>NC_057388.1:38351064-38666530 GCF_019320065.1 Cervus canadensis | reverse complement strand
AGTTCAAAAGTCTGTTCTGTATTTCTGTGTCTCTTTTTCTGTTTTGCATATAGGGTTATCATTATCACCTTTCTAAATTCCATATATATGTGTTAGTATGCTGTAATGTTCTTTGTCTTTCTGGCTTACTTCACTCTGTATAATGGGCTCCAGCTTCATCCATCTCATTAGGACTGGTTCAAATGAATTCTTTTTAATGGCTGAGTAATATTCCATGGTGTATATGTACCACAGCTTCCTTATCCATTCATCTGCTGATGGGCATCTAGGTTGCTTCCATGTCCTGGCTATTATAAACAGTGCTGCGATGAACATTGGGGTGCATGTGTCTCTTTCAGATTTGGTTTCCTCAGTGTGTATGCCCAGAAGTGGGATTGCTGGGTCATATGGCAGTTCTATTTCCAGTTTTTTAAGAAATCTCCACACTGTTTTCCATAACGGCTGTACTAGTTTGCATTCCCACCAACAGTGTAAGAGGGTTCCCTTTTCTCCGCACCCTCTCCAGCATTTATTGCATGTAGACTTTTGGATAGCAGCCATCCTGACTGGCGTGTAATGGTACCTCATTGTGGTTTTGATTTGCATTTCTCTAATAATGAGTGATGTTGAGCATCTTTTCATGTGTTTGTTAGCCATCTGTATGTCTTTGCTTTGGGAGAAATGTCTGTTTAGTTTCTTTGGACCAACATTTTTTTGATTGGGTCATTTATTTTTCTGGACTTGGAGCTTGCAGGAGTTGCCTTGTAATATTTTTGAGATTAATCCTTTGTACTGTTTCTTCATTTGCTATTATTTTCTCCCATTCTGAAGGCTGTCTTTTCACCTTGCTTATAGTTTCCTTTGTTGTGCAAAAGCTTTTCAGTTTCATTAGGTCCCATTTGTTTATTTTTGCTTTTATTTCCAATATTCTGGGAAGTGGGTCATAGAGGATCTTGCTGTGATTCATGTCGGAGAGTGTTTTGCCTATGTTCTCCTCTAGGAGTTTTATAGTTTCTGGTCTTACATTTAGATCTTTAATCCACTTTGAGTTTATTTTTGTGTATGGTGTTAGAAAGTGTTCTAGTTTCATTCTTTTACAAGTGGTTGACCAGTTTTCCCAGCACCACTTGTTAAAGAGGCCGTCTTTTTTCCATTGTATATCCTTGCCTCCTCTGTCAAAGATAAGGTGTCCATAGGTCCGTGGATTTATCTCTGGGCTTTCTATTCTGTTCCATTGATCTATATTTCTGTCTTTGTGCCAGTACCATACTGTCTTGATGACTGTGGCTTTGTAGTAGAGTCTGAAGTCAGGCAGGTTGATTCCTCCAGTTCCATTCTTCTTTCTCAAGATTACTTTGGCTATTAGAGGTTTTTTCTATTTCCATGCAAATTGTGAAATTCTTTGGTCTAGTTCTGTGAAAAATACTGTTGGTAACTTGATAGGGATTGCATTGAATCTATAGATTGCTTTGGGTAGAATAGCCATTTTGACAATATTGATTCTTCCAATCCATGAACACGGTATGTTTCTCCATCTGTTTGTGTCCTCTTTGATTTCTTTCATCAGTGTTTTATTGTTTTCTATGTATAGGTCTTTTGTTTCTTTAGGTAGATATACTCCTAAGTATTTTATTCTTTTTGTTGCAATGGTGAATGGTATTGTTTCCTCAATTTCTCTTTCTGTTTTTTCATTGTTAGTATATAGGAATGCAAGGGATTTCTGTGTGTTAATTTTATATCCTGCAACTTTACTATATTCATTGATTAGCTCTAGTAATTTCCTGGATTAGCTCTAGTAATTTTCTGGAAGAGTCTTTAGGGTTTTCTATGTAGAGGATCATGTCATCTGCAAACAGCGAGAGTTTCACTTCTTTTCCTATCTGGATTCCTTTTACTTCTTTTTCTGCTCTGATTGCTGTGGCCAAACTTCCAACACTATGTTGAATAGTAGTGGTGAGAGTGGGCACCCTTGTCTTGTTCCTGATTTCAGGGGAAATGTTTTCAATTTTTCACCATTGAGGGTGATGCTTGCTGTGGGTTTGTCATATATAGCTTTTATTATGTTGAGGTATGTTCCTTCTATTCCTGCTTTCTGGAGAGTTTTAATCATAAATGGTGTTGAATTTTGTCAAAGGCTTTCTCTGCATCTATTGAGATAATCATATGGTTTTTATCTTTCAATTTGTTAATGTGGTGTATTACATTGATTGATTTGTGGATATTAAAGAATCCTTGCATTCCTGGGATAAAGCCCACTTGGTCATGGTGTATGATTTTTTTAATATGTTGTTGGATTCTGTTTGCTAGAATTTTGTTAAGGATTTTTGCATCTATGTTCATCAGTGATATTGGCCTGTAGTTTTCTTTTTTTGTGGCATCTTTGTCTGGTTTTGGAATTAGGGTGATGGTGGCCTCATAGAATGAGTTTGGAAGTTTACCTTCTTCTGCAATTTTCTGGAAGAGTTTGAGTAAGATAGGTGTTAGCTCTTCTCTAAATTTTTGGTAGAATTCAGCTGTGAAGCCATCTGGTCCTGGGCTTTTGTTTGCTGGCAAGATTTTTGATGACAGTTTCGATTTCCTTGCTTGTGATGGGTCTGTTAAGATCTTCTATTTCTTCCTGGTTCAGTTTTGGAAAGTTATACTTTTCTAAGAATTTGTCCATTTCATCCAAGTTGTCCATTTTATTGGCATAGAGCTGCTGGTAGTAGTCTCTTATGATCCTTTGTATTTCAGTGTTGTCTGTTGTGATCTCTCCATTTTCATTTCTAATTTTGTTAATTTGGTTCTTCTCTCTTTGTTTCTTAATGAGTCTTGCTAATGGCTTGTCAATTTTGTTTATTTTTTTCAAAAAACCAGCTTTTAGCTTTGTTGATTTTTGCTATGGTCTCTTTAGTTTCTTTTGCATTTATTTCTGCCCTGATTTTTAAGATTTCTTTCCTTCTGCTAACCCTGGGGTTCTTCATTTCTTCCTTCTCTAATTGCTTTAGGTGTAGAGTTAGGTTATTTATTTGGCTTTTTTCTTGTTTCTTGATGTAAGCCTGTAATGCTATGAACCTTCCCCTTAGCACTGCTTTTACAGTGTCCCATAGGTTTTGGGTTGTTGTGTTTTCATTTTCATTCATTTCTATACATATTTTGATTTCTTTTTTTGATTTCTTCTATGATTTGTTGGTTATTCAGAAGCGTGTTATTTAGCCTCCATATGTTTGAATTTTTAACAATTTTTTTTCCTGTAATTGAGATCTAATCTTACTGCACTGTGGTCAGAAAAGATGACTGGAATGATTTCAATTTTTTTGAATTTACCAAGACCAGATTTATGGCCCAGGATGTGATCTATTCTGGAGAAGGTTCCGTGTGCACTTGAGAAAAAGGTGAAGTTGATTGTTTGGGGGTGAAATGTCCTATAGATATCAATTAGGTCTAGCTGGTCCATTGTGTCATTTAAAGTTTGTGTTTCCTTGTTAATTTTCTGTTTAGTTGATCTATCCATAGTTGTGAGTGGGGTATTAAAGTCTCCCACTATTATTGTGTTACTATTAATTTCCTCTTTCATACTCGTTAGTGTTTGCCGTACATATTGCGGTGCTCCTATGTTGGGTGCATATATATTTATAATTGTTATATCTTCTTCTTGGATTGATCCTTTGATCATTATATAGTGTCCTTCTTTGTCTCTTTTCACATCTTTAATTTGAAAGTCTATTTTATCTGATATGAGTATTGCGACTCCTGCTTTCTTTTGGTCTCCGTTTGCATGAAATATTTTTTTCCAGCCCTTCACTTTTAGTCTGTATGTGTCTCTTGTTTTGAGGTGGGTCTCTTGTAGACAGCATATATAGGGGTCTTGTTTTTGTATCCATTCAGCCAATCTTTGTCTTTTGGTTGGGGCATTCAACCCATTTACATTTAGGGTAATTATTGATAGGTGTGGTCCCGTTGCCATTTACTTTGTTGTTTTGGGTTCACGTTTATACAACCTTTCTGCATTTCCTGTCTAGAGAAGATCCTTTAGCATTTGTTGAAGAGCTGGTTTGGTGGTGCTGAATTCTCTCAGCTTTTGCTTATCTGTAAAGCTTTTGAATTCTCCTTCATATCTGAATGAGATCCTTGCTGGGTACAGTAATCTAGGTTGTAGGTTATTCTCTTTCATTACTTTCAGTACGTCCTGCCATTCCCTTCTGGCCTGGAGGGTTTCTATTGATAGATCAGCTGTTATCCTTATGGGGATCCCTTTGTGTGTTATTTGTTGTTTCTCCCTTGCTGCTTTTAGTATTTGTTCTTTGTGTTTGATCTTTGTTAATTTGATTAATATGTGTCTTGGGGTGTTTCGCCTTGGGTTTATCCTGTTTGGGACTCTCTGGGCTTCTTGGACTTGGGTGGCTATTTCCTTCCCCATTTTAGGGAAGTTTTCAGCTATTATCTCCTCGAGTATTTTCTCATGTGTAGGCACTTTTTAAATGCTATTGTTCTGGACCATTTGGTAGATCAATAACAGCAAGTTACTGTCATTCCCTCCAAACAAACAAACAAACAAACAAAAAAATATATATATATATTTATGGCATGGAATAAAAATACAAGATGCCATTAAATTTGAATTTCAGATAAACAAAAAAATATAGTTTATGGGATATACTTATACTAAAAATTATATGTTGCTTATCTGAAATTAAAATTTAACTTTGTGTTCTCTTGTTTTGATGGAGAAGGTAATGGCAACCCACTCCAGTATTCTTTCCTGGAGAACTCCATGGACAGAAGAGCCTGGTGGGCTACAGTCCATGGGGTCACAAAGAGTTGGACACAACTAAGTAACTAACATCTCTGTTTTGACTGATAACCTAGAGGGAAATATTGGTTGAATACCATAAATTAAAATAAAGCTTCTTTTAGGAGCAAATTTATAATCTAGGCAACAGAAACTGTGCCTTTATGAATTTCCACAGAACATATAGGTCTGTGTTTAAAAGGACAGGACAAGTGGTATAGTGGAATTTGGGGGCAGATAAGTTTGTTCTGTGGCTTATCCTGTGAGAATACAGACCACACATGCACTGGGTGAGTCAGCTAGATTTTATGATAGGAGTAAAAGTTAAAATGCAAAAGTGGAAGTAATTCATTCAAAGTAATTCATTCAAAGTGGGAGTAATTACTCATTTTGCTACAGAAGCCTTACAACTGCATAGTGACTGAATTCCACTTTCTTCATACCTCAGATTCCTTCCTGGGTTCCACAGTGTTCTTATATTTCTCTTTGTTTCATGATCAGTTATTTGCCACTTCCCTTTCTAATCTCTACTTTCACCCAGCTCCTCCAAAGTGGTTTTTTCTCCCTGTCATTTAAATATTATAGTTAAGTTAATGCCTCATTTTCACATTTTTGCAGTTTTACACAATGCTTTTTGCATGTACTCAATTAGTATAGAGACTAGTATAGTATAGCAGAGATTTGCAATTAAAATCTCTTTTAATTTGTAATTAAAATTATAAGAATAAGTAATATTTACTAAACATTTGTTCTTCTTAACTTTACACTATATTTCTTGAATCTTCACAAAACTCTATGGGACATTCATCTTTTCGTTTCAGTTATAAACATGATATGTTTTACCAAACCAATATGAGTATAAGGACAGGGAATAAATATAATGCTGAAATCACTAAAGTGTTTAAATGTGTTCAAAGACTCAAATTTCAACTATACTTTGGTGTTGAACTGGTGAAGAGTACAGTTAAGCAATTTGGTCTTGAGGGCCAGTGGTTTGAACCATAAATGAGTGAATATGAAATAGATTGCTTGTGTAAAATGTTACAGGTTCTACTGTCAAATATGATTTTGAAAGTAAATTTCAGTAACAACTTAAAGGAAGAGTTTAAATGATAGTAACTGGGCTCTGAAATGTCAGAAATATATCACCCCAGAAATCAAAATAAATTTAATACTCATAATGCCTCCTTCCACAACCCTTTAATATCTGAGTATTATTTTTTAAAAGGTGATAATTAAGACTTCCTTTCTTTCTTTGGGCAAAGTCAGTTTGTATGTAAAATGTTCTGCTGAATGAGCCTGGCAGAAAATCTATCTATAATTAGAGTTTCTTCTTTCTGTGATTGAGGACAATTTTCAGGTGAAATTAGAAAGATCAGAACCTAAGTGGAAGAATCACAGAAGGACATTAATTGAAGCCTGTCACCTCTAAACTACTACACAGTGTAGATTAACAATTTAAATACACACTCTTCTGAGAGCTCTATGGTATATGAAGTGACTTGATGTTCTCAACTAATTTCCTAATGAAAAAGTGTATTCTTTAATAGATACCAGCATTGTCAATACTATGTATAAGTCCAAGGAGTGAGTGAATGAGTGAGTGAAAGTCGCTCAGTCGTGTCTGACTCTTTGTGACCCCATGGACTACATAGTCCATGGAATTCTCCAGGCCAGAATACTGGGGTGGGTAGCCTTTCCCTTCTCCAGCAGATCTTCCCAACCCAGGGATCGAACCCAGGTCTCCACATTGCAGGTGAATTCTTTACCAGCTGAGCCACAAGGGAAGCCCAAGAATACTAGAGTGGGTAGCCTGTCCCTTCTCCAGAGGATCTTCCCGACCCAGGAATCGAACTGGGATCTCCTACATTGCAGGCGGATTCTTTACCAACTATGAGCTATGAAGGGAGCCCCTATAAATCCAGGGAGATTACTTTAAATTTACAAATTGTAATTAGTTTTTCATCTTCAAGGTTTACTATATTATTATTATTTTTAATTATTTACTTTTTAATTGAAGGATAATTGCTTTACAGAATTTTGTTGTTTTCTGTCAAACCTCAACATGAATCAGCCATAGGTATACATATATTCCCTCCCTTTTGAACCTCACTCCCATCTCCCTCCCCATCCCACCCTCTAGGTTGATACAGAGCCCCTGTTTGAGTTTCCTGAGACATGCAGCAGATTCCTGTTGGCTATCTATTTTATATATGGTAATGTAAGTTTCCATGGTACTCACAACATACATCTCACCCTCTCCCCCCTTCTCCCCACGTCCATAAGTCTATACTATTGTAAAGTGTGAAGAAGAGTGTCGTTATGTACCCCGAGTGCCACGTGCTTTCAGCCAGCACTAACTGCTGGATTCGCTATAGCTTATCCCAAAGACTGCACAAGTATTTCAAATGCAAACCATCTAGTCATGTGGTAGCCAGCCTCCAAGATGGCCCACAATGATCCTTGCCTTCTGGAATTCACGCCGCCTGTGTTTCCCTCACAACTTGTACCAGGGTCAGTCTGCACAGCTACTAGGACATGTTAGAAGTGGTGATGTGCTGTGTCAGAGGTTTCTGCCTTGCTCTCAGTTACTTGTTCTGATGGAGGCCAGTTGCCATGTTACAGGGATGTTCAGGTGGCCCAGTAGAGAGGTCCACGAGACCAGGAGCTGAGGCATTTTCCATTCATTTCATTTCATTTTTACTTCAAATCTTGATATTAAAATCCAGCCCTTGATAATAACTCAAAAAATTCTCATTTACTCATAATTATCCCAATGAAATATTTATTGCCACTGTACATATTTGAGAATTGCCCTCAACACATTAAATTCAGTTTGAAATTTCAGTGCCTATCATAACAAAAATTGTACTTCCTAGTTAAATCTAACAGCCTATAGCCCTAGGAATAGATTAATATATCCTTAAATTGTAAAACCTCAGTCTAAAACTCTTTCAATATGTACTTTGAACCAAAATATTCAAGTAAATGTTTGTGCATTATATTATTAATTAATTTAAAATTAGGTTTGATCTAGTAATTCCTTAAACATTTAAATTAGTTGCAATTCTAATAATGTTATCATGAATATCAAAAAATTCATCTCAGAATCAAACAATTTAGAAATTAATTTGGCTTCAATTTTTAAAAAATCTTTTTACCAAGCCTTCTTTGTTTTCATAGCTTAGCTCTGGTAACATCAATTATTCTATTGGACTTCACATAAAGAATGTGAGCATCACCAACTGCCTGAAGAGCAATGCCAATACATGGGCAGGCCTTCCTAATAAAGCCCCACAGGGAGGCGGGGCGGTTATCATGATACTCCCCATGAGAACACTTCCTGCTGGGTGCTTCTTCCTCCTCCCAGAGGCTGTTCTTAGAATCAGCTCCAGAGAATCTTCAGTGAGGCATCTCAAGGGGAGTATTCTAACACTCAAGAGGAGTATTTAATATACTTTTTGAAATGAATTTGAAAGATGCCAAGTTCTAGTACTTTGCTGTCACCCTTATGTCAGCTGCCCTCTGGGGCACTTAAATGAAGCCAGCAGAGGATTAACCCCAAGTTAGATGGAACAGTAAGAGACGGCTCTCAGGCAGCTAAGAATATGCGGTGGGCAGTAACGAAATGGGCTTATGCTGCTTAGGAGAAATTTCTTATCTAATTCACTCAGTTGACTAAGAAGCAGAACAGAAAAATTAAGTGTATAAAAGTGTTAAAGTATTATATCTCTATTGTTACTAGCCTTGGGACTAATTTTGTTAGTTAATAGCCTTTATTTTTTAGAACAATTTTAGGTTTACAGAAAAATTAAGCAAAAATTACAGAGTTCCCGTATTACTCTGGCCTCAACACACGGAGTCCCCTCCACTAGTGACATCTTTCACTAGTTGGTATAATGCTACAGCCGATGAACCAATGCTGATATGTTACAGTTCACTTATATTATGTTTTTTGTTTTCCTTGTGTTCTGTGAGTTTGAAGAAACATATAGTGACATGAGGGCTTCCCTAGTGGCTCAGACAGTAAAGAATCCGCTTGCAATGCCGGAGATCTGTGTTTGATCCCTGGGTCAGCAAGATCCCCTAGAGAAGGGAATGGCTACCCAATCCAGTATTCTTGCCTGGAGAATTCCATGGACAGAGGAGCCTGGTGGGCTACAGTCCATGGGGTCACAAAAGAGTTGTGCATTACTGAGTGGCTAACACTTTCACTTTTCATAGTGACATGCATCCATCATTACAGTGTCATGCAGAGTATTTTCATTGTCCTAAGAATCCTCTGTGCTCTCCCTCTTCCTCTCTCCTCACACTCCAGCCTCTGCAACCACTTTGTTTATTTTGAATGATAGTCTTTATTAGATATGTGTTTTGTAAAGATTTCCTCCCAATCTGTGACTTGCAGAACTAGTTTCTAAAATATTTTATCTATTTTTTTAAACATATTTATTTATCTGGCAGTATTGGGTCTTAGTTGCACATTGGATCTTAGTTCCCCAACCAGGAATCCAACCCAGGCACCCTGCATTGGGAGCTTGGAGTCTTAGCCACTGGACCACCTGGGAAGTCCCTAAAATATTATGTTTTAAGGTTTTATCTTTTACTTTCTAGAGAAATGTAAAATATGTATTTCTAAGAGTCATAAATTACAGATTTTATGTAACTAAAGACAGTAACTCACCAAGTTTAAGCAAATGAAAATTATCAAAGACACAAGATCTGGCATATAGCAAGTATTACATAAATGTCAACTATCTTTTACATTGCTTCCATTTAAGTACTGTGATGTACAGGTGTGTCTTTATATAAGCAAAGCTTTTCTCATAATATAATTCTCATCAGACACAAACAAAATTAATAAACTCAACATGATATAAAGGAAAATGTCTAGATGTGACATTTTGCATTCAAACTTTACAAAGAAGCTCATCTCCTAATTGCTAATCTGACATAAATAATGTTTCACTTAAATTTAATTGGGTAGTTATATCCTTTTGTAGTTCATGAAGATCAAGCAGAGATCACACTGTATGGCCAAGTAAAAGTGTTTATGAACATCAAATCAATATATGGTTTAAAAAAAGCCAATCTCATGTATTTCATTTGTAAATTATCACAAATAGTTTTATTTACTCTTTTATAAAATCACTTTTGCCTTGAAAAAAATCAATATTTTGTCATCTAAATGCTTATCTTCTAGTTCCCTGTGACCTCAATTTATTTCTGAGTGTTCCTGTTAATACAGATGTTGACTAGGAAAACACCAAGAAATAAAATTCTTTCTGCTGGAGAAAATTATAGCTCCATTGTATGGGAACAGACCAGTGGGGTCGGCTTCTCCCAAGTACTGTGAGGACCCCTGTGGCAAAAAGCCTGATATACCATCTTTGTTTGGAAAACTACAGTAGTTTTCTTTAGGTTACAGTACAGTACATTTCAACTTTTTGTGGAATAGAGGTATCAGGTACTGAAAATATATGCCAAGGCAGGTTGTGGAAAGACATGCCATACTAAGAAGTTCTGGACATGATCTTAAATGAAAGTAAGAGCCAGGGAGTGTTTTTCAGTAGGTAAGCAACATCTTCAGTCCTTCGTTTAGAAGAGGATCTTGAATATCAGTTTACAGAATCTGCTAGATTATGTCCAGAGTGAAGAATGAGGAAACAGTTAAAATAATGCTCCAGTATTAAAAAGCAGAGACATCACTTTGCTTACAAAGGTCCATATAGTCAAAGTTATGGCTTTTCCGGTAGTCATGTACAGATGTGAGATTTGCACCATAAAGAAGGCTGACAGCTAAAGATTTGATGCCTTTGAATTGTGGTGCTGGAGAAGACTCATGGGAGTCCCTTGGACACCAAGGAGATCCAACCAGCCCATACTAAAGGAAATCAATCCTGAATAATCATTGGAAGAACTGATGCTGAAGCTGAAGCTCTAATACTTTGGCCACCTGATGCAAAAAAACTGACTCATTGGAAAAGACCCTGATACTGGGAAAGATTGAGGGCAGGAGGAGAAGGGGATGACAGAAGATGAGATGGTGGGATGGCATCACCAACTCAGTGGACACAAGTTTGAGCAAGTTCTGGAAAATGGTGAAGGACAGGGAAGCCTGGCGTGCTACAGTCCGTGGGGGGTCACAGAGAGTCAGACACTGAGTGAATGAACAAAAGACAGCAGCAATCAAGTCAAAGGCGTTGCTGCCTTCAGCCCCCACGGCAGTAGCAGAGGAGCTCAGAGGAGATGACAGATCAAAGACGTATGAAGTGTGTGTGAAATTTCCTAAATTTGGCAACTGGTTGGTTGATTATGAGGGAATGAGAACAGAGGAAATAAAGGTGATTCTAAGAGTTCTAATATGGGCCACTGTATAACCAAAGTTGTCAATCACTGTATTGATAATAAAACTAACACAAACAGTAGAAGAAGTACAGTTTTGATGATAACATATTTCAAGTCCCCAAAATGTTGCAATGTATTTGGAATATAAACCATTAGTTATTTTCCCTTTTTATTTTGTAAAGTTTGCAGAGGAATTGTTCTTAAGGACCTTAGAATTTTTCTATGTACAATAGGAATTGTTGACCTAAGTTGAGCCTAATGAAAAGATGAATTTGCAGACAAATGGATAAAGTAAAGTGGTAGCAAATTGGGAAAACTCAGCAGTGGCCACAGGACTGGAAAAGGTCAGTTTTCATTCCAATCCCAAAGAAAGGCAATGCCAAAGAATGCTCAAACTGCCGCACAACTGCACTCATCTCACACGCTAGTAAAGTAATGCTCAATATTCTCCAAGCCAGGCTTCAGCAATACATGAACCGTGAACTTCCAGACATTCAAGCTGGTTTTAGAAAAGGCAGAGGAACCAGTGATCAAATTGCCAACATCCGCTGGGTCATTGAAAAACTGAGAGAGTTCCAAAAAAAACATCTATTTCTGATTTATTCACTATGCCAAAGCCTTTGACTATGTGGATAACAATAAACTGTGGAAAATTCTTAAAGAGATGGGAATACCAGACCACCTGACCTGCCTCTTGAGAAACCTGTGTGCAGGTCAGCAAGCAACAGTTAGAACTGGACATGGAACAACAGACTGGTTCCAAATAGGGAAAGGAGTACATCAAGGCTGTATATTGTCACCCTGCTTATTTAACTTATATGTAGAGTACATCATGAGAAACGCTGGGCTGGAAGAAGCACAAGCTGGAATCAAGATTTGCGGGAGAAATATCAATAACCTCAGATATGCAGATGACACCACCCTTATGGCAGAAAGTGAAGAACTAAAGAGTCTCTTGATGAAAGTGAAAGAGGAGAGTGAAAAAGTTGGCTTAAAGCTCAACATTCAGAAAACTAAGACCATGGCATCTGGTCCCATCACTTCATGGCAAATAGATGGGGAAACAGTGGAAACAATGGCTGACTTTATTTTTTTGGGCTCCCAAATCACTGCAGATGGTGACTGCAGCCATGAAATTAAAAGACACTTATTTCTTGGAAGGAAAGTTATGACCAACCTAGATAGCATATTAAAAAGCAGAGACATTACTTTGCCAACAAAGGTCCGTCTAGTCAAGACTATGGTTTTTCCAGTAGTCATGTATGGACGTTAGAATTGGACTATAAAGAAAGCTGATTGCCGAAGAATTGATGCTTTTGAACTGTGGTGTTGGAGAAGACTCTTGAGAGTTCCTTGGGCTTCAAGGAGATCCAACCAGTCCATCCTAAAGGAGATTATCAGTCCTGGGTGTTCATTGGAAGCTGAAACTCCAATTCTCTGGCCACCTGATGCAAAGAGCTGACTTATTTGAAAAGACTCTGATGCTGGGAAAGATTGAGGGCAGCAGGAGAAGGGGACGACAGAGGATGAGATGGTTGGATGGCATCACCAACTCAATGGACATGATTTTGGGTAAACTCCGGGAGTTGGTGATGGACATTGAGGCCTGGTGTGCTGCGGTTCATGCGGTCACAGAGTCAGACACGACTGAGCGACTGAACTGAACTGAACTGAAAGTGGTAGAACCTCTGTCCACTTTCTGCTAATTTCTCATTCTTTTTTTTTTTTTTTTTTAAATATTTATTTATTTATTTATTTGATGTGTCAAGTCTTCATTGCAGCAATCAAACTGTTGGTTGTGACATGTGGGGTCTAGTTCCCTGACCCGGGGTTGAACCCAGGCCCCCAGCATTGGGAGCACGGAGTCTTAGCCACTGGACCACCAGGGAAGTCCCTAATTTCTCATTCTTAAAGCTGAGAATTTGGAGCTCAGAATAAAGTTCATCTTCTCTCACTGGATCTAAGGTGAATAAAATATAGCCTTTCCACTCCTAACCCTGCTTGTTGCATTGAGTGAACGCATTGAGTGAACCCAGTATTTATTTTAAAACAAAACAAAACAGAATTAAACATCTTTTGTTATTTTGTCATATTCTTATGTTGGACAGAGATGGCAGAAAAGTTTATACAAACTATGCATATAATTTCTAAAAATCAATTATTCCTTTTTAATATGTACCATCAAAATATCCTTTCCAACTACCCTATATTACTGGCTCATAACCTTAGTAAGCATAAAAACTGCCTGTGGGACTTGTGATAATACATGTTCCTGGGCCCCTGGCTTGTCAGATTGTGACTCAGTAAGTCTTACATGAATACAGGAATCTGTCCTATCTGTAAGTGCCTCAGAGATTTCCAAAGTATGTGTTTCCAGTATAACAATAGAGCTAGGGCTTTACAGTGCTTTAAACCCTCTCTGTTAGTTTTCTGTTTTGAAGTTGTGATTTGAAGTTGCAATTTTAACAGATGTTCTCATGTATTTTTGTTATGCTTTCAGTCTTGCAACTATTTTCATTGTATATTTTCTACAATATTTCTTTCCATGACTTTTGACTGGTCCTTAATGCTCAAACTAAATTCAGGATACTCGTGGCCTGAGGCATACTACTATAATACCATGTAGCTGCCTGAACACATCCTCAGGGTAGCAAAGGTATACTCTTCCTGTGAAGAGTATATCAAATTGGATAAAATAGTCATGAAGACTTGGAGAGACTGCAGTCATTATTTTACTCTGATGTAGCTTTTAAATCTTAATATTTGCCTGGAAGATTTTGTTTCCAGTGAAAGAAAAAAAAAGTGAATGTATTTATTTTCAGATATATAATGATTTATTTAGGAGGTAGACAACAGCAGTGTCCACCTATTCAGATCCTTCTGAGTAAAGAGCCATTGTAAAGAAGCAATTTACAGAAGCATTCACAATAACCTTCCTGGTTACCTTGATGAGTTCCTTTCAAAAACCTCTATTCTTTCATCACCTTTCTTTGCATATATATCTCCCAGAGAAATGCATGCTGCTAAAATGCAAACGGAGTAAGCTTTCCACATAGTCACTGGAGACCTCAAACTTGAACATGTTCCTAGCTCTGTGATTCTCTGCATATTTCTGAGCAGGTGCAGGTTTGCTCTGACTCATGAGACTGGCAGTTAGAAAGCCCCAGTTGATAAATATCAACACCCGCCTCTGTCATTAACAGTGGCTGCTAGACTAATGGCACATCTGGCATCTTCCTTCACTGATTACAAGTCATCCCAAAGTCCTGTCGCCCAGCCATGAGCATAAAAACCTGAGCCCATACATTTTTTTTTTCTTTTTGCTCATGTGTTGCAGACACTGGGACATTCTATTGGTGAATTTGTTAAAGGGATAAGGTTAAATGATTATAGACTTTTTATATTCAACCAGAAGAAATTAAAACAAATTTGAAAGTGGTTTAATTACTAAGAAAAAATTCTAGGCTGAATATAACTGTGCTAAGAATTTAAGATGTGAGAACAATATCAACAACAAATCAATAAATTTAACATATTCTCATATCAAGTTAAAACTTTGTATAAAATATGTGCACAAATTTATAAGAATATTATATAAGAAATTAGAAGCAAGAGAGTTCTATATCATACTTTTTTAATTACTAAATCAAAGATTGTTGGTAAACTGAAATGTGAACATTTTCCAAAGAGAATTAGTAGTTTCTGAAATATTAAAAACCATAATGTTCATGTCTAATGGGATACTAAAAGACATACTTGAAAGACTCTTTATTTCTCTTGTAAATTAAAATTACTGGTAGACTTAACATTTTGAAAATATAATGAAATTTAGTGTATGTAATAGCATATAATTCATTTAAGAAAAAATACCCAAACCTTAATTCCAGTGTAATGGAATTTGAGCTCTCTGTTATAGCCCAGGAAATGAATCAGAGATTGACTGAGAATATTATGTTAAACTTTCAATGAAGCACTACAGCTGGGATATAGCTGGGACTTTGGAAAGGAAAAAATATATATATATTTCCACCCCTGTACAAACATATGCTTCTATACTTGAAAAACCTGAATCCTGCTCATCACTCCTTATAAGAAATAAGAGGATGGGGAAAGAAATAGAAATGAAGAATGATGAAGAAAAGAATTCAATAGAGGAACACAATTTCATTAATAATTAACACAAAAGTTAAGTGCTTTCCTACATGCAAAAGCAATGAATGAGGGCTAAATTTTTTTTTTTAACTTTTCAATTTATAATGGAGTATAGACAATAATGTTGGGAGGGTTTCAGGTGGACAGCAAAAGGACTCAGCCACATGTATACATGTATCCATTCTCTGCCGAACTCCCCTCCCATCCACGCTGCCACATTATATTGAGCAGAGTTCCCTGCGCTACACAGCAGGTCCTTGCTGGTTATCCACTGTCAATATAGCAATGTGTACATGTCACTCCCAAACTCCCTAACTATGCTTTCTCCCCATCCTTTCCTTCGCCCCCATAACCAAGAGTTTGTTCTCTAAATCTGTGAGTCTTTGTTTTCTAAATAAATTCATTTCATTTCTTTTTTTAAATTTATTTTTGATTGGAGGATGTTTTACAATGTTGGTTTCTGCTGTGTAACAACATGAGTCAGCCGTAAGTATACACACAGCGCCTCCCTCTTGAGCCCCCCTCCATCCCGCCCCTCCCTAGCCCTCTAGGCCGTCACAGAGCACCAGGCTGAGTTCCCTGTGCTGGGCGGTTGCTTCCCGCCAGCCCTCTGTCTTACACACCTTATTGTTATGGTGTATGTATGTCAATGCTGCTCTCTCACTTTGCCCCACCCTCTCCTTCCCTCACTGTGTCCACAAATCTATTATCTACATCTTCATCTTTATTCCTGCCCTGCAACTAAGTTAGATTTTGCATAAAAGTGGTATCATATGATATTTCTTTCTCTGTCTGACTTTACTTAGTATGGTAATATCCAGATCCTTCCACGTTGCTACAAGTGGCATTATTTCGTTCTTCTTAATGGTTGAGTAGTATTCCATTATTACTTCTTTATCTTCTTTATCCATTCCTCTGCCAATGGGCATTTAGGTGGCTTCCACACCTTGCCTATTGTAAACAGTGCTGCAGTGAACACTGGGATTCATGTATCTTTTCTGACCGTGTATTTCTCCTGGTTTATGCCCAGGAGTGGGATTGTAGGGTCATATGGTAGCTTCGTTTTTAGTTTCTTAAGGAAACCTTCATACTGTTTTCCATAGAGACTGTACCAATTTGCATTCCTACCAACAGTGTAGAGGCTTCCCTTTTCTTCACACCCTCTCCAGCATTTATTGTTTGTGGATTTTTTGATGATGGCTATTCTAACTGGTGTGAAAGGATGCTCATTCTAGTTTTGATTTGCATTTCTCTAATAATTAGCACTGTTGAACATCTTTTCATGTGCCTCTTGGCTATTTGTATGTCTTCTTTGGAGAAATGTCTATTTAAGTCATCTACCCATTTTTTGATTGGGTTATTTTTAGATATTGAGCCACATGAGCTGTTTATAAATTTTGGAGACTAATCCTTTGTTGGTCACATCATTTGCAAGTATTTTCTACCAACCTATGGATTTTCTTTTTGTTTTGATTATTGTTTCCTTTTCTGTGCAAAAACCTTTGAGTTTAATTAGATCCTATTTGTTTATTTTTTGTTTTATTTCCATTATTCTGGGAGATGGGTCAAAAAATATATTGTTGAGATTTATGTCACAGACAGTTCTACTTATGTTTTCAAGAGACTAGACTATTTAGGATAAATCATAAAAGAAATAGCCAGGACAAATCTTTCCTCTTTGATGCTAAAATTATTTTTAAAAAACAACTTCATATTTATAATTACAAAATGTATATTTTATAGAAACGTAAATTCTTAGTTAACATTAAATAATATATTTTTACCAAAAATTAATAATAATGTTTGAATTCATAACTAAAAATTTCTGATGAATCATCAGAAATGTCTCACAGAGGTAGAAGCTGAATTGTGACAATGTGATAGTTATTGTGTACCTGATATTTCACTTCTGGACAGGTGGCTAGTCAATTATTCAGTAATAAAATTTAGTAGGAAAATGGATAATGCTCTCTTTATGTATCAGAGACTTCCAAAATTTGTGCCATGGAAACTAGTCCCATTTGATATTAATATCTGTTGCGGGAACCTGAAAGGACTCTGTGACAAGTAAATTTGAGCAATTCTGAGATAAATAGGTTGGTAGCTCAGATGCTAAAGAATCTGCCTGCAATGCAGGAGACCCAGGCTCAATCCCTTGTTGAAGAAGATTCCCTGAAGAAGGGAATGGCTACCCACTCCAGTGTTCTTGCCATCCTTACTCCATGGACAGAGGAGCCTGGCGGGATACAGTCCATGGGGTCACAAAGAGTCGGACATGACTGAGCAACTAACACACACACGAACACACGCACACATGTGTTGAAAAACATAGCACTCTAAATATGCTAAAATATATTTTAGATGTCATGTAGTGTCTCTTGCGCATGGTTATTTTTAAACTTACTGATTACAAAAAGCACTATTTTCTCAGATATCCTTTAGAACTGTTTATCCAAAGCACAAGTTTTAGAAAATCTCATTCAGAATTATAAGAAAAAGTTCTATATTATAAAAATAATTGAAAATTTCAAAAGATTGCTAGCACCAATAATGAATTTATTGGTGTTCCTGAGACTAAATGTTATTTACCACCTTTTAAGGGAAAAAATAGCTCCACCATGTCCATTGTAGACACATAGTGATGATTTGTTAATAATTATTGCAATTGCCAGAGTTTTAAGTAGGTGTCCCACAAAGTATTAATATATTACACTTTGGGGGATACTCCTCACTTGCTCATTGAAGCAAGGAACATGGAAGAACTACTGAGCTTCCCACTGTCTTTTTGAAATAAGCTTGGAAACTCAATGAATTTCAACTGCTGTAATTCATCCCCATTTAAAAAAAAATCTCTGATATGAGATCTATCGACTTGACAATTCTAAGTGCGATACAGCAGTGCTCATGGTAGGCACTATGTTTTACAGCAGATAGATCAGGAGAACTTGTTCACCTTGCATGACTTTGTATCATTTGAACACCCACTCCCCATTTCCCCTCCTCCCAGATTCTGGCAACCTCCATTCTGTGTTCTGCTTTTATGAATTTGACTGTTTTTGATATCTCATATAAGTGCAATCATGCAGCATTTTGCCTTCTGTGACTGTCTTATTTCACTGATTATAATATCCTCCAGGTTCATTCATGTTGTTACAAACGGCAGGATTTCCTTCTTTTTCAGGGATAAATAATAAATAAATAAATTTCAGGGATAAATAAATATTCCATCGTGTGTGTGTGTGTGTGTGTGTGTGCGTGCATGCACACGCATATCCATATGTGCATGTGTGTGCGTGCTTGTGTGTGTGTGTACAAATCAGACATTTTCTTTGCAGGCTTCCCAGGGGGCACAGTGGTAAAGAATCTGCCTGCCCATGCAGGAGATGTGGGTTAAATCCCTGTGTTGGAAAGATCCAGTGGTGAAGGAAATGACAACCCACTCCAGTATTTCTTGCCTGGAAAATCTCATGGACAGAGGATCCTGGTAGGCTACAGTCCATGAAGTCACAAAGAGTTGAACATGACTGAGCACGCATGCAACATGTTCTTTATTCATTCTTCTGTTGATGGATATTTAGGTTGTTGCTTCCATATCTTGACTATTGTAAAAATTGCTTCAGTGAACATGGGTGTGCAGATATCTCTTCAAGATAGTGGGTAGTGACTTCCTTTTCTTTGGGTGTATACCCATAAGTGGAATTGCTGGATCACATTACAGTTCTATAAATTTAATTTTTTCAAATTAAAAATTTACAGTTCTATAGTTTTAATTTTTTTTGATGGAGCTCCATGCTGTTTTTCATAGTGGCTGTGCCATTTTTACATTCCTACCAACAGGATTTGGTACAGGATTTCCAATTTCTTCACAGATGTGAAGAAATGTTCTTACTATAATAGAAGAACAGCTCCCCAAAACCTCTCTGGAAAAGAATCCCTTTAAACACATAAATCATAGCCTAAAATTAAATAGTATACCTAAATGATTTAAGAGGCTGGAGGAAGATAAATTAGGGCTGTAAAGTTTGTTTACTGTCTACATTCTTCACTATATTTTCCATCATTTTACAAACAAAATCAAACAAAAATTGTGTTTGTTAATTCATCATTTTTAAACTTTTTTTAGGAGATTTCGGTCTCAAAGAACGAGTACGATAAAAGCCGATGTCCCCATCAGCCGCCTTTACAGTTATCAACATTTGTCGATCGAGTCAGTAGTTTCACTTAGGGGAAAACGTCCATCTGAAGAATGTTCTTAAAAACTTCTTGGAAACCTTGTAGTTACACATTTACTTGGTAAATATCCTGAAATCCTCAGAGTTTACTGACAGATAATGTTTAGCAGATTATAGAGCCTTAAAGTTTTAAAAGTTATAGTAGAATTTAGCTTTTCCCAACATAATGAAATATAATTTCTACTCTTGTACTGATGGACCAGTTACTTAGCATAATTCCTTTGTGCCCTGCTTGAAAAGGGTGAAGATCACATGCAATAAAGCTTTTTTGTTTTGGGGATAACACTTCTGTAAAAATCTTCCTAGATTTTAGTGTACCGTGTATCATGTATGTGCTGTGTGCCGAGTCGCTTAAGTCACGTCCAACTCTTTGTGACCCCATGGACTGTAGCCTGCCAGGCTCCTCTGTCCATGGGATTTTCCAGGCAAATCCTGGAAAGTGAAATGAAGTGGGTTGCCATTTCCTACTCCAGGGGACCTGTGCTTCTTATGTCTCTTGCAGTGGCAGGAGGGATCGAACTGTCATCCAGGGACCCAGGGATTGAACCCGTGCCTCTTAGGAATCCTGCATTGGCAGGCAGGTCCTTTACCACTAGCGCCCCCTGGACAATATCTGCAAGCAATCTTCTGCAGTATTGATTGTTACATAGATCCTAAAATCTTTAGTTTAACTGTGAAAAATTATCTTAAAACTTTTTAATTACAATACATCTTTAGGCTGACAAAATATTTTTAAGTATGTCATGTATAATCATGATGAAGAATGACATTTGAATACTGTATAGGAGATATCTGAAAATTTTAATGAGTATTATTTATTACTCTGCAAAAAATGCTGATAAAGCTTATTACTGTGATTCCTGTGGTAACTAAAACATCTAATTAACTTTGACTAGAGATGTGTGCTACTATATTATCCTCTCCAGAAGATGAATTTCATAGCATTAATTTTCTAGTGTGTATTTCTGTAAAATATGACTTGGGCACTGTCTGTATGAATATTAACTTGAAAACAGTTACTTCCCTTATCCTTATCATTCATTATATATTTCAGCACATCCTATGTAAACTAATAGTATTCAGTTACGAGATTTAGGGTTTTATGTTTTATGTTCATAAGGAAAAACTTGGAAACAACTGACTAATAATAATTTAGAAGTTTAGAAGCAACCATGAAATAGTAAAAATAGCTCAAATTTTTAAGAACTTCATTATCTTAACAACTGTAATGAGTTAACCATGCCTAATCCACTCCCTATTAGCCTTAAGAAATTGAAGATATTAAGTGATTTATGTAGAGCTACAGATAGTAAGAAACAAACTAAAATGTATACCCAGGCTGTGTGATGCTGAAACTCGATACCTTAGTTGTTCATTATACTGCTTCTGCTGTCAGTAGTCCTTACATTAATCAGGACAGGCTGCAACACCCACACCCACATTTCAACTGAACACAATTAAAATTTATTTTCTACGTTTGTGATTGTCTGTGGCAGGGGAGAATTCTCTTCTGTGCATGACTATTCAAAAGACCCAGAATTCTTTTGTTTAATATCACCATCTTCAACATGAGGCTTCCCTTCAAGTGTGCCATGAAAGAGAAGGATGGAGAATCTCTCTGGAAATTTTTATTGCTAGGCCTCCTAGAACTTATGTACATAATTTCCTGCCCACATAGCATCTAGCATTTGCTGGAGCTTAGCCACATGTTTCCTAACATGAGTGTCTTAGGAATATAGCTTGCTACTGCTGCTAAGTCACTTCAGTTGTGCCCGACTCTGTGCGACACCATCCCTGGGATTCTCCAGGCAAGAACACTGGAGTGGGTTGCCATTTCCTTCTCTAATGCATAAAGGTGAAAAGTGAAAGTGAAGTCGCTCAGTCATGTCTGACTCTTTGCGACCCCATGGACTGCAGCCTACCAGGCTCCTCCGTCCATGGGATTTTCCAGGCAAGAGTACTGGAGTGGGGTGCCATTGCCTTCTCTGATTAATATATTGTATACTTGAAATGTACTAAGAGAGTAAATCTTAAGTGTTCTCCCACACTAGGAAAAAAAGAAAAGAAAACGCTAAGGATGTGAGGTGATTTGTCGTTGTTACTCAGCTGCTAAGTCGTATCCAACTCTTTGCGACCTCATGGACTGCAGCACACCAGGCTCCCCTGTCCTTCTGTAACTGGTCATGGTGACTATTCTACCACATGTATGTATATCAAAACATCAAGTTGTACATCTTAAATATATATAATTTTTATTTGTCAATTATACTTCAGTTAAGGTGGTGGGGAAAGTAGATAATATTACACATTTATATTTCAAATATCCAAAAGCCAGTTTAAAGTGAACTTTTCAGATTTACAGAACATTGATTATCTGAAAACTAGACTTTTTAAAATTGATATTTCATTGGAGGATAATTGCTTCACCGCATTGTGTTTGTTTCTGCCATACAACAACATGAATCAGACATAAGTATATATACTTATATATATATATATATATATATATATATCTCCCCTCCTTCTTGGACCTCCCTCCCACTTCATCCTGCACCCCACCCCTCTAGACTGTCACAGCGCACCATGTTGAGCTCCCTTTGTATACAGCAGCTTTCCACTAGCAGTCTGTTTTATATATGTACTGTGTATGTTTCAATACTATTCTCTCAATTTGTCTCATCCTCTTCTTCTCACATTGTGTCCACAAGTTTGTTCTCTATCTCTGTGTTTCTATTCCTGCCCTGCTAATAGCTCCATCAGTACCATTTTTCTAGATTCCATATATGCATGATAATATATAATTGCATTTCCCTTTCTGTCTTGCTTCACCCTGTATAACAGGCTCTAGGTTTATCCACCTTAGTCCAACTGACTCAAATTTGTTCCTTTTTAAGGCTGAGTAATATTTCATTGTGTGTGTGTATTGATATAGCCACTATGAGAACAGCATGGAGATTCCTTAAAAATCTAGGCATAAAATTACTGTATGACCCAGCAATGCCACTACTGGACATATACCCTGAGAAAACCATAATTCAAAAAGACACATGTACCCCAGTGTTCATTGCAGCACTATTTACAATAGCCAGGACATAAATGACTTTTTAATTGAGTTCAGTTTTAGATCCAAGTTGATAAAAGTTCTATCACTGTTATTTATTTCAGTTTTTCATATGTTCAGGTAAATTAGTTGAACTGCAATATTCAGAATATAATATTTCACTGCTTCCTTACTTCTCACTGTCTCTTTTTCTAGGAAAAAATGCATATATAAAAGAGACAAAAATTTTAAAGTATGATCTGGGATTAAAAAACATCCTAGAGACAGAAGGTTATGAAAGTTTGAAAATAATTCAGAATAAAATTTAAAATGGAAATCATGTATCCCATAAGCATGAGGGGGGTGAAAAAAAATCAAAGAGCTTGTACAATTCATCAAGTTTCACCGCACTGAGTTCAATGAATCAAAGTTAACTATATATTATACCGTGAAACTTAATTGTCTTAAGGAAGGAGGGGAGAAGAACTAAATTCCTTTGATTCTTCTGCCAACCTGAAAGCTCCCTGGTTTGATAAGCTCTGCAGCCCTGGGCATCTGTTCGTTAAGTGCTAATACATGGTCAGATGTTCTCATCACTCATCCTTTATGTTTATGTCATCTCAAGTGATCATACTCAGTATTAATTTACAGAGAGTGATTTTTCAAAATTCTTAGTTGAATCCCTGTAACTATCCTGTATTTGCATGAGAAAACAGAAATAGTCTTTGTTTTAAATGAGCTCCTAATAAAACAAATGTATTTCTGAATGCTCATAGGGAATCTAATCTTAACATGAACTTTGAATTCATGAAAACTATGTGTCATCTTTCTCCAAAAATAAAAACGTTTTTCACATATATATAGACAATTCTTTCAGGTTTAGAATCTAGGTATTGTCAACTGTTTCTATCAAAATAGTTTAAAGTTCACATTTTGAAAAGTTAAGCACAGGTCTGTATTGAGTATTTTATGTTCCTTAGTCTTAGGTTCTTTGTCAGTTCCACCTGACAGCGACAGCATGTGTCTACTCTCATCCTTAGCGATGGAGGTTGAGTTTGCATGGACTTGCTGCCTGTGATTTAACACCTGATCCCTGTGGCAACTCAGCAGAGTAATGTAGTAAGGGTTATTGTCCTTGTTCTTTTTCCATAGTATCAAGAATGATTCAGAGGCATTTCAATACTATAAAAGCATGATTAGACCTTTAACTACCCTTTACCCCAAAAGGCTGGTCCAGATGGATAATTTTATCTCAAACTATAAGAGCTCTGGCCAGCCACACGTGGTAGGGGAGCCTCTTGGATAACTCATGTACACTGGCTAGAACACAGCTACAGAGATGGTGAGTGACAGAGGTCGGGAAGTAAGGCACACTACTGTGAACCAGAAATCCATGTTCAACTGGAACCAGTCTCTCAAAAACCCTTTAGTTTCCAAGTGTGGAAGAGAAAACTCACTTTATAAGTTCAGTTATGATATTCTGGCTTGCCCCAAAATTACAGGTGTGTATTACACTTATTTCTAAAATTATATTTTTGTACATTTATTTTATCCATCTGTAATTTTTTTTGTTTTTTATATGTTTTTTTGTATGTTATATAAGTGTTCAACTCTTACTTTCTCCCAAGTGAGAAGTAGTCAGTTATGCTAGCATAACTTATTCAATAGAATATCCTTTCCCACTCAATTGAAATACCAGCTTTTACATATACTAAATTTCTGTAAATATCATGAGCTTTTTCTACTACAGTGAACAATTGGTCCACTTCTGTTACATTACCACATTGCGCAATTACATTATCTTTGAAATGATTTAATACACAGTAAAACAAACTCCCTCACCATTAAAAAAATAAAGCATAACAGACAGCATTCTTGTGAGCTGAAAGCCAAACAAATTTACGGTCACATTACCTAAAGTCAGGAAAATATAAAACTTTTCTTGGCTGGCGCTGACTAGCTTTCATGTTTCAAAAGGCCATATGGCATGAAAAATGTAAAAATTGCAGGTGAGCCAAATTCTGCAGATTAGGAGGCTGTGAAACAGTTTTTATAATATCTGTTAAATATAAATAGGAAAAGGGTTATAATGAAGAGCAGTGTTTCATTGCTGATGAGACTTGCTTCTTTTTTTTTTGTATGTATCTTTGTTTAAACTTGTTTTTATATTATTTTTATAGTAAGTCCTTGTTTATTTCTTTAATATTTATTTTTATTTATTTATTTGAGCGTGCCTGATCTTAGCTGTGGCACTTGGGATCTTTGATCTTTATTGTGATATGCGAACTCTTAGTTGTAGCATGAGGGATCTAGTTCCTGGACTAGGGGTCGAACCTGGGCCCCTGGCATTGGGAGTTCAGAGACTTGCCACTGGACCACCAGGGAAGTCCCTTGGTTATCTGTTTTAAAAATAGCAGTGTGTACATGTCAATCCCAAACTCCCATTCTGTTCCTCTCCTCTGTCCTCCCCATGGTAACCATAAATTCATTCTCTAATTCTGTGAGTCTGTTTCTGTTTTGTAAATAAGTTCAATTGTATCTTTTTTTTTTTAGATTCCACATATAAGCGATATCACAGGATATTTGTCTTTCTGTCTGACTTATTTCACTTAGTATGATACTCTCCAGGTCCATCGATGTTGCTGCAAATGGCATTACTTCATTCTTTTCAATGGCTGAGTAATATTCCATGTTAGGTTTCCCTGGTGGCTCAGTGGTAAAGAATCTGCCTGCAATACAAGAGACACAGGAGACACAGGTTCAGTCCCTGGGCCAGGAAGATCCCCTGGAGAAGGAAATGGAAACCCATTCCAGTCTTCTTGCCTGCAGAATCCCATGGAGAGCAAGCCTGGTGGACTACAGTCCATACGGTTGCAAGAGTCTCACACAACTGAAGCAACTTAGCACACGTGTCCAGGATTATATTGTACACATGTACCATTTCTTTATGTATTCCTCTCTTAGTGGTCGTTTTTGTTGCTTTCATACTTGGTTATTGTAAGCAGTGCTGCAGTGTATTGGGTTGCATGTATCCTTTTGAATGATGTTTTTCTGCTGATATATGCCCAGGAGTGTGATTGCTGGCTCATATGGTATCTCTATTAGTTTTTTAAGGAACCTCCTTACTGTTCTCCATAGTGGCTATACCAACTTACATTCCCACCAACAGTGTTATAGGGTTTCCTTTTCTCCACATCCTCTCCAGCATTTGTTGTTTGTAGATTTGTTGTTGTTGTTGTTATTGTTATGGCCATTCCGACTGGTATGAGGTGATATCTCATTAGAACTTTGATTTGCATTTTTCTAATAATTAGCAATGTTGAATACCTTTTCTTGTGCCTCTTGGCCATCTGTATGTCTTCTTTGAGAAAGTATCTATTTAGGTCTTCCACCCATTTTTTGATTGGTTGTTTTTTGGATATTGAGCATCATGAGCTGTTTGTGAATTTTGGAGACTAATCCCTCATCGGTCACATCACTTGTGAATATTTTATCCCATTCTGTAGGTTGTCTTTTCATTTTGTTTGTGGTTTCCTTTGTTTTGAAAAGCTTTTGAGGTCAATTAGGTCCCGCTTGTTTATTCTTGTTTTTATTTCCATTACTCTGGGAGATGGATCAAAAAAGCTATTGCTGTGATTTATGTCAGTGAGTGTTCTGCCTATGTTTTCCTCTACAAGTTTTGTAGTACCCACTGAGACTAGCTTCTTTTATAAGGACCTTGGCAAATGTACCTATAGCACACAAATAACCTTCAAAGTACCTGGTTATAAAACATTCAAAGAATATGCAGTTAATAATTTGTAAAAAAACAAACTATGTATATTAAATCATTCAATAGTATCATTCAATAGAAACACACATAAAAAAGATTATGTATTGGTTGATTGATGTAAAACTTATGAGCAGAGGTTCCCTGGAACTTCTTTTCCAGCAGCAGAGGTGATATATGAACTACATCAGTGTTCATAGACACTGTACAGAACCTGACTCAGTTCAAGTCGCAGTTGTGTCCGACTCTTTGAGACTCCATGGACTGCAGTACACCAGACTTTCCTATCCATAATCAACTCTCTGAGCTTGCTCAAACTCATGTCCATCAAGTCAGTGATGCCATCCAACCATCTCATCCTCTGTCGTCCCCTTCTTCTCCTGCCTTCAATCTTTCCCAGCATCAGGGTCTTTTCCAATGAGTCAGTTTTTCACATCAGGTGGCCAAAGTATTGGAGTTTCAGCTTCAGCATCAGTCCTTCCACTGGATATTCAGGACTGATTTCCTTTAGGATGGACTGGTTGGATCTCCTTACAGTCCAAGGGACTCTTGAGTCTTCTCCAACACCACAGTTCAAAAGCATCAGTTCTTTGGCATTCAGTTATCCATACATGACTACTGGAAAAACCATAGCTTTGACTATACAGATTTTTGTTGGTAAAGAAATGTCTCTGCTTTTTAATGTGCTATTTAGGTTGGTCATAGCTTTTCTTCCAAGGAGTAAGCGTCTTTTAATTTCATGGCTGCAGTCACCATCTGCAGTGATTTTAGAGCCCAGAAAAATAAAGTCAGCCACTGTTTCCTTTGTTTCCCCATGAAGTGATGTGACTGGTTGCCATGATCTTCATTTTTTGAATGCTGAGTTTTAAGCCAACTTTTTCAACTCTCCTCTTTCACTTTCATCAAGAGGCTCTTTAATTCCTCTTCACTTTCTGCCATTAAGTGTGGTGTCATTTGCATTTCTGAGGTTATTGATATTTCTCCCAGCAGTCTTGCTTCCAGCTTGTGCTTCATTCAGCCTGGCATTTCTCGTGATGTACTCTGCATGTAAGTTAAATAAGCAGGGTGACAAAATACAGCCTTGACATATTCCTTTCCCAATTTGGAACCAGTCTGTTGTTCCATGTCCAGTTCTAACTATTGCTTCTTGACCTGTATACAGATTTCTCAGGAGGCAGGTACGAATCTAACTGTCAATAATAACAAGAGTAAAGTGATATCTGTCTTTATCTCTAGTTGGTTTTAAGATACTATTTCTCTCTTTTCTTGTTCATAGATTCCGTAGCTTTATTGGCATAGCATTTTACTTATGTGATTTGAATCTAAGGATTCTTTTATTAATTCTGGCAAATTCTCAAACATAATCTCTTCAGATATTCCTTTCTCTTATTCTGTTTTCTTCTTCTAGGATTACAAATGCATATATTTTGGACCCTCTCATCCTTCCTTATCTTCTAAACTCTTTTATACTTTTTCCTTTTTCTCTTTCTGCTGCATTCTGAGTAATTTCTGTTATTCAGTGTTTGAGCACACCTTTTCCTCTTCACCTGTTTCTTTCATTTTTTTGGCTACACCTTGAGGCTTTGTTGTTCAGTCATGTCTGACAGTTTGCAACTCCATGGACTGCCACCCACCAGGCTTCCCTGTCCTTCACCATCTCCTGGAGCATGTTTTCCTGCCAGCGATATTCCAAATGTGTTACCCGCCTTATGTTAATTGTTAGGCTGGTGGTACCTCAGCCAAGTATGATGAGTATAAATTTTAATCTTAATCTTTGTGATGACAGGATGGTGAATACAAACTCTCAGAGGAGGAATTTATCTACACTTATGGCTTGGGTTAGGCAAACAAGTTATCTTTTTGGCAAGCTTCTCTGTTGAGCACATTTTCTTTTTTAAGTACGTATTTATTTGGTGTGCCAGGTCTTGGCTGTGGCACGTGGGGTCTTTTAAAGTGTGACTTAGTTGTGGCATGCGAGGTCCAATTCCCTGACCAGGGATTGAATCAGTGCCTCCTGCATTCAGAGTGTGAAGTCTTAGCTACCGGACAACCACGGAAGTCCCTGGGCACATTTTATTAATCCAGGTTTTCATCATGTAGGTCTTCGTGGGTTCCAGCTTTATCCAGGGTTTTCAGTACAAACACGAATCTGTCCTAAATTTAATGCTTTGTTTCCTGGCTCTCCATGGTCATCGAAACAAAAGCCTCTTCTTTACCAATGTGAGTACCTCCAGAGCAAGAGATACTTTCTAATTTTTTTAACCAGTCTTTTCTTTGTTTTTGGCCCCTAGGGATTTACCTTTATTTCAAGCTCGTATCACTTACAAGAATGTTTCACAATTTGTCCAGCATTTAAATACTTTCTACTGGAATTTTAGGTAATATTAGGTTGCCATGTTACTAGAAACAAAAGCCCTATCTATTCTGTACTTGTTTTGATCTAGTAGATCTGTCTAATGTTGATAGAGGTGTATTTAAAACCACCCATAATAATTACTTTTTGTGCTGTTTTCCATTCATGTACAATAATTACACTACATATTTGACTGTTCTATTTCTGGTACAGTAAGATTTTTTCATACACCTTTATCATAAATTGTTCTTTTTACCAGTCTTTCTCTTTTGTCACGTTAAATTTTATGTTTTATATTATCTTGTTAGTGGTTTCTTATTTTGTATATTTTTGCCTGAAATCTATTTGCCCATCTCTTTATCTTGAAATGTTGTACATTTCTTGGCTTAAATATGTTTCTGAGAAACTATGGTCCAGCTTTGTATACATTTTGTGCAGCAGTCAACTTGAAATACATCCTTGGCTGTGGCCCTGAATCATTTTGAATACAAAATAAGAACTATTTAGTTAATGAGGTGCAGCTTTTGATGTCTCAATAAAAAATGTATAAGAACTAGGATAGCAAAGGAAAGTTGAAATTCCATGTAATATTCAAGGAATGTGATGACTAAAGGAATGATGTATTCTCATTGTTTATCTTAAACTAAAAAATAGTCCATCATCTCTTTCAAGCTGATAACAAATATCATTTCCATCATTAGGACAAAAAGTGATAGAGAGAATCTTACAGGCCCATTATCAGTTATCTTGGATCAGTTGTTTGTGTACTTCGTGGACTGTGGAGTGAATACAGAATGCTCTGCTCTACAAATAAAAATCAAAGTAAAAATACTATCCTTCCCTTTAAATTGGTGCATGAAATTGGAATATAAACTTACAGTTTCTTGGCCATAATTAATGTTTAGAAACATTTAGAAATATTGTCAGTCTCAGTCTTAATCTAATTTCAATTTTTCTTAGGTTCTGCTGATTATTTTTTGGTTTCGCCGTTTGTTCTTATAGGGCTTCCCTGATAGCTCAGTTGGTAAAGAATCCACCTGCAATGCAGGAGACCCCAGTTCGATTCCTGGGTTGGGAAGATCCGCTGGAGAAGGGATAAGCTACCCACTCCAGTACTCTGGCCTGGAGCATTCCATGGACTATATAGTCCATGGGGTCACAAAGAGTTGGACATGACTGAGTGACTTTCACTTTCACTTTCATCTCATTCCCTCTACCCAGAGTTCTGACTGGGTGCATTCTTGGTTAGGAGCTATCATCATCTGATCTACTGTCTGCTAAAATTTACTTAATAACTTTACGATAGTCTCTTTCATATCCAAGTGTTGTGCAATATACCTAAGTCTTCTTCCTGTTCTTTTCTGTGTTCTACACTCCCTGCCCCTGAGATTAAAGAAAGGAAGGTTACACATACTAAGTAGGGCCCAGGCTAAATTGATTGCTTAGCCCTGGACAAACATTGTTGCAATAAGAATTTCCAGGTGGAACCATTAGGTGCTCCAACCCCATCCTCCACCACTGCCATGCTGAGGGCTCTCTCTGTTTGACTGTTTCACACCAAATGTCATAGCTACATGAAAATATAGAGAGATATTTTACCAATATTAGAATATTGTAGATTTTTAATCTAAAAATGAAAACAAATATCAAAACATTAAATATAAATTAGTTCTGTTTTACAGCACTAAGACATTCTTGGGAATAATTAGAAACAAAATTGTGAAAAAGGAATGACATTAAAATTTAGCACTCTTTACCAAAAGGTTCAGCCACTCAGAACTACACCTTTTTCCCAGGAATTGTTGCTAAGCTTGCATTTTATTTAAGTAAATAATGCCAGGTGATTTTTTTTTCCAGTGAATAAACATTTATCAGATTTCCTTGTTTCCACACTGAAAATAATCTTTTATATATCAGATTCTCTCTGGATTATAGGCAGACTTTTAAAGGCATAAATTAACACATTTCATTCATTAATGATCTCCAAGTGCCAAGCACAGTGCCTGAAATATGAGGCAGTCAATAAATTTTTAAATTAGTAGCGACATGAATATTTTTATGTAGCCTCTTTTATGACCAGAGGCAAATAGTTTCCAGGACAGCTGGCCTGTGTAGCACTAAGGTCTGTGGTAAAAGGATATTTTTTTCTGAACAATAATAACTTCCCTATATGGATATTTATACGCATCTCTGGCTAAGCAGGATGTCCCCTAAAATAAGTATTGTGTTCTGTTCAATCAAGTTTTATTTTCTTTTCACCTATTTAACCCCCAAATCTAACTCTATGCCTGGCAACTAGATGTATAATAAATAAGTAAAAGCATATAGTAATTATATCAATTAATGTATAATAAAGACAATGTTCAAATCATCTAGTGCTTGCAATATGAATAATCCAGGGTGATGCCTGCTTAATAAAGGAAAAAATGTGCATCTCATTTCAATAATTTTAGGCAATGACTCAAAATTTGGCTATGTGTTGCAATTACTGAATATCCAAAGACGGGTCCTTGTTTGAGAAAGTGTCTTAATAAGAAAGAGCTAAGTATAGACCAGGTAGGTCTTTCTCTGTGGAGTGAGACCTGTAGGGAGGTAGCAAGCATGTGTGTATGATGTGGCTGAAGGAATAGCAGGAGTAATCTCAGAAGTATTAGAAAGACAGGGGGACCAAACCCATCTTTCCTTCTTTCCTGCCTTTTTTTTTTTTTTTTCCTTCTCATCTGACATTTATAGAATTTCTAAAAGGAGCCTGGCACCATATTAGATTTTGAAGAGAGAAAGATTAATGTGACTCAATCCTTCCCTTCAAAGAAGTCCCTGCCAGGAATGTTTGACTGGAAACCTGAAAGAAACCAGTTTATTGCTAAATATACAATATTTAAATTTTTTATGTCATGTCTTGAACTGTCTGTATTTTGGAGATGGTAATAGAAACAGTTCATCCTGAGCTAATGAAAGTATTTGGTAGTGTGAAAAAGGAGCAGATCCATGAGCCTTTGTGTGTGGGGGGGTGGGGTTGGGGTAGGTATCATCTTTATCTCTGTGTGAGCTCAGTCGCTCAGTCGTGTCCAGCTCTTTGGAACCCCATGGACTGCAGCCCATCAGGCTCCTGTGCCCATGGAATTTTCCAGGAAAAAATACTGGAGTGGGTTGCCATACTTACTCCAGGGGATCTTCCTGACCCAGGAATCAAGCCCCCATCTCCAGTCCCGCCCCATCTCTTGCATCTCCTTCACGCAGGCGGATTCCTTACCATTGAGCCACCTTTGTTGTTGTTGTGCTCTGTCATGTCTGACCCTTTGCGATCCCATAGACTGCAGCCTGCCAGACTCTTTTGACCATGAATTTTCCAGGCCAGGATACTGAAGTGGGTTGCCATTTTCTTCTTCAGGGGATCTTCCCAACCCAGGGATCAAATCTGCATCTCTTCCATTGCCTGCGTTGGCAAGCAGATACTTTCTCCAGTGCGCCACCTGGGAAGCCCTATACTTCTACTTTTTGTAGTTCTAAGACAAAAATCAAATAGTACTCTACTTTGGATCAGAAATGTTAGAAATATGCTATGTAATCTTCAACAATTAACTTGGGCACTTTAATATAAAGATTTGACTAAATTATCTAATAGGTAAAATTCTGTAATTCTACATTTGTGAAATTATTGGGGCACAATTCATTTTGTATGAGGGTCTGAAAGTATGAAATGCACAATAAGATCACGACTAAGGCATTGACATTTTCTTCTCTATCTCTTATAATAGTTTTTAAGTATCTGCTTGTACTCTGTGGGAAATTGTCTCTGTGCAGTTTCTGGCATAGATCGAGGTTCTTTATAGTAGAAGGGAAAATAATTGAATAGTAACTGAGAAGGTATATAAGGAAGTATTTTCTCCCCACCACTGACCCAATTTGCTTACAAACATCCATCCCTTAGCAGTGCATAGACTCACCCAGGATGGAGGGTCCTGGCTGTGAAAGCTTAGGTGTGTAGAAGTAGGCAAGCTACGATTATCAATTCAAAAAGATCTTCAATGCAGTGGGAAAGCCCTCACATCCTCTTCTCAGAGACAGATATTCAATCTTTACCTTCTGAGGCAGCTTGAGGGAAATTTTCTCTAAGCAGAAAGAACTTTGATTAATGTAGGAAATAAATTTCAGATTTATTTATTAATTTCAGGGAGCTGTCAATATCAATGCTATTCATCTTCACATATTTATCATTCAGATATTAAAAATAATATTTTCTTACGTGCAATCTGATTTCTGAATTTACTGTATTTTGCACATATTTTATTTTACAGGCTCAGTAAAACTGGGATATTCTGTTAGGAGAGAAAACAGTAATTTTTAAGAAACTGGAAGATCAAGTTTGAACTGAATGTGACTAAGCTTTATGAGAAAGTAATGAAACAAATTAAAATTTTGAGTGTCCGTGATATAGTAAGTACTGTGTTTTACATATATTATCCCATTGAATTAAATTTATCTTTTTTTCTTTTCTGTGCATGGAATCTTAAAGTTGGATTGATATGGATAATCATAATTCTATGCTAGTGACATGTAATCATCTAACTCAGCCTTATTATTTTATGTCTCATTTATCCCTTTTCCCTACTCTTTCCTCAGCCTGTAGACACTCACTATCCTATATTTGATTTGTCCTTCCAATACTATACTTGCCCTTTCAATTAGCATTTTGTGAATTTATGCATTTTTAAAAGCACATAAATAATTTTACAATCACTTTTTCCAATCAGTGTGTTCTTAAGATGCAGGCATGTAAAAGATAGAATATTGTCTACATTTTCCATTTATTATTATATGATAGCTTCTATATCCTTTTATTTTCCAAAGTAAATGAAGATTATTTTGAAGTTCTTTGATTTATAAACAGTTCTTGAGTGAATTTTCTAGTAGTTGCATTGTTTTTCTTTATATAGATGAAAAACTTTATGTAAAGTACATACCTAAAAGAGAATGGTTGGGTCATAAATTACACACTATTTTAATAGCTTACTGCTAAATTTCTTTCCAAATTACCTGTACTAATTAATATCTCAGAGTCCCTTCCAAAAAATTCATATTTCTATATTCTTATCCAACCTTTTTAATCTGAAATTTTAGTTTTTAGGAATCTGATGGATTGAGAATTTTATTTCATCATGTTTTTATGTTTCTCAGATTGGGCAACACTTCATAAATCACTGAACTTTTGAGTTTATTTTTTGATTAATTTTCTGTTCAAATAATTTGCTAATATTTAAATGTATCTTTTAAATACTGATTTGTAGATTTTCTTAATATAGTTTCATAATATCTCTTTGCTATGTATTCCATGAATACTTTTCCTAGGACATTTCTTAACTTTCAACATACTATTTCTGGGCTTCCTTGGTGGTTCAGTGGTAAAGAATCTGCCTACAATGCAGGAGACGTGGGTTCGATCCTGGGGTCTGCAAGATCCCCTGGAGAAGGAAATGGCAACCCACTGTAGTATTCTTGCCTGGGAAATCCCTTAACGGAACCTGGCGGACTACAGTTCACTGGGTCACAAAAGAGTTGGACACAACTTAGTGACTAAACAACAGCAATATTTTTTCTAATTTAATCAGACCTGAACTTTTGTGATTTTTCATCTTTATTTTTGTTAAATCTCTGCCAACTCTAAGATCTTAAAGATCTCCTTCTATATGTTCTTCTAACAATTTTAAAGTACTCACAAAGTTGTGTCTTAATGATCACAATCGAGGAGTGTGACAGATGTATGCCCTAAATGTCACTGACTCTAGAATCTCATATATTTACAAGCAAATAAAAATAAATGAAATTTCTTAATGTAATTAAGCAGCCCAAAATCATAAAGATTGATTTTAGGCCTATAAGATTAGCTAATTTAATTCATTCTGATAACTATTAACCCAACACAGGTAAAACTAGAGAACCATTGTTCTTTGGAAAGGTTTGAATGTTTTCAACCAGAAATAAAGGGCTAGCAAGTCTTTATAATTAGTACACATATTTGACTAGACATTTTAAGGAAAAAAATTTTTCCAACTACTGTACATAAACACTCTTAAAATGGAAGAAAGAAAAGCATAAAATTCTATCTGAACTAAATTAAATACATTTTTAAAAATTTATCAAAATACATTTATTCATAAAATAACATTCGTATGGCACTTCATTTTATGAAATTCTTTGATGTCATTTCACATAATATCTCAACAAACTGAGGAGAAAGTATTTTTTCTTAATTTACACATGAGAAAAATAATTTTCTGAGAGATAATATAATTTGTTACAAATTACATAATTAGTAGAAGCTGAGAAGCAAGTACTAAACTTAAGCCAGTAATCACTTGTTTTCTTCCTATTCCATCATGTTAAACATTTTAAGCATAGGATAGAAGAAGCAGTGCAATTTTAAGTGTGAAAGTAAATAAAACAAAGATGTGCTAATCTCAGAATTTATAGAATATGGTTACAAAATATCCAAACAAGGAATCTGATTATTAAACTCTACTTAGATTAGAGTTTACATAAGAAAGATTAAGGGAAAAATATTAAGCAGAAGAAGGATATTTTTGTCCTGTTCTAATGTGTGGATGTGACTAGACTTCATACATACAGATGCTGAGTTTTGAGAAATAGATTTTTTTCCTGTTTATTTTTGTGTATGTGTACACACACACACAGACACACACATATTGAAAAATGTTCAGAGTATGTTCAGAGTACATATTTAACTTTTAAAGGAGAGAAAAATGACAACTACTTCTTCTTAAGTATTACTTAGAAAACTTGGGTATTCTGTTAGAAATATCCAAGTTTTATTTAGCAGGAACCAAATAATGGGTTGGAATAGTAAAACTGAGACAACATGGTGTGTCTTAAATTGCACTACTGTCCAATGCTTATCTTGCTCATTATTGCTTATTTAATTGTTAATGAGGAGCCAAATACTTTCATAAGTATTCTCTTTGGAGAGTGGATATCAGGTGGAAGCCCCTTTTTAAAAAAAATTATGTCACCATTCTGTGCTACCTGCTATGTGCTAGGTCACTTCAGTTGTGTCTGACTCTACAACCTCATGGACTGTAGCCGCCATGCTGCTCTGTCCTTGGATTTTCTAGACAAGAATACTGGAGTGGGTTGCCATGCCCTCTCCAGGGGGTCTTCCCGAATCAGGGATTGAATCCACATTTCTTATGTCTCCTTCTTTGGCAGGCGGGTTCTTTACCACTAGCACCACCTGGGAAGCCCCAGCATTCTGTAACCAAATAATATTTAGGTATTAGTTGGTGACCTAATTGAATACCAAATCACAAGGATTTTCCAAACTCATTCATATAAGTTAACACCTTCTTTGTATTTCCTGAATACTGTTTTTACTTAACATTTTCTTACAGACATTGCAATAAGGATGCTAATTAATAGTGTCTGTCCATGCATTACCTAAAAAGTCATTTTCCTTGCAATTATGGGAATGCAAAACACATTTTGGGAAACACTACAGTTACATTAAAAAAAAAAATGTTCTTGGTTGAAGCTGATGTTAAATTATGTGTTTCTTTTACATGCAGCTGTTACTCATAGACAAATTACTGCCCTGGTAGGAGGAAGACTTTGACAGAGTTGTTATAGCTAGTCTTTCAATATTCAGTACCCGTATTCAATAATGAAAGCAAGATGGATTATCCCTTGTTACATGTGACAGGCATGATGAAATAAGAATTATCATAGCTATTTACTACTTTTAAAAAAAGAAATGTGATAGGAAATGAAACTGCTCAAAGTGATACTTTAGAAACGTTGATCAACAGCACCTCATAAAAGTGTCCATTGAAAATGCCTGAAATAAGTCTTCCCAAATGCATTTACTTTAATGTTACTTGTAGGTTATAAAACTTTTACCCCTTTACTATGTGCAAACTTTCCCAGTATTTTATTAAAAGTGATTCCATAATCTACTGAGCTTTGTCATGGAAATAATTTTATTCCTGCTTTTCTGATGTTGCCTCACTTAATGTGAGAGTTGAGAGAAGGGCTAGTTAATGACATAGTTTGTGACATCTAAATAATAGGGCATCATGATCTAACATTCATAGGAAACACAGAGTGATCTTATGAAAGTATAGTGAATAGTAAAAGTAATATTCAGCTAATTTGTATATTTTGAGAAATAAAGCCTAAAGTAACTGAAAAGCTTAAAATATATATAAAGAATGTAACTTGTCAAAAATGTGACTAAAAGCTACATAAGTGTAAATATTTTATTCATTAACTTCTATGCATTTATTCATTCAATAGATACTAATAAACAGTATATGTTAGACAGTTTTCTAGATTCTTGGTATAGAGCAGTGAACAACAGATCAGAAAAAAAAAAAAAAAAAGGCTTACTCTTGTGATGATTACTTTCTAGTGCATGGAAAGATACAATAAAAAAGTAAATAAAAATAAAGCAGGGTAAAAGGATTACCAGCAAGAAGAGAGCATTGTGTGTTTTATTTTTATTTTTATTTTATTATTTGGCCACATCAGGTCTTAGTTGTGGCACGTGGGATCTTCGATCTTCGTTACAGCATGTGGGACCTTTAGTTGTGGCATGTGGAATCAAGTTCCCCAACCAGGGATCAAACCTAAGCCCCCTGCATTGAAAGCGGGGAGTCTTAGCCATTGGACCAGGGAAGTCCCGAGCATTGTGATTTTTAAAAGGATGATCAGGAATCCTCACTAAAATGATCCTTAAAATCTTGAGTGAAGATTTTAAGAGAGTGAGAGGAGTGAGCCTTGAATATATGGAAGAACAGCATTCCTAGAAATGGAAATTAACACGTGCAGATTCCCTGAGATAGGTATGTAATAGGTATATTTGAGCACAGCCTAGAAATCTAGACTAGTTGGAACAAAGTGAGCAGTAGGGGGAAAGTATGAGACAAAGACAGAACATTAAGGGAGAAAGATCACTCAGGCCTCTTAAAATATCATAACGATTTTGCTTTTACTCGTATGAGATGTGAAGCCTGGAGTTTTGAGCAGAAGAGAGAAATAATCTGACACTGCTTTAAGAGTATCACTCTGGTCACTGCATTGAGACAAATATTGGATAAAGGTGGTAGCTGGAAGGCCAGTTAGAAGGCTATTTCAATAATCTAGGTGAGAAACCATTTTATTTGGACCAAGATGCTAGGCAGTAAAGTGGTCAGACTGTGGATATGTTTTGAAGGTAAACCAAGAGGGTTTACTAGTTGAATATATGGTAGAAAAACCAGAAAAATTAAGTATGACTCCAAGGTTCTTGGTCTAAGAAATTGAAGTTCCCATTAGCTGAAATGGCAAAGATCTTGGAAGAATCATGGTTGGAGAAAATGAGGAGTTCTGTTTGGGACATGATTAAATTTAAGATGTCTGGTGGATATCCAAGTAAGAATGTCCAGTAAAAAATTAGATGTAGGAATCTGTAACTCTGGGGAAGGTGCTATAGTTGAAGATATAAATTTGGTACTCATCAAATTTAAATGCTATTCAGAGCCATAAACCTGGATAAGATCATCAAACATCCAGATATTCATAGATAAGAGAAGGAGCCAGAAAATAACACTTAAAAAGACAGCCAGTGAGGAAGGAAAGAAACCAGAAGGACATGTTGTTTTGCAAGGTACATTTTAAAGTGTATTTCAATGAGGAGGGAGTGAATGATTGGTCACCTTCTGCTGATAAATAAGATGAAGGCTAAAAATAACCATTCGATTTAGTAATATGGAGAAGTTTCGAGGAAGGCTGAATTTGCAAGTGCAATTAGGGTGAATTTTAATATAGAATAAGTAGAAAGAAAGTGTAGTTACCACATATGCTTAATCACTCAGTCATGTCTGACGCTTTGTGACTCCTTGGACTATAGCCCACCAGGCTCCTCTGTCCGTGGAATTTTCCAGGCAAGAAAACTAGAGTGGATTGCCATTTCCTACTCCAGCACATATAGATAACCCTCTTAATGAGCTAACCTCTAAAAAAAACAGAGCAGAGGAAGGGAGTAGTAACTGGTAGGAGGAGGGTGGGGAGATAGAAAGCATTTTTTAAATCTGTTTGGGTTTTTAAAAAAAATATTTACTTTTTTATTTCTTTGGCTGTGCCAGGTCTAAGTTGTGGCACATGGGATCTTTACTTGTGGCATTTGGTATCTAGTTCCCTGACCAGGGATCAAACCTGGGCTCCCCCGCATTGGGAGCATAGTGAGTCTTAGCCACTAGACCACGAAGGAATTCCCTCTGTTTGGTTTTTAATGGGAGGAATAATAACATATTTGTATGCTGATGTGAATGAGTGAGTAGAAGGGAAGAAGGGATGATGCAGTTGCAGTAGTAATAGGAAGAAAAGGAGGATTTTGTTACAGATGCTGGTCCGTGAATAAGTGTTGTATAAGAGTTTAAGGGATTTCTCTCCTAATTGCTTCACATTTCTCAATGAAACAAAAGACTAGTCAATTGAGAAAGCGATGTTTAAACAATGAAGAGAGATGAGAAGGTAGGAAAGAAGAATGTGGGAGAGTGAATGAATTGAGGCAATAGAAAATGCGCTGCAGGCAGCAATGAGGGCCAACTTAAAGATTTCAGTGAAAGATTTAAAGTGAGACTGCTTAGCATGAGTGTGTTTCTTCAGCCATGTTCGGGTGCAAGGGAGAAGGCACTTAAGAGACGGGAATTAGACTTGACAGGGCTTGTTGCTTTTCAGAGCAGTTATGATGACGTAGGTTTCCACAGAACTGAAAAACAACTGCAACAGTATAAATCCTTAAATGTCTTCTTAATCTTCCTCCAAAAAAGGAATTCACTTCTCAGAATAGTCCCGCTAACATTCTCCTAACAGAGTCAGAAAGCCTGGCAGTGATGGACTCGGGTCACAGGAGGTAAAGCACGCTGAGTCTCAGTGATGGCGGAGTATGAATGGGCACTGAGAGGAGAGGCCACCTTATGGTCAAGGCCGCAGGAGGACAGCTTCCTGGGGGATCCCCGAATATGACCGGGGGATCCGCAGAAACAAGTGCAGGGCATGAGAAAGTTGAAAGTAAGTCAGAAAGAAAAGGCAAAGCTGGAGAAATGATGCTAGCTACATTATTTCACTTATACCCAGCCGTACTTAAGACATGAAAAAGAAGTTCAAGTGGTAAGCTATTATGTTCTGTAATACTTTGCTCAGAACGTCCTTTGGGTTAGAGAAGCCATGAGTCCATTATACTTCATAGGTGGGACATGATTTAGTGGCGTGATACCTGAAATCAGGCACTTAATTGTGAAATTTCCCTAGTGTCATGGTCACAGTTCCTCACATCAGGTAAGAATTAGTAATCATTAATTAATCAAGGATTGTTTTGTTAACAAGGTACCTTTTAAAGTAAACCAAAAAACTGTATTTAAAAAGTCAGATAATTAAAAATTGCTAAAAGAGGGTCAAAACTAGGTTGTATTTGGGACCAGCAACTCCTGAGGACTGCTTCCAGAACTGATGGTTTCCAGAAAGATTTAACTGTTGGAATGAGGCTAGAATTTTTCTCTGACAACTTTCAGTGTCAGTTATTCTGCTGAGATTTTAGGCTCAACTGGACAACTGTTTAAGGCTTTGTCTAGATATGGAAAAGTGAAATTCATTCATTTTTTTCCATTCATTTATGAAATAAATATTGATTACTTACTAAGTAACCAACATCATGCTAAGCACTGGAAATATGAATAAAAATAAAATTCAGTTCTGTCCTTTTTTAATGAGTTCACATTCTAGTGAGAAAGTAAGTGTTAGTTGCCCAGTCGTGTCCAACTCTTTGCGACCCCATGGACTGTAGCCCTCCAGGCTCCTCTGTCCTTGGACTTCTCCAGGCAAGAATACTGGAGTGGGTAGCCATTCCCTTCTCCACGGTATATTCCTGACCTAGAGATTGAACCCAGTTCTCCTGTGTTGCAGGCAGATTCTTTACCATCTGAGCCACCAGGGAAGCCCCCTAGTGAGAAAATAAGCACGTAAAAAATCATTAAATTACATGGTAGGTGGAGGTATGAATATGAGGTCACAACTAATCTTTAAATGTATAGGACATTAAGGATCACAAATAGAACCACCTAATCCCACCTAATTGGTCCATGCAATTTTCCTAGAGGATAATACACTGAAACTATAGACATTACTGCAACAGGGAGGGAGAAGGGCACTCCCTTACACAGATATCATATGGAAGGAGAAAGTATTTCCAGCAGTGGGAAAGTTACCATTGATGTTTGCTGCTGGTTGAGAGATGCCTTAATTTCAAAACACTGAACACGGACCACAGTTAAAATCTTTGCTTTTAGAATAATGTGAAACCAAAAAAAAAAAAAAAGAAATATAAGAATATATACATACTTTTCAATGATTATTTTTATTGTTTTAAGCTTATTTTAGAATAAGTCTCTTCTGTAGTCACTTCACTGTATAAGTGACTTTGAGGTTAACGCTTGACAGTAATCTGAATAGTCATTGAATTTGTTTTCTGGATGAAATGAGGTGTGTCTAATCTGTACTGCCATGTTCATCACAACATTATTCATGGTAGCCAAGGTACAGAAACAACCTAATGTTCATCAACACATGGGTGGATCAAGAAAATATGGTGTGTATATAACCTGAGCTACCAGGGAAGCCATTATATATATATATACACACACACATATACATATACATTATACATATATATATACACATATACATTATATATATATATACACACACACATATATAGACATTTTATATATATATACATATATATATTACCAACAATAGAATATTATTCCGTCTGGCAAAAGGAAGAAGCCCTATCATTTGCAACAATGGGATGAACCTGGAGGGCATTACAGTACATAAAATAAGCCAGATGGAAAGAAAATGATGTCACCTATATGTGGAATCTTTTTTAAAAAATAATGTTGAACTCAGAAACAGAGTAGAGAAGTGGTTGACAGGGGTTAGGGATGAGGGAAATAAGGAGAGCTTGGTGAAAAAAAGGTACAAACTTTCAGTTATGAGTAAAGTCTGAGGACCTAATATATAGAATGGTGACTATATGATAGCAACACTGTATTACTGTGTGATTAAAATTTTCTAAGAGAGTAGAACTTAAATATTCTCACATACATACACACAAAGAAGGTGATAGACTTGTTGTTAACTCCTTCGAGGGGGATCTTTCCACAATATGTATGTATGTATATTAAATCCTGAAATAGTATTCTTTAAATATCTTACAGTTTCATTTGTCAGCTATACCTCAATACAGCTGGAGAAACTAAACTAAGTGTAGAATATCTAGAAAACTTACCCCTAAAATAATTTTAAGCTTCCAAGAAAACTTTACAGTAGAAAAAATTATGAAAGATAATGATATTGTTTGATCAGTTTATTCAATGAAGAGGTGTACTTTTTGATAAGGTGTATGTTTTACAAGCACACATTTTACACTTCCCATGTAGTGACTAGCCCTCTGGAATAAATGAGAGGAGTATGGCAGAATGCCCAGAGGCAGAATATAACAAGTGCTTAAAAAAATGCTTTAAAAAATAACTCCTCATCACCACTTCATTTCCTGCCACTTCCACTATACATTTCACATTTGAACTTGGGTATATTATACACTATATATGTCACTGCAAACCTGATCATTCGTTCACATGCACATTTATGGCTCCTTCTGCTGAGTTACCTGCCCTTTCCACACCCTGGATTACTGAGGATCAGTTCAGTTCAGTTCAGCTCAGTTGCTCAGTCATATCTAACTCTTTGCGACCCCATGAATCGCAGCATGCCAGGCCTCCCTGTCCATCACCAACTCCCAGAGTCTACCCAAACCCATGCCCATCGAGTTGGTGATGCCATCCAGCCATCTCATCCTCTGTCATCCCCTTCTCCTCCTGCCCCCAATCCCTCCCAGCATCAGGGTCTTTTCCAATGATTCAGCTCTTTGCATCAGGTGGCCAAAGTACTGGAGTTTCAGTTTCAGCATCAGTCCTTCCAATGAACACCCAGGACTGATCTCCTTTAGGATAGACTGGTTGGATCTCCTTGCAGTCCAAGGGACTCTCAAGAGTCTTCTCCAACACCATAGTTCAAAAGCATCAATTTTTCAGTGCTCAGCTTTCCTCACAGTCCAACTCTCACATCCATACATGACCACTGGAAAAATCATAGCCTTGACTAGACAGACCTTTGTTGGCAAAGTAATGTCTCTGCTTTTTAATATGCTATCTAGGTTGGTCATAACTTTCCTTCCAAGGAGTAAGCGTCTTTTAATTTCATTACTGAGGATAAATTGTACTAAATCTTGGTTTCTGCTCTTGCATATGTGACAGTGTTTCTCACAGTTACATAATTTACACAAATGTTTTGGGGGTTTGAATATTGAAATTGTTAATTTGTTAATTGTTTTTATTAAAGTTGGCCATTCCAATTGTGTTTAACATTTTCAAATAACTGTTCCTGCTTTTTAGAAAGTTGAAATCTTAATGTACCTTAAGAACTTAACATCTATCAGAAATCATATTAAAGTTTGATAAAAAATCATTTATCCTTGGGATTAGTGAGATTTTATGAAGCAGTAAGACCCTATTAAGTGTACATCTTCTTGGGAATATATCGGGAACTTAAAAACTCTTGAATTTTTCCAAGATATAAAAAGATATAAGTGCCTTAGTGGCTAAAGAACAACAGCATACATTGGCACTGATCCAACAGCTTCTTGGCTAGTAATAATAGGAATCTAACTCTGAAGGTCTTGAGAAGCATTTGAGAACACGTAACATCAAAATAAAATGCCTAGGTAGATCGATATCACAGTTATTAGAAGGAGACTAATTGAAGCATTGTGAACAATTACTACAAAGTATTGTCCCAACGCATATTTTTTCACCTTTATTTTTTCTATTAGGTACTGTGAATTTTCTCCCACTAGATTATGGCTGAAAGGATCGGGCCCACTAGAAATCCTCAAAAGCCATCAGCTGAAACTAACCAGAAGCCAGAGGACAAGACAACCCATTGATGCAGCTTATTCATTCAGCCCCAACAGAGCAGAACAAATAAGGCTGAAGAGTAGGTATGGATTTGCACAGAGAAGACAGCTGGCACAGTGAGTGGTGTGTGAGTATGTGTGTGTGTGTGTATTTCTGTATCTAGCATATAGATATTTCTATATTTGTCTAGCATATATATACATTATATATGCACTATGATTTTATATAGTATTTACTAAGTTTATTTGGGGTGGGAAAGCTCTTGACTAACCATTTCTGAAATAGTGTGTAGCTTGTTTGCCAGTTTTCCTTTAAAATGAAAGGAAAAATGAAATGAATGAAAGATCTAAGTACATTTCATGGACTTAAGATAATCTGTCTAGATGATATCTTTTTATTTATTTATTTGTTATTTTTATTTTGGCTGTGCTGGATCTTCGTTGCTGTGCGTGGGCTTTCTCTGGTTGCAGTCTGCGGGCTTCTCATTGTAATGACTTCTTTCACGGAGCACGGGCTCTTGGTGAGCAGGTTTCAGTAGCTGTGGCTCGGGGACTCTAGCGCACTGGCTTAGCAGTTGTGGCACATAGGTTTAGTTGCCCCACAGCATGTGAAATCTTCCCAGACCAACGATCAAACCTGTGTCCCCTATATTGGCAGTAGATTGTTGACCATTGAACCACCAGGGAAGTCCTAGATGGTATCTCTTAAAATAATTATTTTGAACTTCCAATAAAATACTTAAGATGGAAGGATACATACTGTCCAAAGTAAAATGAAAACATGTTAATGATTTCCTGTTCTCTGCTTTGAGTGGTTTTGCTTAAATAGAAATAATCTTCCAGTGTCAAATCTATTGGATATTCATTTTTCCCTCTTATTTCTATTGTCCATTGTAACCAGAAAGAGTTCAAATAGCTAGTGGTTAATTTCATATCTGGTTACACATAAGATGGTGTGGGTGTGAATTATTCCTCTCAAACATTTTTTAATGTAAGTGTGAAGTATATCTCAGTTTTTACCCATGTCATCAAGAAGAAAATGTAAAAATTTGTGTCTTAAAGTGCCCTTAATTAACTCACCAGATTAGCAAGCTTTAAAAGAACATTTAAAATCTTTTTCTTCTTCCTCTGTAGAATTATATATTAGATTTTAATTTTGACTTGATATAGCGTGAGTGTATATATTAAATGGTGTTTTAATGTTTTAGCAGAATATATGAAGTACTTATAGAAATGCTAGTGTAAAAGACCATTGGTCTGCAGTGGTTTCTTAAGAACTAATCTTTATCTCTGATTGCAAAGCAGTATATATTACTTTAAAAGGTTTTTGAACATGTTATTTTAGGGTTTTATAGAAAAATAAAATTTTATGATCACATTTCTTTACAACATTCCCTTGAAAACATTCCTCAAAATATTATATTAAAATGAATCCTGTTCTTTATTTCTGGAACTCATAAATATTATGTATTTTTTTTTAACTTTTTATTTTATATTGTGATATAGCTTATGGTGTGATACTTTCAGATGGACAACAAAGGGACTCAGCCATACATACACATGCATGTAGTTGTTTTTAAGTGTTATCAAATGACATCCTGATCTTGTATTACACTATCTTTGCCTGTTAGAGGAATGATATTCTTTTTTGATAAAAAATAGAAAAATTACTTCGGAAATGTACAAAACAAATGGAATTTAAATGTGAATTCCATTTAAACACAAATGGTGTTGGCAGTGATGCTAGCATCTTCCAAGACTGAATCAGGAATAAATAGAAAATATGTACAGAGGGATTTATTACTAATAAAACTGAATCAGTAATCAAAAAACTCCCAACAAACAAAAGCCCAGAACTAGATAACTCTTCTTTAAATGTTTGCTGGTATTCACATATAAAGTTAACACTATTCGTTTCAAAGTATTTTAAAAAATTGAAGAGCGAAGGAATACCTCCACATTTTTTGAGGAAATAATCACCCTAATACCAAAACCAGACAAAGTATAAGAAAGAAAGAAAAGTACAGCCCAGCATCCCTGATGAACATAGATGTGAAAATCCTCAATAAAATATTATCAATCTGAATTTGATAATACATTAAAAGGATCATACAGTATGATCAAGTGGGATTTATTTCAAGATGCAAGGATGTTTCAGTGTTCACAAATCAATCATTGGTAGATACTACACTAAGAAAACAAAGGATTAAAGTATATGATTATCTGATGCAGACATTTGAGTTTGCAGTTGCTTCATGCCAGTAAACCTGAGGTCCCTGCCTGGAGGAAAGTCACGTGTTTGTCCTATTCAATATCCTGTTTATAGCAAATATCCAATAGCCTTTTAAAAAATCAATATTGCTATCATATTAACATTTTTAAAGGTGATATCAGACAGTACCTGGCCACAAAAAATTTACAGCCTTAAAATTACATTCAACACCAAATGCTAGTGAGATTTCTAAGAGTATAGGTGATCATTGCTAGCATAGATGACAAAATGGTATGCCCACTCTGGAAAGAGTTTGGCAGTTTCACACTGAACATGCACTTACCATATGCCACACAGTCATTGAATTCTTGGGTATGTATCCCAAAAGGATAGAAAGTTATGTTCACTTGAAAGCTATACATCTCCAATAAAAATTTTTAAAAATAAGAAAGCTGCACAGGAATGTTCATAGCAGCTTTATTCAAAACTGTCCAAAATTGGAGACAATCCGAATGTCCCTCAAGTGGTCAATGAGTAAGCAAACGGTGGTGTTCCCACACCTTGCAGTGCAATGCAGCAATAAAAAGGAGGAATACACTGAAAAATGCAAAAACTTGGTTGACAAGTTATACTGCATGAAAAAAGACAGTCGCATATTACATAATAATCTTGAAATAACAAAATTATAGAGATGGAGGCAATCAGAGATTATAGTCTCTACAGAGAGACTTGTGGTGATTGAAAGAAAGTTCTGTATCTAGGTCGTGGTGGTGGTAACAGTGATTCAATATTTTTACATGTTATGAGATCACCACAATAAGCCTAGTTACCATCTGTCACCATACAAAGTTTTAAAAATATTATTAACTGTGTTCCCTATGCTGTACATGATATCCCAATGACGTTTATTTTATAACTGGAAGTTTCATCTCCCTCACCTGTTTCACTCATCCCCTCATCCACTTCCCCTCCAGCAACCACCAGTTTGTTCTCTGTTTGTATGAGTCGGTTTCTGTTTTGTCATTTCTGTTCATTTGTTTTGTTTTTTAGACTCCACATGTAAGTGAAATCATATGGTATTTGTCTGTCACCAACCTATTTCACTTAGCATAAAACCCTCTGGATGCTGCCATGTTATCATACATGGCAAAATTTCTTTCTCGCTCTCTTTTTTTTAAATGCTGAGTAATAGTCCAGTGTGTGTGTATGTTTGTGTATGTATTACATAAGATCAGTTCAGTCACTCAGTCATGTCTGACTCTTTGTGACCCCATGGACTAGAGCACGCCGGGCTTCCCTGTCCATCACCAACTCCTGGAGCTTACTCAAACTCATGTCCATCGAGTCAGTGATAAAATATATATTATATTTTCCTTATCCATTCATCTGTTAATGGAAACTTACATTACTTTCATATTTTGGCTATTGTAAATAGTACCTCAATGATTGTGGTACATGTATCTTTTCAAATTAATGTTTTAATTTTCTATGGATAAATTCTCAGTAGTAGAATTTCCAGATTATACGGTACTTTTATTTATAATTTTTGAGGAACCCCCGTACTGTTTGTCAGAATAGTTGTAACAATTTACATTCCCACCAGTGGTGTGCAAGTGTTCCCTTTTCTCCACACCCTTCCCACCACTTTTTGTCTCTCTTTATGATAATAGCTATTCTAAATAAGTGTGAGATGATACCTCATTGTGGTTTTTATTTATATTTCCCTGGTGATTGGTGATGTCAAGCATCTCTTCATGGGCCTATTAGCCTTGTGTCTGTCATCTTTGGAAAAATGTCTATTATGGTCTTCTGCCTGTTTTTTAATATGATTGTTTTTATTAAGTTGTATGACTTCTTTATGTATTTTGAATATTAACCCCTTATTGAATATACCATTTGCAAATATTTTATCCTGTTCACTAAGTTGCCTTTTCATTTTGTTGTTTCCTTCACTATGCAAAAGCTTTTTCATTTGATACAGTCCTGTTTGTTTATTTTTGCTTTTCTTTGTCCTTGCCTAATGATAGAGATTCAAAAACTATTGCTCTGACTTGTGTCAAAGAGCATATGGCCTATGTTTTCTTCTAGACATTTATCATTTCAAGTCTACATGTAAGTCTTTAATCCATTTTGAATTTGTGTTTATATATGGTGCATAAATAATACAGTGCTATTGTTTCTTTTTGCATATAGCCCAGTTTCCCCAATACCACTTATTGAAGAGACATTTTCCTCATTGTATATTTCTGCCTCCATTGTCCTAGGTTAATTTATCATATAAGATGATTTATTTCGGGGATCTCTATTTTGTTCCTTCAATCCATGTGTCTGTTTTGTGCTAGTACCATACTTTTTTGATTACTATAGTTTTGTACTATATTTTAAAATCAGGAAACATGATGCCTCCAGCTTTGTTATTTTTCCTCAAGACTGCTTTGATTATTTGAGGGTTTTTTTGTGGTTTCATACATAATTTAGGATTTTTGTTCTAGTTCTGTGAAAATGCCATATGTATTTCGATAGAGATTCCATTGAATACTTTGGGTAGTGCAGGTATTTAACAATATTAATGCTTCCAATCCATGAGCATGGTGTAGCTTCCCATTTACTTGTGTCATCTTTAATTTCTTTCATTAGCGTCTTATCGTTTTCAGAGTGCAGGTCTTTCACCTCCTTGGTTAAATTTATTTTAGGAATTTTTTTATTTATGATGCAATAGTAAATGGGGTTGTTTTTTCTTAATTCCTTATTCTCTTTCTGATAGTTTATTATCAGTGTATATAAATACAAAGTATTTCTGTATATTAACTTTGTATCCTACATCTTTAGTGAATGTACTAGTTCTAATAGATTTTGTGTGCTTGTGTGTGAAATCTTTAAGTCTTCTACATATAGTATCATGTCATCTTCAAATAACTAGTTTTTCTTCTTTTCAAGTTAGATGCCTTTTTTTTTTTTCCTTGCCTAAGTTCTCTGGGTAGGGCTTCCAATACTATGTTGAATAAAATTAACAGGAATGGGCATGCTTATCTTCTTCTAAATCTTAGAGGAAAACTTTTCAGCTTTTCACCATTAAATATGATATTAGCTTTGGACTTGTAATATCTTGCCTTTCTTACGAAGTATGTTCACTCCTTACCCACTTTGTTGAGAGTTTTTATCATAAATGTTTGTTGAATTTTGTCAAATGCTCTTTCTGCATCTATTGAGATAATCATATACTTTTAATCCTTTGTTTTCTTAGTGTAGTATCTACCAATGATTGATTCGTGAACACTGAAACATCCTTGCATCCTGAAATAAATCCCACTTGATCATACTGTATGATCCTTTTAATGTATTATCAAATTCAGATTGATAATATTTTATTGAGGATTTTCACATCTATGTTCACCAGGGATACTGGGCTGTACTTTTCTTTCTTTCTTATACTTTGTCTGGTTTTGGTATTAGGGTGATTATTTCCTCAAAAAATGTGGAGGTATTCCTTTGCTCTTCAATTTTTTGAAATACTTTGAAACGAATAGTGTTAACTTTATATGTGAATACCAGCAAACATTTAAAGAAGAGTTATCTAGTTCTGGACTTTTGTTTGTTGGGAGTTTTTTGATTACTGATCCAGTTTTATTAGTAATAAATCCCTCTGTACATATTTTCTATTTATTCCTGATTCAGTCTTGGAAGATGTGTGTTTCTGTGAATTTATCCATCTCTTCTAGGTCGTCCAGTTTATTGGCATATAATTTTTTAAAGTAATCTTTTATGATTCCTTCTTTGTATTTCTATGGTATGATTGTAACTTTTCCTGTTTCATTTCCTATTTTATTTATTTGTGCTATCACTTTTTTTTCAGGGGGCGGGGGGAGTCTGACCTCCAATCCTGGGGATAGTTCTAGCAGTTCCGTGCTCCTTTGGCAGATGTGCTAAAGTTAGTAAATGGTTTCCTTCATTTGTAGTCTAGATGCCCTTCAAACTGCTTAGGTTGTTTTGTTTTACTGGGTTTTTGTAGTTTTTCACTGTTCCTTTCTTCTTTCTTGGTCTTTTCACTTAGAGTTTGGGAATTTTCTGAAACAACTCTGTGTGTGGGCCCCTCAGGGATGTCCCTCCCTGCAGTTATAGGCAATAGGGAGGGGTTTCCATTGATACCTTATCTCTGTCTCTTCTACCTCTCTCTTTGGGGTCCCTCTCTCATTTGTTGTGCGTAAGTTCTTCAGTTAGCCCTCAGTTCATCTTCCGGAGGAATTGCTCTATATGTAGGGGGTAGATTCAGTCTGTCTTTGGGAGGAAATGAGTTCTGTGTCTTCCTGCTCCACCATCTTGAACATTATAGCCTGTCCTGTACATTTTTTTCAACTTCCTGTGACTATGTAGTATTTCATATTGTGTGTTAGTCACTCAGTTGTGTTGGACTCTTTGTGACCCCATGGACTGTGACCTGCCATGGAATTCTCCAGAGATGGAACCCAGGTCTCCCGCATTGCAGGTGGGTTCTTTACCTCTGGCTCAGACGGTAAAGAATCTGCCTGCATTGCAGGTGATCTGGGTTTGATCACTGGGTCGGGAAGATCCCCTGGAGGAGGGTATGGCAACCCACTCCAGTATTCTTGCCTGGAGAATTCCTGGGACGGAGGAGTGTGGTAGGCTACAGTCCACAGGATCGCAGGGTCAGACACTGATGAGTGACTAACACTTTCACTATATATCTAATATATGAGCTATATGTTCAGTGCAAAACTCACACCCTGCTTTGAAAAACTACCATCAGTGTGACAATTGTTTCTGGGGATCCACAACTGGGTGCAGTGCAGCTGAGGATGCTTTTTAGCACATATTAACATTACATGTGATTCATGCAGCTTGTGGAGAAGGAAATGGCAACCCACTCCAGTACTCTTGCCTAGAATTCCATGGACAGAGGAGCCTGGTGGGCTGCTGTCCATGGGGTCGCACAGAGTTAGACACGACTGTCGAGACTTAGCATGCATGCATGCACTGGAGAAGAAAATGGCAACCCACTCCACTATTCTTGCCTGGAGAATCCCAGGGACAGAGGTGCCTGGTGGGCTGCCATCTATGGGGTCGCACAGTTGGACACGACAAAGCGACTTAGCAGCAGCAGCAGCAGCAGCATGCAACTTGAGAAATGCTGAGGCAGTAAAGCTTCCTCAGTTGAAGCAAGACAATGGAGTTTAAATATTTTTTGTATCATAGCTGATGATAAAGTCCATATTAGGTATGAATAGTTTACTTGGATACCCTTCTTTCAGCCAATGTAGTATGATTAGTTATCATCAGTGTATGCTTAGCCAGCATACATACATTTTATAGCTGTAATATCAGCACAGATTTATAGTATATAAGGTAGCTTACTAAAGATCCTTATGACTATAGTTTCCAGTTTAAAAAGTTAAAGCCCCAAATTTCTAAATAAGAAAGGTGACTTTAATATCAAATACATAGTAAATCAGTGATAACCCATGTGGGGAGGGTTTGGACACCTCTCTGAGATGTTGCCATATTTCACCATGACTATTTCTTTTTTTTTTTATTTTATTTATTTTTTCAGTGGGTTTTGTCATACATTGACATGAATCAGCAATAGATTTACACGTATTCCCCATCCCGATCCCCCCTCCCACCTCCCTCTCCACCCGATTCCTCTGGGTATTCCCAGTGTACCAGGCCCGAGCACTTGTCTCATGCATCCCACCTGGGCTGGTGACCTGTTTCACCATAGATAATATACATGCTGTTCTTTCGCAACATCCCACCCTCACCTTCTCCCACAGAGTTCAAAAGTCTGTTCTGTACTTCTGTGTCTCTTTTTCTGTTTTGCATAAGGGTTGTCGTTACCATCTTTCTAAATTCCATATATATGTGTTAGTATGTGTAATGTTCTTTATCTTTCTGGCTTACTTCACTCTGTATAATGGGCTCCAGTTTCATCCATCTCATTAGAACTGATTCAAATGAATTCTTTTTAACGGCTGAGTAATATTCCATGGTGTATATGTACCACAGCTTCCTTATCCATTCGTCTGCTGATGGGCATCTAGGTTGCTTCCATGTCCTGGCTATTATAAACAGTGCTGCGATGAACATTGGGGTGCACGTGTCTCTTTCAGATCTGGTTTCCTCAGTGTGTATGCCCAGAAGTGGTATTGCTGGGTCATATGGCAGTTCTATTTCCAGTTTTTTAAGGAATCTCCACACTGTTTTCCATAGCGGCTGTACTAGTTTGCATTCCCACCAACAGTGTAAGAGGGTTCCCTTTTCTCCACACCCTCTCCAGCATTTATTGCTTGTAGACTTTTGGATAGCAGCCATCCTGACTGGCGTGTAATGGTACCTCATTGTGGTTTTGATTTGCATTTCTCTGATAATGAGTGATGTTGAGCATCTTTTCATGTGTTTGTTAGCCATCTGTATGTCTTCTTTGGAGAAATGTCTGTTTAGTTCTTTGGCCCATTTTTTGATTGGGTCATTTATTTTTCTGGAATTGAGCTGCAGGAGTTGCTTGTATATTTTTGAGATTAATCCTTTGTCTGTTTCTTCATTTGCTATTATTTTCTCCCAATCTGAGGGCTGTCTTTTCACCTTGCTTATAGTTTCCTTTGTTGTGCAAAAGCTTTTAAGTTTCATTAGGTCCCATTTGTTTAGTTTTGCTTTTATTTCCAGTATTCTGGGAGGTGGGTCATAGAGGATCCTGCTATGAATTATGTTGGAGAGTGTTTTGCCTATCTTCTCCTCTAGGAGTCTTATAGTTTCTGGTCTTACATTTAGATCTTTAATCCATTTTGAGTTTATTTTTGTGTACACCATGACTATTTCTTAAGAAATCAAACTCACAAGTAAAATAGGGGAGATATTTTAAAATTTTTTAATTTTATTTTTAAATGAGATTTTTATTTTTATTTTTAAATAAAATATTTAAAATGTATTTTAAAATAAACTGAGATATATAAATTTTTATGACCAATTTTATCACCATCCTTGTGTAATTTTTCAAGTCTATGTCTTTTGTTCTAAATTTCCTTCTTATTAAAAGATCAACTCATTGTTTGTATAGAGTTATTATTGTAAGTGACAGAAAAACAATAAACAGGCAGTTTTTGTTTCAACAAAGCATTTATTTCTTTTGCACAATAGTCTAATGATCACAGTAGGAAAACTCCAGTGGGGCTTCAGTAGACTTCTATAACAAAAAATTGCCAAAAGTTATCTTAATGTGTTACCCACAAAACTTGTTTCTCCTTTAGTGTTACCATCACAGCAAATGGTACCACCATCTACCAAAATTGCTTCTGCCCAGGAGACATCACTGAGTTCTCTTTCTCTTTCACTTCCTACACTGAATTAGTCAAAACACCTCCCAAATATACAAATAATTGTCTCTCCATCCCCATTTTGGGCTTCCCTGATGGCTCAGACGGTAAAGAATCCGTCTGCAATGCGGGAGACCTGGGTTCAGTCCCTGGGTTGGGAAGATCCCCTGGAGGAAGGCATGGCAACCCACTCCAGTATTTTTGCCTGGAGAATCCCCATGGACAGAGGAGCCTGGCGGGCTACAGTTCATGGGGTCGCAAAGAGTTGGACACGACTGAGCGACTCAGCACAGAACAACACATCCCCATCTCTTTTACCACCGCCTTTTCTGAATTCCATTATCTTTGGCCTGGGGCACTTCAGTAGTCTAATTTTCACATCCATTATTATCCTAATCAATCCAGTGCATTGCAACAAGAAAGAGTGCTTCAAAATGTGTATCCTACTATGCTTATACTTAAAATCATTTTTCCTTTACACTTAGCTTCACTCTAAAATCTTTGACGACTGTCTAGCGTCTCCAGGACAGGATTTCTCCTCACCATCCCAGTCTCATCTCTGCGCTGCTTACTTTCTCAGTTGTCTCATGTATGACTGAAAAGATTGTGGATTTATTTCCCGGTTACTCAACACTTTCTCCCACTCTCCTGAACAACACCTCTGTGTATCTCAGAGCTTAGCTAAATGTCAGTTTCTCAGGGAAGCCTTACCCAGTTAGGTCCTCTGGCATCTTTAGTATTCTGCAACCTCTTTCAGAATAAATACGTATTTCTATAGATTTAATCTGTCTTTTCACCTAGACTATATATAAGACTCATTGGTTCATTAACCATGTGTGTCTACTTCCTGTATCTCACCTGGTCCAGATGACAATTTTTCAATGGAATAAATGCATTAATAAATAGTACTTTAAGACTTCTGTGCCATTTGGGGTTAGTGACATACAGGGCTTGAGTTGGGTAAGGTAATCCTTGATTCTCAACAAAATTCAAAGACCAGGAAGTCAATAAATAGAAAAACATCTATCTACTGCTTCTAGTGAAGAAAGCATTGCAAATGTCACATTTTGGTGACGACTTCTATTTGTTTAGTAGAGAATGGCGCATCTACAGCCTTATTTCTCGAATTGTGACCCACAGACCAGCAGCTTTTGCAGTGCTTGGAAAGTTGTTAGAAATGCAGGCTCTCGAGCTCCCCACGCCAGACTTGCTGAATCATAATCTGCATTTTAACAAGGTCCCCAAGTGATTCAGAAGCATATTAAAAAAATTGAGAAGCACTGATCCATTGTATCTTCATATTTATGCTATTAACTATTTAAAACTGTTTTAAAATTCTCAACATAAGAGAGTACATCCCTGGAAAGAATAAACTGACATTTGATTTCTATCACCCTCCAATGGATGCCTCTTATAAGAAAATGTATATACCATTTTTGGCCACCCTCATGATCAGGACATGATCAGGTTTTCTTCTTGAACAAAAAGAAAACCTTCCAAAGTCAAATCAATAGAGAAAGCAGATGGCAAACAACCTCACGGATTAGCATTCATTCTGCAAGCCCGTTTTACATGATAATGTTAAACGCCAGCAGCCAGTTTGTAGCCTGTCGTTGGAACCCACCTGCAAAACAGAAATTTCTGAGAACCATTTCATTTCAGTGGCTGAGTTGTTGTGTGCAACTGCAGTTATTGAGGATGATTTCTAATTATTGTGACTTCCTTCCGGTGAATTACCAGAGAGAAGTCTAATTTACCATATGGTTTGCTGATACGCTAATATTCACAAGCCATCTTAGGTGCAATTAATCTAAAGTCAGATGCTCTGTTTGTTCAAGCATATTGGAACAACTACTGATTAATATCACTGAAGAGAATGATTAATTTTATTAGCCACTAAGAATTCTACTGTGAATAATCTTATTTGCTTCATGTGAACATTTTATACTAGAATGTGTATCACAGAAAATAGATTTTCAGTGCAGGCTCCCCTTGAAACTCATACCAACACTGTTAATGGAATTGCGTGAAAGGTACAGGGCTTTGTTCAGAGTTTGTAATCTGGGATTGAGGGGTTCATTTGCCTCCACTGTGTTTCTGCTACTATTTTTATTAAGTATTGCAGTATATTCTGTCAGCCTTATAGGAAAGACATCAGTCCCTCCCCCAACAGGACTTAAGCCAGTGTGACAGTACAACTCACACATATTTCTAATAGCCATTTAGAAGCTCTGTGACTGAATTCTTTTTCCATTTGTCAAGAGTTGTACACAGGCATTTTGATCATTGTCACAGTTTAGAGAGCAGGTAACAATGAATGTGCTGAGATCCCCCTCCTAGACTCAGTGATAGATTCTGTTTGAGGCACAAAGGTTTAATGCAGAGAGTTTGAATGGAGAATATATTTTTCTGTGTCCCTCTTGCTCACCCATAAGCTTCCCTCACCCACCCATTGTTCTACTTTCCCTGTGATCCTCTATAGCTTCTATTTTTCTTTTTCCCAAAAAAGAGTAATATAGGCAGGACAATTTTAAGTATGTTTTAGAAGAGATATCATTCTAAATACACATGCCTTGTTTCTTTAGAAACCTCTTCACTTTAAACATTATGAGCACTTTTTTCATAATTTTGCTACATTGTAAATTGTTGCCTATAAGTAAAGAGATAATATTCTGGGGAGATTTTAGTTATTTCTCAGTCATCAAATACCTAAATTTTTGCTCCATGTTGCATGTATCTTGCTTTTGTAATAATTCCCTGAGCTCTTTGAAAACATCCCCAAGAATGGAAGGAAATTTAGAAATTCAGTTTGTATCTATCACTAATATATGAGGTGCTCATACAAAATAATGGGAATGATTCTGAAACTTACACAAATCTTTCTTTCAATACACCCTACCTGTGTTTATGCATAGATGCAACAAATATATAGTGTGTGGAGACATTGGTAACAGATCTGAGTACAATGCAGTCATCATTAAGAGCGCATGCTGGGAGGTACACAGGAATGAGGATGAGTTAAATTCACTTCTTAGCACCGTGACTTTAGGTGAAACACTTTAATCTCTAGGCATCCTGTTTTCCCACCATGCTGTGGGTGTGGAGTGGGGTGGAATAAGAGCTCCGTTATAAAACTTTTATTAGAATTAAATGAGAAAACACACCTATAAAACTGTTAATGCAGTGTCTGGCTGTCTAAATACTTAACAAAATATAGCTATTGATATTATTTGTAAAGATATATTTTGAAACAGAAATGACTTTATATACCCACATTCAAAACAACCTAGTTTGTCCCTATGCATACTTACTAGTCATTGAATTCAAGCAATAGCTTATTTGGTGGCCAAAATAAAAGTTTATTTTGGAAGCAACAAAACCACCCTCAAGTATAATATTGAGGTTCTGAGATGCACACAACACTGCTTCATGTTTCGATTGAAGGATGCAATGGGAATATAAAAACAGCTCACAGGAAGTTTTACTGCACTTTTGTGTATTCAGGATTTATTCCTGAAAATAAAAGAACAATAATTACAATAGTTGATTTTTAATTTTTATAAATTATTTCTATGAAAATAAGACAATATATGATTTTTGAAGTAAGAAAAAAGATCAGTAGGCTAAAATCTCATTTCATAATTTTTAATTGAGGAAAGAATTGCTGTATAAATGATACCAAATATATATATATAATATATACACACACACTGGGAAACAACTTGGTACCAAATCTTAACAACAGGCACATTTCCACCTGTCACAAGTAAGAATGTTTGAGAGATAACTGTAGTCTCTTCTGTTTTTATTATCTGGTGTCCATTTTTAAAATATATGTCAGTTTTCCCCCTCAGTACTTTCATGCAAAATTAATATTCTTCTTCAAGATCAATATGCAATGATGGCAAAGTAGTCATATTAAAATCCAAGACTTATCTTGAGAAATAGAACTATGTAAATCATTAAATTTTTTAACCTCACAATATACAACGTAATGTTCCACCTGATCTTAAAATGAAAGATTACAAATTCAATGATTCTGAAAGATATATCTGATTTTCAAATTCCTTTGTGTGTATTCTTGTAGTCATTCAAAGATATTATAAGCATTAAGCATTAATACTTACCACCTGCAAAAAATACCAAAAAGGTTTGGCTTTTCCATTCTGGTAATTGTTGAAAACTACAAATTAAAAATATAATTGTATGTCTTTGTTAGATTATTTGAATGCTGTTTACTGCATGAGATGGACTCTTGAGTAGCAGTAATCAGAGGTACATACAATTTTTCTGAAAATAATTAGTACTGGGAGACTACGAGATCAGACCCATTATGTTTATTTTTCCATCTTTACACATGACCAGAATAACTTAATTTTATTCCTATCACAGTTTTATTTAAAATTAATGTACTTCAACTAATTTTTAATTATATATAATGCATTCCATTAAGGTGAAAAACAATAATTATGGATCAAAACAGTTTTATGAAATTTCCTGAGTCTTTTTTTTTTTCCTGAGTCTTTACTCAACCATTGTGCTATCAGTTTTCAGTGGATGGTAGAGAAAAGAATAAATGAGCTATGTTAAACTCTGTGTATTTTCACTCTCTTAAAATAAGGTTTTAAATACTGTAATTTAAGAGGGTTTTTTTTTTAAGTGAATGAGATAGTAATCAGTTATATCTAAAATAATTTATATTGGTGAGTATTTTTAAAAAATGTTTTTAGACGAAGTAATAGAGCTGTTTCCGGAGACATTAGAATCATGTTTCACTACAGGTGAAAGTAAGGAAGGAAGAGAACTAAGGACTGGGCACAGGGTCTGGCTAAAATGAAAGTGTTAGTCTCTCAGTCCTGTCTGACTCTATGCGATCCCCTGGACTGTAGCCCTCCAGACGCCTCTGTCCATGGAATTCTCCAGGCCAGAACACTGGAGTGGGAAGCTGTTCCCTTCTCTGTGGATCTTACCGACCCAGGGATTAAGCCTAGGTCTCCTACACAGCAGGCAGATTTCCCTTGTGGCTCAACTGGCCCGCGATGTGGAAGACCTGGGTTTGATCCCTAAGTTGGGAAGATCCTCTGGAGAAGGGAAATGCTACCCATTCCAGTATTCTGGCCTGGAGAATTCCATAGACTGTATAGTCCGTGGGGTCACAAAGAGTCTGACATGACTGAGAGATTTCATTTTCACTCTCACTTCATCACTGTCTGATCCACCAGGGAAGCCCATGTTCTGGCTGGGGAAGTAATAAACACTTCTGCTTTGAGAAGTGTTCAGGCCCATAAAACTGCAACTTCTACTAACTGCCTGAGATACACAGTCTAATTTTGCTCAGATTCCCTAAGCGTTGGCTATTATAATGCTGAAATTAAACCTGTGCTTGCAAATTGTTAATATTCCTTTATACTGAATATTCCTTTATACTTTATTCCATTATCAGCCTTGATGCTTCAATGGCCTTGGTTGTAGGGATGACTAGAGGGGTAGTTTCTTTGTTGACTTTCTCCCAAGAAACTTCATAGAACTGTATGTTTCTTGGTCTTTGGTTTGAGATGCTATTTTGCAGCTTCGGAAGTTTGGTTTTTGTCATCACAGAAAGGATGGTTCGAACAGATTCACACAACCTCACTCATATAAAATGAACTATAACTAAATTGCCTTATTTATTAACTTATATTGAGAAGTATATCTGCCAAGAGGATGGATGATGAAGATATGCCTCCTCTGGTCAGAATGTTCCCTTCTCTGTCAGAAAACTCACAAGAAGCCAAATTATCACCAGAAGGTGGCTGAATGATCATGCCATCAGAACAAGAAAAGTACATAGTATGTTTAATGGCATCAGGCCATACCCAGAAATAGCAGTCTTCACACTTTACATAATATCTGTCACAGAGATAGTCAGTCTTTGTCAGGATCTCCTGTCATCTGGAGAAAAAAACTTATCTGACTGGCACTCTGCCTGCATCCATTCTTTTGAATGACCCAGTCAGTCCCTAGTTTTGGTCTTGTTTTGCTGTGCTCATAGGGTCAATCTGTGTTTTTAAGTTAGTTTCAAGATTTTATGTATCTCAGATTAGGTTCTTTACATAATTTTAGAGTGAAGAACCCTTCTATTTCCCTGCTGTCAAATTCCTGGGGGCATATTCTTTACACCCAGCAGAGACTTACCGAGTAGATGGGCAAAATCATCATCACTGTCTCAAATGAATTCATCAGTGAGTCATTTAAATGAAAAAAATATTTGAACAACACTTTAAAACCAGCTTATTTTTTATTAATGTATTATCTCATGATAAAATGGCTTATTTCTTTTTTAACAGAGAGAAGCCTGGGTAGAACAAAAAAATGCATCAGTAGTGGTCAGTGCAATAGCAAAATTCAAGAAAGGAGATAAAATGGTTACTTGTTGTTTCCACATTAACTGAACACCAAGAAAAATCTAATTTATAGCAAAGGTACATTATACAACAGCATGAAAGCTCTTTTAGATACATTGTTCTTTCTATCACAAAAAGTATTGTTACATTTGTCATAGATTTTTGGCTTTCATTTTCACTTTAATTTTGTGTTTTTTAATGTGGCAACCATGGACAAAGCCATCACTTGATAAAGAATATTATCATTAGAATTCTCTGAGAGGCCATTACAATCCCAGGCAATAGGCGCAGCACTGTGAAGAATAATTGTCTAGAATTTGCAATCAGTGCGAGGGGCAGTTGCCTTTAGCTTAAGAGAAATCACTACAGAACAATTATGTGTAGCGTGTGGGGAAAAGCATTGCTTGTAGAACAGAGCAAAATTAGTAAAAACCAGAGGTAGATGTCAAGGACAGTGGAGACCTTCCCACACAGTCAGAGGCACTCAGAGTCTACTGGTGATTGCCATTCTTCCTATCATTCATATAGTAGTTACATATGCCATTTATTAAATTCTTCCCATTTGTCGGACACCAAGACTAGTATTTTATTTTATTTTTTTTTTCATTTATTTTTATTAGTTGGAGGCTAATTACTTCACAATATTATAGTGGTTTTTGTCGTACATTGACATGAATCAGCCATGGATTTGAAAGACTAGTATTTTAAATTCATCATGTGACTAATTTAGTCCCTACAACAATTGAATGAGAAAGATAGTATTTCGATTTCCAACAGGGAAAGTACTGTGTTTTTAACTTTTCATAGACTTAGGAGGACTCAGATCTGCAGGATTCTTCTCATTTCTCTCCATGATATCTCTTTGGGTGTTTGTTTCTAATCCCATAGCTATAGACTGTTTGTTGAAAGCTCTTCCCCCAAAAAGCACACCTCATGTGTTTGTCTAAGATTCAGATCTGTGACTTCATTCTCCCACTGGACATCTCCACTCAGACATCCTGCTGACGCTAACAACTCACCATTTCCAAACTGCTCTCCTTTTTCTTTTTTCATATGTAATCCTGCTTCAACTGACATGTTCCTGACTCTATATAATAGTGTCACCATTGGTACATTTTACTGAGAGAATAAATGTTCTCTCAGTAAAATGTTCAGTCATTTTCTACCCTTCTCTATATTTCAGTTCAGTATTCAGTCTATAACCAAATTTGGTTTATTCTATTTCAGAAGTATTTTACCTGTTTTCCTATGATGCTACCAGTGTCTGACCTAGCTCCCCTCCTACAAGTCTTATCCTACCTTACCATATTCTATATATTCTACCTAAATGATCTTCAAAGTAGCCCAAATCCCCAAAACATAACCTTTACCAGACACCCTTACCACCACAACCTGCAATAACATTTTGGACTACAAGTGAATCACACATAGACACACAGACACACTTGCATACACACACTGTAACAGCTATTGTTAATTACTTTAATACACAACTCAGTAGTCTTTCTGGCCCATGTAGATCCAGCTTCTTCTGAAATTATCTTGCAAAGCCCTGTGCTCTCAGTCACTGTTGCATTGAATTTGTTATTCATCAGTTTGCATACCTTAAAATGCTTGGAAAATTGCAAGTCATGTTTATAACTTGACTCAAATATTAACATTGGTTAATGTTCCCAGCTTCTGTTATTATACTTATATCAGCATTCATCATGTGGACGACAATTGTGATTATGGTAACTACATAGAAAAAATTCTCCAGAACTAAGATCATGTGATAAATTAATATTTAGCCAGTGTCCTACAGTTCTTTCAACGAATTATGTTAAATGAATAAAAGAATTAGGTTCCCATACTAAAGGTTTATAACTAAGAAAGAAAATAACCAGTAATTAGAATTTCTCTTTGCTCCATTTAAGTAGACATAATTGAATAAATTATTTTCTGAAAAAACTATTTATAAATTTCCATCACTCAAAATCTTCCCTATTATCATAATGTTAAATAGTTGTTTCTCATTTGTTTGTTTTCTAATGATGTCTGAGGCTAGAGTACATCTTCTTTGCCTATTTCTACAGTTTTCAAATTTTTAAAACGACTGAGATTCACTTTCTTAAGCTTTGCTATGCACTGTTAGGCAGCATGATGAAGAAAGTAGGTCAGGTTACTGACCTGTTTGTCTTGCTTTAGTTGTCTTCTTAGTCAAAGACTCTGGCAGGCATTTAAGATGCAGATATATGAATAGAAAGCAGAAAGTAAAATCTCTCTCCATTTACATCTTTTCATTGTTCTCACAGCAGGATGGTTTTGACAATGTGTTGTACACAAGAAAAAAATAGTTTAAATTGCTGCTACTAGCTTGAGGTTCATATAAAATAGACCCAGGACTCCAGGTCTAAGATATTTTAGTATTCCTTTCCTATTGAGATTCAACTAAATAATCACATAAAGTAAAATTTCTATTCAGAAATCATGATTCTTTTATTCTAGTAGGAAATATGTAGGAACCATAACATAATTAGTCTTCATCAATCTCTTCAGGTACTGTTCATGGAACTAAACCACTGAATCTTAAGTTGTCAGTCAGTTCTTCCAGAATGGCAAATTTTTGTCACTTACATTATTCATGTAACTTCTTATATATAGTCAAAGATATATACAGCTACTTACTAAATTCTTTTAATGATGATAGTTGTTAGAATCCCTAATATAATGCAAACTTGATTCAAAGTAGAGTCCAGAGTACAGTTTTTTTCTTACATGTTATTCTAGGCTCAAATATATATTACACGCCTTAAAATATTGACCTGTCTTTTTTGTATTTGTTGAAAATTTGAGATCCTTAATGTAGTTTAGACAACTTCTGAGTGCTCAAGAATCTTGCTTATAGTATTTTTGACTGAGAAAAAGAAAAATCACAGCTTTAAAATCTACACACCCAAATTGGGTTATCATCATTGATTGATTTGGGCATCATCATAGATTGAGGAGGTTTTATTTTAAGATTAGAAAAATTCCATCTGGCATATACATATCTGACCCCTTTTATTAGGTAACCCTAAGTCTTGATGTGCTGTGTATATTCTTAATCACTCAGTAGTATCCAACTCTTTGTGACTCCATGGATTGTAGCCTGCCAGGCTCCTCTGTCCATGGGGATTCTCCAGCCAGAATACTGGAGTAGGTAGCCTATCCCTTCTCCAGGGATCTTTCCTACCCAGAAGTCAAACCGGAATCTCCTGCATTGCAGGCAGATTCTTTACCAGCTGAGCTGCCAGGGAACCCTAAGTCTTGATATATTCTTTCAAATTCTGCTCCCCATCTCCTTTTAGAAATCTTCTACCTCTTTATTGGAAATCCATTTAAGTTTCAAAATACTTAACCAGCTATTTAATCTGTTCATGTTGATGTCTAGCATGAGTAAAGCTAATTGTTTCACCAGAACTTAGTGCAATGGGTTCTATGCTCTGAACATATGCATATGCTCTGAACATATGAGCATATTCCATGGATGCTCAAGTCTTAAAGCTCATATATTTTAGGGTCATCCTTTAGCCCAATATTCAGAAGAATGGAGTTCTTAACATTGAGCAGTGCCTAGAGATCATAATTTCTAAATTTCTTACAGATGGAGATGTTCAAACAGTATCATACATTGTTTTTAGGTAACATTATATATACCCTTTAAATATCAAAAGGAGAACTAAGTCATACATATATTATATATGTGCATTTTAAACCTAGAATTTTATAATAAATTCACAGACATAGGGATTGCTACCTCAGATAAAATATAGAGATATAAGTATATTTGCCTTTTTAAAATAATGTTTTTAAAACGACCTACTTTTCTGTGGTTCTGAAGCCTTCTAAGGGCTTCCCACGTGGCACCAGTGGTAAAGAGCCCTCCTGCTAGTGCAGAAGACATAAGGGACGCAGGTTCGATCCCTGGATGGGGAAGAACCCCTGGAGGAGGGCATGAACCCCAATCCAGTATTCTTGCCTCAAGAATCCCATGGACAGAAGAGGCTGGTGGGCTACAGTCCATGGGATCACAAAGAGTCGGACAGGACTGAAGCTACTTAGCCCACACACAAAACCTTCTAAACTATACTTCTTTAGAACTGTACAAGATTCCTCTTACTGTTGTTTTCTTCTTATTTTAATAAGAGGAAATAACACAAAAATGATGTTTGTAGTGCTAATAATTTAGGAAACATTTGTTCTCTATATTAAAATCTCATGCCTTAAGGTGACATTTTCCAATTCAGTGAATTTGCATCTTCTCAAATGTAGGGTCAGAATCTGCACTAAAAAGTCCTACCCTTAAGGAACAATACAGATTTTATGTGGGTAGATTGGAGGGTTAATGTGAGGAATAAGCGTGGTTGCTAGTAGCAGTAGCATAAAGATGCTGAGGAGAATGTAAAGGTGTTTTGTTTTTTCAACTTAATCACTGTTTATGTGCGCTTGACTGAATTTTTCATGTGTCTTACTCCATTTCTACATTTTACATTTATATTTTGAATTCTGAAGTTACCTTTGACATTCAATTTCTCCTAGAGTTCTCTCTACATTGATACTAAAAGAAATACCTTCTAAATACAATGTGTATTGTTTTGCTTCATTTAGTTGATATTTAAAGAACTAAATTCTCGCTCATAGTATGCACTGTAATGGAGAGCGTAACTTGTGCGTCCTTCCATTTCACCGTGTGTGTCATGAGCATTGTTCCATGGGAGACATTTGAGAGAGCTGAGAATGCAGTGGTTTTTTCAAATTGTGTTCCGCGTTCCCACAGGGGCCTAGGAGACAGGTGCAAGGGGAGGCAGAGGGAGTGGATACCAGGACAGCCAGGACCTCCTTCCTTCAGCCAGAAAATGTCAGCCTCTATCTGTTTCATTTGCCTGTGGTTTCTCTTTCACAAGGAGAAAGAGCCTTGTGACTAAAACTTTTAGAACACCTGCTCTTCTCCAGTGTGCTCTCTTTCACTTAAGGAGATTAAATACCTACTGATGTGACAGAACTGCTTATGACTGAATCAGAACCAGGACCTGCATCTCCTGGTTTCCTAACTAAAGTTTCTTCCATATTGTTAGTTGTTTTCCAATTTCGTTTCTCAAAATGAATAATACAGTGATCATCGCAAAGAAATAGAGGGAACCAATAAAATTGGAAAGACTAGAGATCTCTTTAAGAAAATTAGAGATACCAAGGGAACATTTCATGCAAAGATGGGCACAATAAAGGACAGAAATGGTAGGGACCTAACAGAAGCAGAAGATATTAAGAAGAGGTGGCAAGAATACACAGAAGAACTATACAGAAAAGATCTTCATTACCCAGATAATCACGATAGTGTGAACACTCACCCAGAGCCAGACATCCTGGAATACAAAGTCAAGTGGGCCTTAGGAAGCATCACTATGAACAAAGCTAGTGGAGGTGATGGAATTCCAGTTGAGCTATTTTAAATCCTAAAAGATGATGCTGTGAAAGTGCTTCACTCAGTATGCCAGCAAATTTGGAAAACTCAGCAGTGGCCACAGGACTGGAAAATGTCAGTGTTCATTCCAATCCCAAAGAAAGGCAATGCCAAAGAATGTTCAAACTACTGCACAATTGCACTCATCTCACATGCTAGTGAAGTAATCCTCAAAATTTTCCAAGCCAGGCTTCAACAGTATGTGAACCGTGAACTTCCAGATGTTCAAGCTGTGTTTAGAATAGGCAGAGGAACCAGAGATCAAATTGCCAACATTGCTGGATCATCAAAAAAACAAGAGAATTCCAGAAAAAAACATCTATTTCTGCTTTATTGATTTTGCCAAAGCCTTTGACTGTGTAGAATACAACAAACTGTGGAAAATTCTTAAAGAGATGGAGATACCAAACCATCTGACCTGCCTCCTGAGAAATCTGTATGCAGGTCAAGAAGCAACAGTTAGAACTGGATATGGAACAACAGACTGGTTCCAAATCAGGAAAGGAGTACATCAAGGCTGTATATTGTCACCCTGCTTATTTAACTTATATGAAGAGTACATCATGTGAAACGCTGGGCTGGATGAAGCACAAGCTGGAATAGAGATTGCTGGGAAAAGTATCAATAACCTCAGATATGCAAGTGACACCACCCTTATGGAAGAATAGGAAGAAGAACTAAAGGGCCTCCTGATGAAAGTGAAAGAGGAGAGTGAAAAGCTGGCTTGGGAAAAAAAAAAAAAAAAAAACCTCAACACTCAGAAAACTAAGATCATGGCATCTGGTCCCATCACTTCATGGCAAATAGATGGGGAAACAATGGAAACAGTGACAAAGTTTATTTTTTGGGCTCCAAAATCACTGCAGATGGTGACTGCAGCCATGAAATTAAAACATGCTTGCTCCTTGGAAGAAAAGCTATGACCAACCTAGACAGCATATTAAATGCAGAGACATTACTTTGCCAACAAATGTCCGTCTAGGAAAAGCTATGGTTTTTCCAGTGGTCATGTATGGATGTGAGAGTTGGATTATAAAGGAAGCTGAGCACCAAAGAATTGATGCTTTTGAACTGTGGTGTTGGAGAAGACTCTTGAGAGTCCCTTGGACTGCAAGAAGATCCAACCAGTCCATCCTAAAGGAAATGAGTCCTAAATATCCAGTGGAAGGACTGATGTTGAAGCTGAAAGTCCAATACTTTGGCCACCTGATGTGAAGAGCTGACTCATTTGAAAAGACCCTGATGCTGGGGAAGATTGAAGGCAGGAGGAGAAGGGGACGATAAAGGATGAGGTGGTTGGATGACATCACCGACTCAATGGACATGAGTTTGAGTAAATTCCAGGAGTTGGTGATAGACAGGGAGGCCTGGCATGCTGCAGTCCATGGGGTCACGAAGGGTCAGACACAACTGAGTGACCGAACTGACTGAACTGAACTTGTTCCTCAAATACGAAGAGGCAACAGCCAGGTTCAGTGATTTCAGTAGACATGATTTTGGTGATCCTCAGGGGTGCCTAGTGATTGCTTCTGGTCACCAATATGAGAGAGTCCAGCAGCCCAAGACCATGGTGCTGTGTACTTTGTGAACATATGATTGTGGGCAGACCTTTGGAAGGGTGAGTGTTAATGTACTCATAAATCGTACTTTAACCCAGTAATGGAAGAGCAGGAGTTCTTACCAATGAGCAGTGCTTAGACAGCATAATTCTTATTTTCTCGTAGATACTTGTTATTAGCTGGGCTTCTTCATGAAGCACGACTCATTTAGAAGGTTCAGGGTTTTATGTAGGTAAAGTCGTCACAGGAAAATTTCCCAGATGCAGTAATTATGGTGCAAAGCACCTCTGATGTGTGTTAGTGGACTCAGTAATTTGTTTTGGTGAGAGAGGGGAAGAAAATGAGAGTATAATAGTGGATTAGTTTTTTTTATTGCTGCTGGAACAAATTACCACAAACTTAATAGCTTGAAACAACACAAATTTATCATCTTACAGAGCTGTAGTTAACTAATCCAAAATTTCCTTCACTGACTAAAATCAAGATGTTGGCGGGACTATGTCCTGTCTGGAGGGTCTAGGGAGAAATCTGCCTCTGTGCCTTTTCCAGCTTCTAAAGGGCACCCACATTTCATGGTTTATAGCTTCTCACTCTGTCTTCAAAGCCAGCAGTAGTGGGCTAAGTCCCTCTTACGCGGCCATCTCTGCCTCTCTTCTGCCTCCCTCTTTCCCTTTTAGTAACACTTGTGTTTATATTGGTCCTACTTTGGTAAACTGGGATAATCTTCCTATTTTAAAGTCAGCTGGTTAGTAACCTTAATTCAATCTGTAACCCTCTCTCCTCTTTGCCATGTAATGTAACATATCCACAGGTTCTGGGAATTAGGGCATAGAACTCTTTGGCAGGGGGCTGAAAGGCTATTACTCTGCCACAAATTGTATGGGCATAGATTGGGAAACTGACATAACTGGATTATAACTCAGTGAGAATTTACTTGATTTTACTACATGTCTCTTATGATGATAGTATACTTCCTGTGTCATTAATTTATATAATTTAAAAATAAATCTGAAGAGTTTTTTTAGCATAATATTTAACACAAAATAAGCTTTCAAAAGGAGCTTCCCAGTTGGCGCTAGTGGTAACTCACCTGCCAACATAGGAGACATGGGTTCAATCCCTGGATGGCGGTGCCCTGGACGAGGAAATGGCAACTCACTCCGGTATTCTTGCCTGGAAAATCCCATGGCCAGAGGAGCCTGGCAGACTACAGTCCATAGGGTCGCAAAGAGATGTGACTAAAATTACTAGCATGTGCGTGCACACACACACACACACACACAGACACGTTTTCAAAACTGCTAGCTAATAATAAAATTTAGTAATCTCCTGGTAGTACTTAAATTTTTTGACAAATCCGTTGATTAAAAGTTATTTATTATTTTAAATATGATGTTAATGAATAGTTAAGTTGTTAACTCAGTCTTAAAAAGTTTTTAAAAAGGAAAAGTGAATTGTATAATTCAAGAAATGAAGATATTTTGAAACAACACTTCTAATGAAGAATATTCTGTAAGAGACTTAGTGTCTTTGCTTTGCCACATTGCCCTTTTAAGGAAACCAAAGTTCTGTTAGCATTGTCACTCACAGAAGTGTGAACTACAATATTTATTAACCCAGAACACAGTTGTTACAACTACAAAATAAGTGCCTATGTTAAACTCTAGAACTCTCCCTTCTTGTTACGGAAGTAATTTCACTTCATAAATACTTTGTAGTGGTCCTGAAATACTTTATATGTAGCCAGAGTCTCCTTCCAACTTCAGTACCCAAAGTAGGATCTTCCAAGGTGCATCATTTACTTAATATAGAGAAAATTGGGGGGCCAGCTTTAATCTGTAACCAAACCCCACGGCCAGCTATTCTTGCATGTGGCTGTGTACCCTCATAGTTCCACAGTCTCTAATTCCCCTTAAATGTTAGACTCCCCATTCATGCTCCCATACTCAGCTTTTTCCATGATGTTGGGGAAAAGAAACTATTCACTTCCCTGATGCCCATGTTCTTGGCCTGTCTTTGATTCCTCAGCACACATACCATTAGACTCCTATATCCATGGGTCCACATGAGAGGATTCAACCAAATCTCATCAAAAATATTAAAAGAAAAAATAAAACAGAAAATTCCCAAGCTTGTATTTTCCTCATGCTGGCAACTATTTAAATAGTATTTACATTGTATTTACAACTACTTACATCATATTAGGTAATGTAAGTAATCTAGAGATCATTTCTCTAGATCATTTTGATTGCTTTAATCAGAGCCTAGAGCTGGGGAACTGATAAGAGAGTGAACATCTATACTGACTCTAACTATGCGTACTTAGTCCTTTAGGCTTACTCTGCTATCTGGAAGGAAAGAAACTTTAAAACCTCAGATGGCAGTCCCATTAAAATACTACCAAGATATTACGCGCCTCTTAGATGCAATTAAACTACCCAAAGAAGTGGCAGTAACACACTGCCAGGGCCATCAAAGGGATGATTCTGACATAGCAGAGGGAAATAGGCGAGCTGACCGACAGCAAAAAAGGCAGCCACCCAGACTTTTAATACTCAGGCTCCCCTCCTCTGGGATAAGATCCCACTGACATAAAACCCCAGTATTAAACCTAAGGAACTTCAACACTCTCTTTCTCATGAAGATAGCTTACTCCCCTCTGGATGGCTTTAAACAGAAGATGAAAAGCTTGTATTGTCCTCTAGCACCCAATGGAAAATGCTTAAAACTCTACATCAAACTTTCCATTTGAGAATTGAAAATGGTTACCAACTTGCTTAGAGTCTTTTAAGGGAAAAGGATTAATAAAAGCAATAAACCAAATTGTTAAAGGATGTCAAGTCTATGAAAAGAATAATCCCTGTAACAACCAGTCAGCTCTCCCAGGCTTATAGCGTACAGGAAGATATCCTGGAGAGGACTGGCAGATGGAATTCATTCATATGCCAAAGCCTTCACCAGGCTTCCCTGGTGGCTCAGACGGTAAAGAATCTGCCTGCAATGTGGGGAACCTGGGTTTGATCCCTGGGTTGGGAAGATCCCCTGGAGGAGGGCATGGCAACCGACTCCCTCCAGTGTTCTGGCCTGGAGAATCCCCATGGGCAGAGGAGCCTGGCGGGCTGCAGTCCATGGGGTCGCAGAGTCGGACACGACTGAATGAGCATACAGAGATCATTTCACATGTATGGGCGGGTGTGTGTAGGTGGTATGCCAGCACCACTGTTTTATTTAAAGGACTTGAGCACCCACAAATATTGTTGTCTGCAGGGCGTCTTGGTACCAATCCCCCATGAATATCAAGGGACAACTGTATATATTTTAGATATTTTTCTTTCCATTGATTTCCATCTACTTTATAATTTTCAACAATTAATCAGTTAGCTCTGTCACACTAGCAACATCTTATATTTTCCATCAGTGCTCTAGATACTTCTCATTTTTGTTTCTTTTATCATTTTTATGGGATTTGGAGAATGTGAGCTCTGTCCGTCATTGAATCAAGTGTCTAAACCTTTACATTTGATTACCATATAAGTATAAGGTAACACTTTACTTGGAACTAGTATGCTCATACATTTTTAAAATGAGCAACTTTTTTTCATTGATATAATTTAATGACAGTGTATATTAAGGAATGATAATCCTTAATAATAACTTTTCAGACATCATTGTTGAATATCATGCTCAGTAATGAATACAATCTACTGTTTTTATATTTAATGAATAAGTAAAATAAAATAAAGGATTAGTTGCTCAATCATGTCCAACTTTTTGGGATCCAATGGACTGTAACCCATCAGGTTCCTCTGTCCATGGAATTTTCCAGGCAAGAAAACTGGAGTGGGTAGCCACTTCCTTCTCCAGGGGATCTTCCTGCTCCAGGGATCAAACCTGGATCTCTTGAATCGCAGGCTGATTCTTTACTATCTGAGCCACCAGAGAAGCCCAAGTTATTAACTGTAGCTAAAATTTACTAGATAATTATTTGTTTAATTTCACAAAGGAAAATGCCAAATCAATGTCCCCAAATCAGGGACAACACTCAGAAATACTTTATACTGTAACAGTGACTTTTTGCTTCTGATTTTTCCTTTTGGAGTGATTTAGTGAAAGCTGTTATGAAACATAACATTTTTAAATTGTTCAGGTTGTATTTCATATTGAGGGCATCCAAAGACTTACACTGCTATCTAGTGGCTACATTGAGTAATTTTAAATTTTTAGCTGCATAATTCTCTCCTACTCAAAATGCATACTACTATAGCATTGTCACTATATGTTTTAAAATCACTAGGGTTACTTATTGTTAAACCTCTAAACACCAATTTGTACATGCTAATAGATGTCAAGGTAAGAATTCTTCCATTGTAAATGTAGTATGCTTTATGAATAAACATATATTATTTTGATAATAAATAAAATGCCTCAGAGTTGGTATTCTAAACAAAGGAATTTTCAGGCAAACATGGGAGTGATATTTAAATAATGATTCACTAGATATTATACTTAAGTAATAAAACATTACTTCTGAATATGCAATAGATTCTCCCTGATTTAGAAAAATTCCAAGGACTCTCATTCATTTATTTTATCCTGAGACTTTTAGTGGCAGTACAAGCTGGGTTACATTTTCCTTTTTTTTTTTTCAGCTGCACTAGGTGGCATATGAGATCTTCCTTCTCCAAACAGGATCCCACCCACTCCCCTCATTGGGAGCACAGCCTTAACCACTGAAACACCAGGGAAGTCCCTGGATTATATTTTAAGCCAAGCTCTCTACAGGACATGGAAAGTCAGATGAATCCCAGCTGGAATTTCTTAAAACCTAATTTATTTACAGTTATGGAGAAGAAGGAGAATTGTCATTTTCCTTCCTTGGTAATAGAGGTTAGATCAAAATTCAAAAAAATGTAGTGGTTAGCTGGGCCAATCTTTTTTAATGGTTATGCTGTGTCAACGCTACCAGAAACATCACTCTGCAAAAAAACTGTTGGTAAGGAAAACAGTGTATTCCCCAAATTTGAGATTTGATAGTTTTCCACAATAGAAAGGTTCCAGGCAAGTGTTCATGTCCTATTGTTAATAGGTAGAAGAACAGTTTTACTATTATGTTTTGCTACTAAAACATGTCCCCTACTCACAAACGATGAACACACACACACACACACACACAGTGCACAGACTTAAAGTTCAGATTGTTATCTAGGCTAAAAGGGAAATGTTTTGTTTTCCTCCTAGGGTGGTTTAACCCTGATTACTCTGACAATTAAATTAATTCCTAGGATTTGACATTTTGTGGAGATTCCTCTGTGATGTTTATAAATATTTTAAATGGTACATAATTCATACCTTGCTCTATACAATGTGCGTATATATTCTATTCATAACTTTTACCCATAAATATTAAAATATGTCATGCTTATGGTTAGTATGTTGGATCCCTAATGGAATTTTCCTTAAATTCAATCAGTGGGTTTAAATTATGGTTTGGAGTTTTTATACTTTCATGCTTGCAAATCATTAAGGCATCATTCCTTGACATTATTCAACAATAAGGCAATTGGACAGTGTACCACAAAGGGGATTCTCTTCTATTTTCATTAAGACACAGGTCATGCCTGTGTAGTGAAAAGCTTCATAATGCTATTAATAATTGAATTACTCTGAAAATGCTGGAATACACCCCAAGTCATGTGTCAATGGTTGCTTCATCAAACACAGTGATATCAGAATAACTATCCACAAACCACTTCATTCTGAGGTACAGGCTAACGGAAATTGCTTGCTAAAATCTTGTGGAAAATATTTGTTGGACCAAAAGTGCAAATTTTGACAGATTGTGTGCTAATATGAAATGCCAGCATGTGTTCATTTCAGTTAAAGACTCGCTGACTTCATCTCACCTTTTGTGAACACCTCACAGATAGGGAAAGTAGTCCTGAGCAGTGGTGCTCAAAATGTGAAGTTCTGAGACAGATTTATAATGACTTGTTATATGTATATTATTTTTCTTCATATATGAATTAATAAGTTACCTTTGGTTAAAAGAATGATTAAAGAAGACAGTTTAGTTGATACAAACAAATCTTAACACTTCATAAAATCGACAATCTCCTTTTTGAGAACCAAACAATGGGGCACAAGGCAAGAAGCCTTTATAGGATGGAGAATATAGAACAAGAAGAAGACAAATAGAAAATAATCTGCTTTGCTGAGGCCACATAGTCAACTTTGTCTGAAGTGAGCTAGGCTGGCATCTGGGTTGATTTAATATACTGTATTTCTGCTCTGAGTGCTTACAAGAACACAAAAATTATCTCAGTTTTGGTTCTGTTGATGTGGTACCCTGGGCAGAGTTGGCTTCATATTGGTCATAAAAAGTTACTTCAAGTTTCCTTTTTATGATCATTCTCTTGACCATTCAAGACATTTGATCAGAAATATTGGTCTTACTGTGACTCTTGATTACCTTTGCTTCTTCGGGTCTTGGTGTGTCATCCACAAGAGATGATGTCAGGCTCCTATTCTTAGAGCTGGTTACATTTTTCTGTTCTATTTTTTCATTCCAGTCAGCTGGAAACCATCTGTAGGCTGATCAATGGCTGCCTTCATGCATTTAAAACTTTTGAGAGAATGTAATATATTAGGGAGACAATAATAATTATTAGCAACAAAACCACGCCTGTGGTTTAGAGAGCATTCCTGAGCCAGAGTCCCCATGCCCCAAGCCAGCTAGAATCAAGTAAACCAAGAAATGATCCCAAACAGGGGCTGCTTCTTTAAGCCAGTTGGCCTGTTTATGTGTTTTGTGTAACCATCTCTCTATTTCTCCATAATTGTTTATCCACAGAATGTGTTCCAGAGAAACTGAGGCATTAGAAATCAGGGAATAGTTTATCACTGGCAGAAAGAACTATAGGATCACCAACATAGGAGTGTGTCAGCTGGAGGTTAGATTACTCTCCTCTGCAAAGCCAGAGATACCTAAACAACAGCATTATCCTTTCAGGCTAGGGCACGGAAAGTGAAACTGTCAGTCACTCAGTCGTGCCCATCTCTTTGCGACCCCATGGACTGCAGCCCCCCAGGCTCCTCTGTCCATGGAATCTTCCAGGCAGGAGCACTGGAGGGGGTTGCCATTTCCCTCTCCTTTGGGATCTTCCTGGCTCAGGGATTGAACCCAGGTCTCCCACTTTGCAGGCAGACTTTACCGACTGAGTCCCCAAGGTAGACCAGGGCAAGAAAGAAGGTGATGGACAAAGAATTATAAAGACCTTCACAGTATAAGAATTAAGAAAAAGATGGTCAAAAAGGGAAGGGGGAATAGAAAGAAGCATTCTTGATCCTCCTGATCTGATGTCTTGGGAAGAATCAGTCTACCTAGATGTGGGCTACTTCTCTTCTTAGTCAATTTAATTTTCAAATCCTCAGCATTTGCACAGAATCAGATAGCAAGTGGAGCCCTCTTCAGTTGTGAAATATGCACCCGAGGCTTGATACCTGGTAAACTGGCAGCAGTGTCAGTGGTCAAAAATACTTGGTAGGTTCTTTCCATAAATCTCACTTTTGCAAAACAATTAGGATACATTAACAGTCTGTGAATGACGAAAGACTTGAAAATTTCCATTGTTAAAGATCTATTAAGAGTTTGTTGCAATGGAATTGACAAGGGAATTTGCTTGTTTCTGTAACACACATTTTAAGTTGATAACTGGAATTATGACTGATAACATTATATTAAGTAAGTAAAGTCACTCAGTCGTGTCCGACTCTTTGTGACCCCATGGACTGTAGCCTACCAGGCTCCTCTGTCCATGGGATTTTCCAGGCAAGAGTACTGGAATGGGTTGCCATTTCCTTCTCCAGGGGATCTTCCCCAACCTGGGTTTCCAGCATTGCAGACAGACACTTTACCATCTGAGCTACCAGGGAAGCCCAACATTATACTAGGAAATAACAATTTTAGAAATGTTATATATTTTTTGAAAACTTATATTAACATATACCTATACAAATATGATTTAAGAAGATTAAGCATCACTTTTTACTTGATAGTACTTCCTATATAATTTAACATATCAAATAAACCAAATTAGTTTAGCAGGGTAAGAGACAAATCCTTTGATATTTTCCAGGGATCCTCTGGGAAATCTCAAAGTGACTTTGAAGTCAAAAAGACTGTTTAGAATTTGATTTGGGGAAGTAGTCAAAATGTCAGAAGGTTTATTTGATCAATAGGATCACCGGTTGTTATGAGATAATACTTAATTATCTATTTAACTGTAGTAAAAATAGAGTTTTAAAAATACAAAAAGTTACATAGGTGTGAACAAATTTAGCTCTTTTTGTTAGCACATGTCTGAATGCCTAACGCACAGTGAGGCCAAACAAAGCAAAACAAAGGAGTTTGGAGAAGAGAATGATTTATTGCAGAGCCAAAGAGAATGGGTGGATCATGTTCAAATACCCAAAACTCCCTGACGGTTTTGAGAGAAAAGTTTTTATAGGCAAAATTTGGGGTGGGGACTGCAGGATATTGTGACTTTTTTCTGATAGGTTGATGGTAAGTAATAGAGTGGTATTCCAGAAATGTTGTGCTCAGCCTGATGTCACCGTCCTCCACTTGGGTGGAGGCCTTAGTTCCTACAGAATAGATCAAAGATATTGTTATGTATATTCCTTGAGGAGGAGCCTGGACCCTGCCTCAAGGTTGTGCTTTTTTTTGCTTGACTGATCCTCCCTTATTTCTGTATTCCCTCCGTTCCCTGATTTGTTGTTGGTGGTGTTCAGTTGCTAACTTGTGTCCCACTCTTTGCAACCCTATGGACTGCACACCAGGCTTCTCTGTCCTTCACCATCTCCTGGAGCTCGCTCAAACTCTTGTCCATTGAGTTGGTGATGCCATCCAACCATCTTATCCTCTGTTGTCCCCTTCTCCTCCTGCCTTCAGTCTTTCCCAGCAAAGAGCTTGAATGTGCTCTTTGGAAATCAGAGAAGGTCAAGGAGGCTGAATGAAGCTCATTTCCTACAAACAAGAAAAGGGGAAGTGGAGGGCAGAAGGCATTTGTGCCTAGGAGGGCCTGTCTGGGGTCCTGCTCAGTTTCATAAACATACAGAGGAACACACTCAAAAAAGATCTTATAGCTTTTAGCCTAAAATTGTAGCCATGAGACAGGTATGATAATGCAAGACTCACTGATTTATTTTTAAAAAGTTGAATCCAAGTTGTGTTTCTAGTAGATGGAATAAGTTAAGGTTACCTGCTCAGATGACTTAAAATTTTTACTAATTTTGGTAGAGAAGACTTCAGGTTTTTCATTGCCTAGTTTCTTTTTTCAATTAATTATTTTATTATTTATTCTTTCTTTTAGGTTGCTCTGGTCTTGCTGCATGCAGACTTTCTCTAATTGTGGCAGGCAGGGGCTTCTCTTGTTACAGAGCACAGGCTCTAGGCTTGATGGCTTCAGTAGTTGCAGCACTCCAGCTCAATAGTTGTGGGGCATGGGCTTAGTTGCTCTGAAGCATGTGGGCTCTTTCTGGACTAGGGACTGAACCCATGTCCTCTGCATTGGCAGGCGGATTCTTAACCATTGGACCACCAGGGAAGTTCCTGGCTAGAGTCCAAATCGCCTTTCCCCTTTTTCCCCCTTCTGATAAGAATGACTTTCCTGAAGTTTGCATTTCAAAGAGAGAACCCTCATTTCTATAGAAGACCAGGTAGAATATTTGCATCTCAAAAACACAGAGAAAGAATGCTGGTTCTCCAAGAACTTTTGTTTCCTAAGGCTAGAATTTATCAAATACCTACAAGCCTTTGTAATGAATATGGGAAGTTGAGAGCTGAAATCACAACAAACTATGGAAATTCTTAAAGAGATGGGAATACCAGACCACCTGACCTGCCTCTTAAGAAACCTGTATGCAGGTCAAGAAGCAACAATTAGAACTGGACATGGAACAACAGACTGGTTCCAAATCAGGAAAGGAGTATGTCAAGGCTGTATATTGTCACCCTGCTTATTTAACTTATATGCAGAGTACATCATGAGAAATGCTGGGTTGGACGAAGCACAAGTTGGAATCAAGATTGCTAGGAGAAATATTAATAACCTCAGATATGCAGATGACACCACCCTTATGGCAGAAAGAGAAGAAGTACTTAAGAGCTTCTTGATGAAAGTGAAAGAGGAGAGTGAAAAAGTTGGCTTAAAGCTCAACATTAAGAAAACTAAGATCATGGCATCTGGTCACATCACTTCATGGCAAATAGATGGGGAAACAGTGAAACAGCGACAAACTTTATTTTGGGGGGCTCCAAAATCACTGCAGATGGTGATTGAAGCCATGAAATTAAAAGATACTTGCTCCTTGGAAGAAAAGCTATGACCAACCTAGACAGCATATTAAAAAGCAGAGACATTACTTTGCCAACAAAGGTCCATCTAGTCAAGGCTATGGTTTTTCCGGTAGTCATGTATGGATGTGAGAGTTGGACTATAAAGAAAGCTGAGTGCTTTAGAGTTGATGCTTTTGAATTGTGGTATTGGAAAAGACTCTTGAGAGTCCCTTGGACTGCAAAGAGATTCAACCAGTCAATCCTCAAGGAAATCAGTCCTGAATATTCATTGGAAGGACAGATGCTGAAGCAGAAGCTCCAATACTTTGGCCACCAAATGCAAAGAACTGACTCAATGGAAAAGACCCTGATCCTGGGAAAGATCAAAGGCCAGAGGCGAAGGGGATGACAGAGGATGAGATGGTTGGATGGCATCACCGACTCAATGGATGAGTTTGAGTAAGTTCCGGGTATTGGTGATGGACAGGGAAGCCTGGCGTGCTGCAGTCCATGGGGTCACAAAGAGGCGGACATGACTGAGTGATTGAACTGACTGAAAGTTGTTAAAATAATAAGGTGGATTTTGATTGCTTCTGCAGCCACACCTCTGGTTCTATAAAAGAGAAGAGCAGCTGTTTCTAATTTCCCAAAGAATAGGATTGCAACCTGAATGATTCCAAGGCACTGATCCTTCCATCTAACTACATTATCTACAGTTTGCTTCTTTATATCAGGGGAATCTTCATTTAGATAGAAATAAAAAGATTCCTATGTTCCAAATTTAGAGCCATTTGTCCTGGGAAAGGTTTTCTTTCCCTCTGGTTACATAGTTTCATTTAGCCTAGGGAAGAAGGCCTTAAAAATGTTTCTATCAGTCTCTAGAGTATCAACTTCCAATTTTACTACCTCCTTGACTATAGACATATTTAAGTTTTTAAAAAAATTCCTTCAAATATCCTGTCAGATTTCAGCTGGTACAAATAGTAAACATTCTTGGCAGCATTGAATGGCCCCATGGATGAAACAGGCATTCCCAGAGAGGATGCAGAAGAAACTATCCTCCCAATATCCAGATCTACTCCCAAAGATAGCCAAAAGAAAGACAGACTTAGATCCCTAAAGAACTGGCAGCAAAATGATGGATAGGATGCTGGCTGCAAACGTAGTTCAATCTACATTTCTGTCTAGCCATATTTTTGGGCCCCTCACACTGACAGCTGAGCTGCCTGCATATGCGAGAACCAAAAACCTGCATGCCCTAAGCAGACAGAAAGGCAAGCCAAGTACTCAGGACACAAATGAGACAAACAGGAAGACAATAGCTTTCCTTGGGATAGGAAGGATTAATGATTAATGGGAACCACAGAGGAAGGGGCAAGGTGAAATTTTACCTCCCATCAAATGACAAAACTAAGACAATTTAGTAACAAGTTTGATGTCCTTTTGAAATGGGTGTGAAACCCGAGTTCTGTTCATGGAGTCAAAGTATGAATTTGAACGAGTTCTGTTCATGGAGTCAAAGTATGAATTTGAAAACTCACAAACACTCACACAGGCAAAGTTTATTTTAGAAGATAGAGACATAAAGCCCTCAGCATAGTCACTGAGAGGAGGTGAAGAGCCCCCGAAAGGCGGGAATTACAGCAGTTTTATATCTTTAGTATTTGTTGGAGGAGTGTGTGATTTCCTTGGTTCTGTCTCACTGCAGCAAAAACTTGAAGTGACGTATGGACCAGTGTTACAGCTCGGTTACAGTTCAGATTAAATGGCAGACCCATGCTACAGCTTGGTTACAGCTCAGTTTTATTTGACAAGCAAAGGAAAATACATCCTTGAGGCGTGAGGGCAGGCTGACCCAAAAGAAGCAAAGAGAAGCTGCTATTGCTGCTGCTAAGTCGCCTCAGTCGTGTCTGACTCTGTGCAACCCCATAGATAGCGGCCCACCAGGCTCCCCCGTCCCTGGGATTCTCCAGGCAAGAATACTGGAGTAGGTTGCCATTTCCTTCTCCAATGCTTGAAAGTGAAAAGTGAAAGTGAAGTCACTCAGCTGTGTCTGACTCTTAGTGACCCCATGGACTGCAGCCTACCAGGCTCCTCCATCCACGGGATTTTCAGGCAAGATTACTGGAGTGGGTTGCCATTTCCTTCTCCAGCAAAGAGAAGATTTTGTCTTCTCTTTGTATATGTTTTTTCTCCTCCCCTTGAGCCTGCCCTATTAAATTGGATTAGCCAGTAGGGCTGTTTGTTTCACCTGAGGTTCTCACTCTGGTCTTCAGACCTTCCTTTATTCTATTTTCATGGGCTTTATCCTTTCTTTGTCTTTTAGTCACTGCTATTTTGAACTCTTTTTTCCTTATTCTAACTACCTAACATATTGATCTGTACATTTTTGATTGGCTTATAACTTTAATATATGTCATTTTTGACCAATTAGTTTAAATGTTGCAATGTCCAGTTTGTCAATGTTATGGCTTTCTTGGATCCCCCAGTTTCTCCAGACATTGCAACACCATCTCTTGACATTTTTTCAAGACTCCAGGCTATCATTTAGGGACCAAATGAATGTTTTAAGAGCTAATAGTCTTGGAGGTTTTTTTCTTTGATAAACTGAACAGCAGTTAATGATTGCTTAGTCCTGGGTCTGAATGTTTTATGATTCTCCAGACCATGGCGGCATTCTTCTGAATGCCAGGAAATTGGAACAAAGAGTGAGATGTTTATTTGAGAAGAGAAAAATTGAAATTAAAACAAGGAATTGAGTTCTTAAAGTCTTATACTGTCTAGCAGTTTCTGCCTCACTTCTTCTAAGGGAAAGCAATCCATGAACTGGGGGAGTAGTGTCTCACAAGCAGTGGAACACTCTCCCCTGGGGATTTTGGGCAAGAGCCAGTTTTATAGGTGTTGGAAGAGGAAATGCAGAACAGGGCATGACTGGCCAGGAGGTGGGGGATTTCCTTGTAAGGCTAGCAGATCCTGTTTTCTGTTAGGGTACCGTGAGCTAGGTTAGCTGAGTGGGAGTACTATGATTGGTGTATGTTAGGATTCGCCGACAGGCGTTTCCCTTAAGTGCAGGCTGAATTGGGTTTAGTCTTGTGATGTAGACTGGACCACTGGGCCAGCCTCCACTGTATGGGTTCCAAGATACTAACTAACCTTATCATCTCCTTTGTCCACCAGCCCTGCAGAGCTCCATCAGGGCTGACTCTGGTAAGAATTCTCACCCTTCACTGACTTTTCTCAGTTTTCTCAGGATCTCATCTGTAGGCTTCCGAAGCTAGCGGGATGTAAAGTAGAGAGTGTAGCCCTGGTATCTACCAGGATTTAGTGATATTTTCCGTTACTTTTAATTTTCATTTCCCCTTGGCTATTTAAAAGAATATCTGGTAGCAGATCATGGGGAAATCCCTCAGAGTCCCATGAATACTGGGAGAGGCCCATATGAGAGCCCTTTTTAGAGGGTAGATATATATGGAAGCATGTGTGTTGGTGTGAAAGAATTTGACAAAATCTTTTCAGAACTTCCCTCCCCTCCCCCAACCAGTGTCTCCATTGAATGCAAATGAGGCACTGGTTTCTGGGCCAGGATTTAGATGGCAGACCCCAGGAGGGTGCAGCAGGGGAGTCCCAGGTGTTTTAGATTTCTGGTCTTGGAGCTGTTGCATTTGTCAAGCCACTAACTTGGTGGACTTTTCTTCGTTATCTTTTGGTCTCTTGGAGGTGGAAAGGCAAATCAGACAGAAGATTAGAAGGAGGGTAGAGGCAAGTAGTAGGAGTCACATCAGTCTTAGTCTTGTTTTAAATACCTCTGTATCTTTAGTTTTTCTTAAGCCTTTTGCAGTGAATCTATCAATGAAGCTATTTTGGAATTTTTAAGCTTTTCAGTGGCTTTTGAATGTCAATTAATTATTAATTTGCTTGTTCATTTGAAACCCCTGCTTTCAAGTGCATTTCTTAAATGAACAATTTTGTCTAAATGGAACATTCTCCATAATAGCCATTATAATTTTAGGTTTTCTTTATAAGATTTTACCATTTCTGTGGTTATCTATAGCTTCTGTTACCACAGTTCTTAGATATAAAATAAGGATGTGTGCCAGAAGATGGCATGCTCAATTCTTTGAAACTTAAGAACCCTATTTCCTTGGCTAAGTGTTAGGTCTCTGAGCCATATTAATACCTAAGAGGGATGAGGCTCTGAGTTGGGGGTTTTGCGGTATGATCGAGTCCCAGCTAAGTTATTTCAAATGCTAAAAGATGATGCTGTGAAAGTGCTGCACTAAATATGCCAGCAAATTTGGAAAACTCAGTAGTGGCCACGGGACTGGAAAGGTCAGTTTTCATTCCAATCCCAAAGAAAGGTAGTGCCAAAGAATGTTCGAACTACTGCACAATTGCACTTATCTCACACGCTAGCAAACTAATGCTCAAAATTCTCATAGCAAAGCTCCAACAGTATGTGAACCAAGAAGTTCCAGTTGTTCAAGCTGGATTTAGAAAAGGCAGAGAAACCAGAGATCAAATTGCCAACATCCATTAGATCATCAAAAAAGCAAGAGAGTTCCAGAAAAACATCTACTTCTTTTTTTTTTTTTTTTATTTAATTGGAGGCTAATTACTTTACAACATTGTAGTGGTTTTGCCATACATTGACATGAATCAGCCATGAGTGTGCATGTGTTCCCCATCCTGAAGCTCCCTCCCACCTCCCTCCCCATCCCATCCCTCAGGGTCATCCCAGTGACCAGCTCTGAGCACCTTGTCTCATTCATCGAACCTGGATTGGCGATCTGTTTCATATATGATAATATACATGTTTCAGTGCTATTCTCTCAAATCATCCCACACTTGCCTTCTCCCACAAAGTCCAAAAGACTGTTCTATACATCTGTGTCTCTTTTGCTATCTCGCATATAGGGTTATCATTACCATCTTTCTAAATTCCATATATATGTGTTAGTATACTGTATTGGTGTTTTTCTTCCTGACTTACTTCACTCTGTATAATAGGCTCCAGTTTCATCCACCTCATTAGAACTGATTCAAATGCATTCTTTTTAATGGCTCAGTAATATTCCATTGTGTATATGTACCACAACTTTCTTATCCACTCGTCTGCCGATGGATATCTAGGTTGCTTCCATGTCCTGGCTATTATAAACAGTGCTGTGATGAACATTGGGGTACATGTGTCTCTTTCAATTCTGGTTTCCTTGGTGTGTATCCCCAGCAGTGGGATTGCTGGGTCATATGGCAGTTCTATTTCCAGTTTTCTAGGGAATCTCCACACTGTTCTCCATAGTGGCTGTACAAGTTTGTATTCCCACCAACAGTGTAAAAGGGTTCCCTTTTCTCTACATCCTCTTCAGGATTTACTGTTTGTAGACTTTTGGATAGCAGCCATTCTGACCGGCGTGAGATGGTACCTCATTGTGGTTTTGATTCGCATTTCTCTAAAACATCTACTTCTGCTTTATTGACTATGCCAAAGCCCTTGACTCTGTGGATCACAACAAACTGGAAAGTTCTTTAAGAGATGGGATACCAGACCACCTTACCTGCCTCCTGAGAAATCTGTATGCAGGTCAAGAAGCAACAGTTAGAACCAGACATGGAACAACAGAGTGGTTCCAAACTGGGAAAGGAGTACATCAAGGCTGTATATTGCCACCCTGCTTGTTTAACTTACATGCAGACTATACCATATGAAATGCTAGACGGGATGAAGCACAAGCTGGAATCAAGATTGCAGGGAGAAATATCAATAACCTCAGATACGCAGATGACACCACCATTAATGGCAGAAAATGAAAAGGAACTAAAGAGCCTCATGATGAAAGTGAAAGAGGAGAGCGAAAAAGCTGGCTTAAAACTCAGCATTCAAACAACGAAGATCATGGCATCTAGTCCCATTACTTCATGGTAAATAGATGGGGAAATAGTGGAAACAGTGATGGACTTTATTTTCTTGGTCTCTAAAATCACTGCAGATGGTGACTGCAGCCATGAAATTGAAAGATGCTTGCTCCTTGGAAGAAAAGCTATGACCAACCTAGACAGCATATTAAAAAGCAGAGACATTACTTTGCCAACAAAGGTCCCTTTAGTCAAAGCTATAGTTTTTCCAGCAGTCATGTATGGATGTGATGGTTGGACCATAAAGAAAGCTAAGCACCAAAGAATTGGTGCTTTTGAACTGTGGTGTTGGGGAAAACTCTTGAGAGGAGATCCAACCAGTCAACCCTCAAGGAAATCAGGCCTGAATATTCATTGGAAGGACTGATGCTGAAGCTGAAACTCCTATACTTTGGCCACCTGATGGGAAGAACTGACTCATTGGAAAAGACCCTAATGCTAGAAAAGATTGAAGGCAGGAGGAGAAGGCGATGACAGAGAATGAGATGGTTGGATGGTATCACTGACTTGAAGGATATGAGTTTGAGCAAGCTCCAGGAGTTGGTGATGGACAGAGAAGCTTGGCATGCTGCTGTCCATGGGGTCACAAAGAGTCAGATATGATTCAGTGACTGAACTGAGCTGAACAGTATACCTTACTGCATGGAAATTTTCTTCAAGTTGTGGGGTGACCTAGTGTTAACCTCGCCTCTTCCATGACCAATTTGTCTTAGCTCAGGAGCCTTAAGTTTGGGTAACCAGTGTGTTAAGAGCTTTTAAGCATCTGACTCATGCCCACCACTTTTGCAGCTTTGGCTGCAAATCCCCATTAGCAACACACCTGTTATTCCTTTCACAGAAAGATTTCTTCATTTTAATAGTAGCAGATACCTTGATGCCTTTTAATAGTCTGACTTGTACCTACTTAGATTTTGATTTTGATGGTCAAAACAGTCCAAATTTCTTGTCTCATTTTCCCAAGTTGTCCAGCGATTTAGGCTGTGGATTTACTTCAAAACTTTTTGAGTCCCCAATATCTGCCTTCTGTTGTATAGTAATATTTTCAATATAACAATCCCAGCCCAATTCTGGTGCCCAGATCCTTTCAGGGAACTTTAATAAATCCTGGGCTTTTTTTTTCCAGGATCTTGGTACCTTTCTAAGAACTTTCACCAACCTGGAGCCTTTCAAGGAAAGAAAGACGAATCCCACCTCCCTCTGAGGAAGAGGGAGTGACTACTCATGAAGGTGTCTATATAAAACACCATTACTCTGATCAGATAATTGAACAGAGTATTTATCATTATACTTTTATGTTTTTTAAAATCTTGGAGTTAGAATTTATAAACTTTTCTTTCATAGTATACTAAGCATCTTCATGCTATTGTTATAAAAATTCCCATCACTCCACTGCTATTGCAATTAGTATAAATCTATACTAAGGTTTCAGTGGGTAATTAGAGCTTTTCAAGTGGAAAAAAAGTGCATCAAATATATATATATAATCATGATTATTTTATTTATAATTTTCACTTGACAGTCATGGGGGACAGCACTGACTTTCAGTATTTGGGCTTGTATTTTCAGTATTTTGGGCTTGGAGAATATGAGCGAAAATACAGCATGTATTTTTTTCCCATGTGTCATTCTCCTTTAACAGTACTTTGTCAATCATAATATGGTAATCACACCAAGGTCACTGTTAATATTTTTTAGCAAGTCCATATTTTTTATGTTTTTTTCTTATTATTCAAACATCACAAATAAATCCTAAAGTTATGGTTTCACTAACATATCAGCAGTCTATTTTCAAAGATGGGGGTGCTTGGGTAATGAAATCATGGCTTGCTTCATCTTTCAAAAAGTATTATGCCCATATAGTAAGCAATGGACTTACCATTGTTTAAGTGTACGAAGTATACTTCATATACTAAGACTCTTTATATTTTTAATTTTGTTTTGAAAATCACATATTTAAAAGCATTTCATAAAATAATAAATATGCTAGTGTTCCTCTTCTATTAAAAGAGGAGTACTTCCATTTTAAAATTTTTATAATTACTGGATATTTTTTCCTTCAGAGAAGCCTAGCAAAGCAAAATAAGACAGTATTTCTGAAAAGTGAAAGTGAAAGTCGCTCAGTCCTGTCCGACTCCTTGGTGACCCCATGGACTATACAGTCCACAGAACCCTCCAGGCCAGAATACTGGAGTGGGTACCTGTTCCCTTCTCCCGAGGATCTTTCCAACCCAGGGATGGAACCCAGGTCTTCCACATTGCAGGCAGATTCTTTACCAGCTGAGCCACCAGGGAAGCCAAATATCCGGTATTTCTAGATAATCTTAATCCAGTGGGAGGAAATAATGATTTCACAGCAGAATACCTGATACATGCTTATAATTTTAAAAAATACCTGGGGGCAGAGGAGATACACATTCTATCCCTGCTGCCTATGATCGCCTTATACCATCCTTGTCGTTAGTTTCTTCGTGCTGTGCTCCACTCGAACTCCAAATTTCCTCCAAATTTAGCGCTCTATGCATGTCGGTTGACAGTGACCCAATAAAACTAGACACTCACACCAAAACCTGTGTTCAATTTAGCAGAAATGAACACTTAACACACCATTAAGTTACCCATTAAGGCCACCTGTTTTCTCTGCTTCACTGCTGCCTAACCCGCCAGGCAAGGTTCTGAAGTGCTTCCTGGGAACGCGGCACATCACAGCAGCAACAAAGCGATAGTCAAAGAGCAAGTAGGGGCTTCCCAGGGTGGTTGCTAGGTTGGAAAAGCAGTTGGCTGCCCTAAATGTTCTCTGATTCTGTTTGAGAGCAAGGTTCAAAAAGAAAAATGTATGCATAAGGATGGGCAATGAATAGAAAGTAAATATTTACATCCATCTTTCCTTTTCTTTTGTGTTCAAAAGTGCTCTGTTAGCGTTTTCTCTGTGATCAAGTTGGACTTAAGAGATGTAAATTCCCAAAAAGTTGTATTTTGTGTGAGGGAATGTGAATGAAAATATATCCAAATTTTTTTTTTACCCCTACAGTCACTATAACTATAATATGGTCTATAATAGTTTGATAAATATAGTGAGAAAATTAATAACTACAGTAATAAGTTACCTCCCTGACACTAGGCTAAAAAAGGTCTATGATTTGACTTATTAAATGTTTGCAAAAATTATTTTTTATTTCACAAATTAGAAAATTAAATTTCAAATATATGAAGTAAGTTTATCTGAGTTACCAGAACTACACAGTGGACGAACACACTGTGGAATTTTGGAGAAGTTTTCTTCTTTGAAAAAAGGTGTTTCTTTTTTGAAAGCCTGTGAAAGAAGAACACAGTGGAACTTTGGAATAAGGTCTCTCTGTTGTTATTCCCTAAAGAATCTAAATTCACTTGGCATTCCCTTGTCTCTATTAAAAATGTGTTATTTAACCTGATAGCTGTGGATCAAGTTGCCTTGTCTGCTGAGATCAGATGTTAAGTGTCCACAAACATATTTAATTTGAAATCGAGCTTTGGTGATTTCATCATTCAGTAGTAACTTTATTGAGGTAGAGTTCACATCCCATTCAATTCACGCATTTAGAGTTTACTCTTCAATGATGTTTACTATGTTCACAGTGTTGCTCAACCATCACCACAATTTTAAAACATTTCAATCACATCAAAAGGAAACCTCAGATTCTTTTGCAGTCACCCCATTATTTCCACAGCTCCCCAACTAGTGCTAGATAACTACTAATCTACTTTCAGTCTCCATAAATTTGCCTATTCTGGACATTTCATAGAAGTGGAATTTTTAAAATGTGACCTTTTGTGGCTGGATTCTGTCATTGAACATAATGCTTTCAGGATTCATCCATGCTGTTGCATGTACCAGGACTTCATTTCTTTATTGCTTAATAAATTCTTCCTTGTGTGGCTATGACACATTTTGCTTTTCCATGTTTCAGTTAATGGACATTTGAATTGTTTCCACTCTGGGGCTAGTGTAAAGAGTACTGATACGAATGTTCATATACCAGTTTTTATTTGAATATGTTTTTATTTCACTTGAGTATATACACCTAGGATTAGAATTCATGTGAACTCTAAGTTTAACCTTTTGATGAGCTGCCAAACTGTTTTCCAAAGTGGTTGAGTTCCTTTTTCATTCCTGATTCTAATCATTGAGTCTTGTCCCCCATTTTCTGGTCACTCTAGCTAAAGGTTTATCAGTTTGTTTTGTTTTGTTTTTTTGAAGAATCAACTTTGGTTATTGTTGATTTTCTTTTTTTTCTCTATTGTTTTCCTGTTCTCTATCTCATTAATTTATGTTCTAATTTTTATTATTTTTGCTTGCTTTAAGCCTGAGACTGAAGATGGAAGGTCAATAAATATTTTGATTGTTTACATGACTATCGTCTCATAGTCTGGATTCAACCTTCTAGAAATCAGGATCCATAATTATTTAACTTTGTGTCAATTGCCTAACATAGGCTTTGATCCAAGACTACAAAACATATGGATAAACTATTGAAAACACATTGTTAAGTGCTTTGAGGAATTAACAAGAAAATAAGGGTTAACCAAGGCCAAAATTTAAGTTAAAGTAGAAAGCAATAGATGATTTTAGAATACCACCCAAGTAAAAGTGAATCAGGCTCCAGTTTCTACTCACCTAAGGAGTAAAGCAAAACATGGCCTGATTTAGGAAGTCTAACAGGGTACCCAAGGTTGATTAGCAAAATGTATATAAGCCTGCTTCCCTTGGATTATAGTAAGGAAATTACCCATTACTAAGGGGAAAACATACAGTATAAATGCATCTACATAACATTTAAAGCATGTTAAACGTATGTTTGATCATACAAACATGTGTGGCCAAACTATGAGGACAGACAAGGGAGTGATAATCTCTAAATTCACAGTAATATTTCCTCTGAGCAGAAAGAGAAAGGGAAGGGAACATGGAGACTTTAAAGAACATGGTAAAACATTTTTACAAACTGGATGGTAGATACCGGTTTGCATCATAACATTATTATTTGTATCATATATTTTAACCAAATGTTCTTTGATATTTATATAATAACATTTGAAGAATTAGATACATATAAAGGGAAGGAAATTCGTAGGTCATTTTTCAAATAAAATTAAGCCTGGAGAGGTTAGCCAAAAGCTAAACAGCTTGTTAAGTCAGGATGAAGCTATTCTTTCTTTAATAAGTAACCATACAACTTTTAAGAGACATCTACAAAATAGTATGATAACGCTAGAAAAACAAAATAAAGGAATTGACCATAATCTCTTTAACATAAGTATTTAAATCAATTAATTCTTATTAAATCTCCTGAATAGCATGGCTACAATAATTTCTACTAAAATTTATACATTGTGGCTCATTTGCTGCACATTTGTAATCCCAGGTTTACTTATCCTGTGGGGGGGGGGGAACACTCATAAAAAGATGTACTCAACCATCTTATATTATCAAGTTATATAAATAAATTTTAGAATTAGAAAAACAGTATCAAAAGCTCATAATAAATGTAATCCCTTTGTGTGGTTAAAAAAGAATACCCACACACAGATGTGAATACAAGTTGTTGCTGATCGGTCGTGTCTGACTGACTCTTTGCAACCCCCTGGACTGCAGCCCAGCAGGCTCCTCTGGCCATGAGATTTCCTAGGTAAGAATGCTGAAGTGGTTTGCCATTTCCTCCTCCAAGGGACCTTCCTGACCCAGGAGTCAGACCTGTGTCTCCTGCATTGGCAGGTGGATTCTTTACCCCTGAGCCACGAGGGAAGCCCATGGAGTACAAGTACAAATACATTTCTTTCTTTATGAGGAATCACAAGATTCTGGTAGATGTCATGCTATTTTACCACATTTTTTTAAAATGTGATTTTAGTCAACCTTGGAAGCTTAAAGAAATAGGTAATAAAGGAAAACTCAAAAGGACAGATGATTTGAGTTTAAAAGGAAAACTTTACAATGTACTTTATTTTGCAGGGGCAAAGGCATGATATATAATACTCTTCTATGTCTGTTTATCAATTAACAGATAGATATGCACAGTTGGTTCACTGCTCTGTACATTTGGGAAATCAAATGAAAAATTTGGAAGCCAAGTTAAAGAAGCAATGGGAAAAGCTTAAACTGAGGGGTATTGCCTGGGGGAGCCTAGTCTGGGAGCAGAGACAGAGTGTGTCCTGGAGAGTTGATAACACTGAAATGAAAACGTTTGAATTAGGGTGAAGCCCTCCAATAAAAGGTACTGTTTATGGAAATAGAAGGGTGAAAATGGTAGCACTTAACTGTTTATGAAGCACTGGTTAAAAGTACTTGATTTTACTTTGCAAACATTTTGTTTCTTAACCATAATAAACCGCAACATAGTGGTATAGAAAGCAATATACAGAGGTACAAGTCCATGTAGGATGTCACCACCTGCGAAGTAAGGCCTTTTGGGCTCCACTCCAAGTCGTCTTTGTAATAATCAAGTTCATGAGATTCATGTGAAAGAATAAACGTCAATTTGTTCATCTCAGATCGAAATGTTCTCAAAGAGGACTAAATTTCTTTTCATGCAACAGGATCAAAGTGTTTTATTAACTATAGGCATGGTGCATGACAAATTAAATGATAGTCAGGAGTTCCCTTAAGGAGTATGGATTCTAATAATTTGAATATCTAAAACATCAAGCCACATCCCACATCTCATAATAAGAATGATTTTTCTAATGAGATTGAACTAGAGCCTGTAAGGATCATAACTAAGCTATCTGATAGCTGACAAAGGAATGGTTCTCAACACTGGATGCACCTTAAAATCATCTGGGTAAGTTTTTAAAAGCATCAATGTCCAGATTCCACCTCCAGAGGTTTTAAGTTGGTTTGAAGTAGGCCCAGACTGGTTTCATGCATAGATGCAGATGCAGAACCCGTAGATATGGAGGCCTAACAGTGCTTATTGTTTGTGCCTCATTACTTACTCTATTTTAAAATCATGAACCTATATTGAAACAATACATATTGCAATAGTCCTATATGTAAGGGAAATACACAAAGCAGAGACAGAACTTGTTTAATGTGCAGGAAAAAAAATTTTTTTAATGGCAGACAAAATATCCATAGCTCTCTTATATAATGGTTCTATGAAGCCTATTCTCTACTCTGTAAATTGAAGATAGCTGATAGCAATGCAAGATGGCTATTATCTGTAGTCATGCAAATTCTGTCTGAAAGATCTACTGACTTCCTTACTTCACTATAGAAGAAGCTACTTTTACCTCCATTTGCACAGTCATTTAACTATAAATGTGTCTTTTTTCTACTTTTCCCCTGAACTAGTTGTTACATCTCACCAGTTTCATCATTAGGTTAAATCAACTTAACACTTGTTCATTTTTATGTCTTTATAGGAAATGATTTTATCACTCTCTAAAAGTCATTTTTTAATAATATGAGAGTTTCTATTTTAATCTTTCAAATAAGAGTAGTTTGCAAGAGGCATCTTGTAAGGGAACATTTGAGCTAAGAATTTTAAATTGTACCAGTTTGATGTTGTTCAATAAAAATATTTTAGATACTATGTTCTTACCAAGCTACAACACAAACAATATAAATTGAATCATTCCCAGAATCATTTTATCTTAAATATGAATAAAGTAGATATCTTATACTTTAATAGTATATATCTCATATGTTATTTTACAAAGACAAAAAAAATTTTTTTTTAAGATTTCTTTTAGGAAAGTATCAGAACAAACCACTAGGTGTCAGAGTAGCATTTGTGATGTCAAATACCAAGACAGGCCTAATCTTTTTGTTCATTGTTACTGCAATCAAAATAAAGCTGTTGACTGGGTTCTAATTTGTAACATTTAAAAATGTTTCCCCTTATTCGGGTAACCCTATCTGTAGTTAATATTCTCAAAGAAAACCAATCTTCACAATAAATTTTTTTTAAATAACACAGAAAGTTAAAAAACATTGCCTTAAACCATCTATTTGAGCTAAACTTAAATTTAAAATGATTTTTTAACATATGATATAACAAAATTCTCAAATTGAAAGGGACTTACCTTATCACCTAGATTAAGCTAATTCTTTATGCTGAAACTGATTTAAAATATTATTGATCATTCATTATCCACACTTCTATTAAACATTTTCACTTAGAGAGGCAGCATGAGGCAGCATAAATATACTGTTTTCTGTTTTTTTTCTTTTAATAAATTAGAGATGTTTTAAGCAAATAGCAGGTGAAAAAGTAAGTAGCGTCCATTTACACTCTACTCAAAATTTTTGAAAATATTAATGCATATGGAGTAGAACTCTGAGGTCCAAAGCTTCAGCAAAAAGAGGCCCATGACCTGAAATTCTAAAGGAGAAATCATTTCATGATCTTTTGCAGTAAATAATTGGGGTAACATCTAAAAAATGTCAGCATGTCCTGTAAGCTTGTATCTGTAGTAAGTCAATATATTTCCACTTCCCACCTGAAAACAACCCCCCCAAAAAAAAAAAAATCCACAAAATAAAGTTTCAGTGAAATTATAGACTCCATATTAGTAAAGGTGCTCAGAACCCTCTGAGTTAATTCAGAAACAAAGCAGGAATAATGGAAGTGATAAAAGAGTCCAGCTCTATCCTAAGCATCTGTCTTTCTTTCATTAACATTATATCTTGGGGGTTTGTGTTCCAATTTGCTTTTTATTTTTCATTTTCTTTTTTATTTCAATTTTTGAAAATGTATCCGTTCTCTTTTGTGTTATACATTGTTTGGCATAATGTCAGTCTAAATCTGTTACTCTTCTTAATAGGAGAAGGATGGGGACTTTCCCGGGGCTTCCCAGGTGGCTCAGTGGTTAAGAATCCACCTCCCAGTGCAGGAGACGCAGGAGACACGGGTTCAACCCCTGGGTCAGGAAGATCCCCTGGAGTAGGAAATGGCAACCCACGCCAGAATCCCTGCCTGGAAAGTTTCATGGACAGAGGAGTCTGGCAGGCTGCCATCCATGAAGTTGCAAAGAGTGGAACATGACTGAGCACGCACACACAAACAAAAAAGCAACATCTTCACTAAACACAGGAACAAAATATGATGTCCACTGTATTAGTTATCTATTGCTTAGTAATAAACTACCACAAACTTTATAGCTTAAAGCAGCATACATTTATTACTGCACAAGTGTCCAGGTTGTCTTAACTGAGTCCTCTGCTTAAGGTTGCAATCAAAGTGTTTTGAGCTTAGACATTTTTTTATCTTTTGGCTGCACCCAGCAACTTGCAGGATCTTAATTTCCCAACAAGGGATGGGACCTGTGCCCCCTGGAGTAGAAACAAGGAGTCCCAACTGCTAGACTCCTAGGGAATTCCCTAGACAGTTTAATTTGTTCAAATTGTAGCAAAATCACAAGCTTGTGCTCCTTTTTCTTTTAAACAATGACAAACAGTGGCTGCTAAGATCACTGATACAAGTTATAATTAATATAAGAATATTACATGTAAAGTTCCAAAACACATTCTTAACTCATGAGAGACAAATTTCAGTGAGATGATTGGTAAAATCCCTCTCTGGTTCTCTCTCTGTTTCTTTATCACACATACACACACACAATTACTTGCCTGATTATGTATACATTATGGTTGTTATTGGTGTTATTCACCTCACTACAGCACTCTGGACCCATCCTCAGTGGCTACACTCCTGCAAATGGTACAGTTACTCTTGATATTTTGCTGAGGACGGAGAACTAGAAGTGAGACAGCTGAAAACTCCTAAGGTTCACTTCAAGCTCTCTCTACCGTGACTCCGCTGGAATACAGAACATCAATATTAGGTGGGAGGACCATCCAGTGTCAGCAAAAGGCACTAGTTCACCAAAACTCAACAAAATGTACACTTAAAATAGCTGAATTCTATTGTATGGAGAATATACCTCAATATATCTGCTATGAAAAAAATAAAAAACCTGAGTATTGGACACACAAAAATACATAAAAGAATTCTTAAAAGTCTAAGAATTTGAACATAGTAGTATATGTTAACAGATCAGGAAGGCAAAAGTAAGCAAGAATAAAGAACAGAAAACTATCCATGTAGTTATATACTTCTAGCATCAAAATAACATCATCTCAAAATGGTGACAATACCCGCCAACTTTTTAGTACTTGTTGCTGTAGAGTGATTGCTAGTTTTTTTAATTTATTTATTTATTTTTTTGCTTTGTAGACAGCCACCCAGTGTGGATACCGTGGGGCTGTAAATTTACCTTTGAAATTCTAAAACTTGACAAAGTATGTTAAGTTCTGGGGTTTTGTTAACATTACAAACCACATAAATCTAAATACTAAAATGTTTTTTCAACTCAGAGCAGTCATCTTCTTTGTGTCTTAAATGGAAACTTCCACTTTGTCTACTCAGTCCTTCATTGCTGTTGTTGTTTAGCCACTAAGTTGTGTCCAACTCTCTGTGATCCCATGGACTGTAGCCCTCCATGCTCCTCCATCCATGCGTTTTCCCAGTAAGACTACTGGACTGGGTAGCCATTCCTTCCTCCAGGGGAATCTCCTGACCCAAAGATTGAATCCATGTCTCTTGTGTCACCTACATAGGCAAGAAAATTCTTTACCACTGAGCCACCAGGGTCATTGCTGTACCTTCTAATATATGCATACCTCAGTCTCTGGATCTGTGTCATATCTTTTCTTCTATTATTTTCACCTCTTTATTCTTTTTCATAAGCTCTCTGAAAACTTCTTACTGATATCTTCTACTTTGCATCCAATATGGTATCAACTGTTTCCATTGCACTTTAGAAAATAACTGTCTAAGACGCTGAGGTTGGGAAAGAGTGAAGACAGGAGGAGAAGGGGATGACAGAGGATGAGATGGTTACATGGCATCACCGACGTGAGTTTGGGTAAACTCCGGGAGTTGGTGATGGACAGGGAAGCCTGGCGTGCCGCGGTTCATGGGGTCGCAAAGAGTCTGACACGACTGAGCGACTGAACTGAACTGATTCTAGTTTTCATGTCCTGTAGCATATCAGTAATGATCTCTCAGACTAACTTTGTTTCAGACTGAGATATTTGCTCTAGTTCCTCATATAAATCTCATATTGTGAACAGCGGTATCTTTTTCAGTGTCTCACAATTGCTTTTGCTTTTTCTGAACTGGCATCAGGAGGTCTGGGCTGGCTTTCTGTTAGAATCTGTGATCTGTAACCTGTCAGGCAGGGCAGGATCCCTTCTGAATCTTCTAGGTCCATACAAAGCGAATGGTGATCCTTTGCCATCCTTGTTGAAGGAAGGCAGTCGCTATAATGAGAAGCAAAGAACATTGCCACTGTTTCTTTCATGAGTTTAGTAATGCCTAAAATTAGTCAGGGATGTGATTTCAGCGTTTGCCTCGTACAGTTGTCCTCGTTCACAGCGAGCGCAGCAGTCCTCCCCCGTTTCTCTCACCCGGCCACCTGCACCCATGCACGCATTCCTGCATCAAAAGGTCTGCAAGACTGCAGAGTTTGGTGTGTCTTATCTCCAGAACAAGAAGGTGGAGGAAAGGAAGATGAAAGCCCCTTATTTCCTACTTGATCAGAGCATTTCTAATAAATAGGTGCTTTAAAAAAGGTTAAGAATGCTTAATTTGAGCATCCCATAGTGCAGTTAAAGAAGCACGGGATAAATTCTCCTTCATATTGGGAGAGTTAAACCCCTTTCATTTTGCTTCATAAAGACACAGGTTGAATCCCCTTGTAAATACTAGACCAGAACCAGACAGAGCAAGGGGACCTTGGAACCCAATGAAAAGCCACTGGCATTGTAGTATCTCCTATAATCTGAGCCAGGATTGAAGTCGAGCATCATAAAGCAGGTCACATGTGGGGATTTCACGACTTCCAGCAGTCTATTGGAAGACAGGCTTTACTATTTACCAGATAATCTGTTCCAAAGTCAGTGATCTGTCAGTGACCTCTAGCTGCCCAATCCAGAGGTCAGTGTGGAACATTGATGTAGTCAAGGTCATATCTTCTAACACATATCTCTGTAGGCAAAAAATTATTTATTCACAATCAGAAAACAACTAATCCATCTGCTCATGACATACATATGTCATATGGCCTCCTGATTTTTGCTGGATTTATATTTAAAGAAATTAATTTTAAGGACCAAGTAATGAAATGTGCCTTATATTGTGCTTAATAAAATCGGGGCACATTTTAAGACCTTATGAAATATTTATTTGTTAAACTACATGTGGAAAACAGTTGTTTTCCATTTGAGTCCAGCTGTTTATTCTTCTCCTCTCTTCTTCCCTCCACCCCATTCATTCTGTCTCTTTCTCAATCTCTCTTCCTTTCTGTCTCTTTTTCTCTCTGGCTTGGAAAAATATTTCAGTGATACACTTGCCATAGAATTATAAAATATTCTATATCTGTATATGTATATATACATTTATTGTAAATAGAAACAAGTGCCATAATTAAGTCTATCATGTTCTGTAACTTCTAACATTTGGCATGGTAAGATTTTCCATGTAAATCACTATTTGAAGATGGCTTGGAGACATTTTCTAAGGGAAAGTTCAGTGGGTCTCTATTAGTAATATAAACCAAATATACCTGGAATTATTTTAATAAAAATTTGAAAAACAAAATATAGCAGTTCAAATCAGATAGATAAGTTTGTCCCTTTGACCTGTATAATACAATTGTAGTAATTAATACAAAGGAAAACTATGGGAGTTATGAGAAGATCTACTGGAGAAAAATGATCTAATCTGTGAGAATTATCAACATCATTGTCAACAAAGTTGTATGTGAGATTTGGCCTGAAAATAAATGGTTTGTAAGTGTGGGGTGGGTAGGATAGAAAATGCCAAATGATCCATACTGTACATGCAAAATCTTCAAGGCAGAAAGAGGCAGTGTAGGTTCTAAATAGCGAGACAAGCCAGTGTGCCTAAGGAATAGTGAAGGAGGGAGAGAGAAGGTAAGAATTTGAGAGAGACTTGGAAAAAATGTCACCCTGAGTCTGGATGCATTGGATCTGGTGGTGTTCAGAAGAGACAGGTATTGAGGATGACTCCTGAATTTCTGATCTTAGCGACTAGTTGGATGATCATGTAGTTTGCTTTGAAAAAGAACACCAAAATGATCCCAGACTTACAGTGGAGGAGGGAGAGAAACTTCTCTTTCAGGTATGATGATTTTTATTTGCCTGTTGAAGCTATTAGTGGTGACATTGGGAGCTCAGGGAAGGCATGTGATGGGCGTATAATTTGAGGGCAGCTCTACAGATAACAATTTTCAGATGCCAAGGAGTAAAAGTAGCCAAAGGAAGGAAGCCTTTCTAGATGCAGGAAGTGATTAACAGCCCCAATTTCATCTGACATATCAGATGGAATAATAACTGAAATATATCCCTTTGAATTATCTATATGAAGGTCATCGGTGCATGCAGACTAAATTACCTCAAGCTCTAAAACATGCCAGACAGTGGATGGGGTGGTGGTCTGGGAGCAGCCATATCATGTGACATTCCTGACTGACTGACCTCCACCTCAGAGCAGCTAAACACCTTATTTCTCACTGCCCTTAATTATCAGTGCCCCTCAGAAATACTGCCATTCATTCACGCCCTAATCCAAATTCTTCCCCTCAATGCACCTTGTCACTTCATGTTTTAATTGACAAAATTCACCACTTTTAATGTGTATTGTGAATTTAAACAAAAATCTGTTTTAAAACAACACAAAAGAAAATGTGTATTGTGATTTCTGTACATCCTTATCTCTCTCTATAGAGACATTAATGCAAAGATCATATTTTGTTCATCTTTGCTTCCACAATGACCTGCACATGGGGAGCAAATGTGTTTACTTGTATTTTCTTAATTTTCTATTACTCATGCATTTCGTTCCAATGGATTTTTCATTATCTTGTTCCTCTTTTTTATATGCCTCTCTAAAGGAAGCTGACAAGATGTTTCCGAATGAGCTTTGCCAGGTGTTGGCACATTTGTGGGATCACCATGGATACAAGTTCTGCTCCTCAATTTCTAAGTCAAGAATCTTAATTTCTCCAGTTATCTTATGGCAGCCAAGTTCTATTTACAACACCCAAGCTTACCAAGTTTAGAATATACATACATACACACTTACTCTAAAGGTGATATACATTCATATGTTATATTTTCCCATATAGAATACTTTACATGATTATGAAATAGAAAAAATAAACACATTAATATTCAGCTTTTACATGACTTCCATATTTGATGTTTTGACAAAGGAAAGAGAAGTAAGAGAGAAGCAAAGAGGCTATGTGATTAAGTGGGAAGAATGTGGTGTTTTTGAAATGAAACAGCCCAGAGTACCAATTTCAACTATACTTCTCATAAGCTTATTTCTCTATGAGCCAGGGATGACACAGCCTACTAGAGTTATTATGAGAATCAAGAAATCAATTTATGAAAAGTTCCTAGAAGGCTACCTATAACATTATATAAAATATACATTTTGATTCTATTTCTTTTTTTATATCAATATATCATATTTTTGTCCCAATTCTTTATTTATATGAGGAAATATGTATTTTTTAGTCTTTTCGTGTTATTTTCCAGCTTCAGCACTATTTTATTTATCAGCATTTTCTGGAATGATTGAAATAAGAGATTCTGGAGACTCTGGAGTATCTGGAAGGCAAACATTACCTTCTACATTCCAAATCAAATGTAAATACACAACCAACTGATCCAAACTGACCTCTAAGCTCAGATCATCAAAATGAAAATCTCTCAGTCATGTCCGATTCTTTGCAGCCCCATGGACTATACAGTCCATGGAATTCTCCAGGCCAGAATACTTGAGTGGGTAGCCATTCCCTTCTCCAGGGGATCTTCCCAACCCAGGGATCAAACCCAGGTCTCTGCATTGCAGGCAGATTCTTTACCTATTGAGCCTCAAGGGAAGCCGAAGCATACTGGAGTGGGTAGCCTGTCCCTTCTCCAGCAGATCTTCCTGACCCAGGAATCAAACCAGGGTCTCCTGCATTTCAGGCAAATTCTTTACCAACTGAGTTATGAGAGAAGCCCAGATCATCAAAGCATGTTAGAATATTCAGAGGTTAACTCTGGGTGAGAAAACTATGTATGCAAATCAATATTCTAGACTCTTTTTACATAGAGAGGCAGAATTGGGAGCATATGGTTATAAAAGGTATAATAACATGAATCTCTCAGGCTCTGAGCTTTGCTCACCTACTGTGATGGTAGTTTTGTGTGTAAAACCAATTGGGCCACTGGATACTCAGACAGTTGATCAGACATCCTGAGGGTGTTTCTGACAAGGTTAACATTTGAATTGGCAGGAGTGAGTAAAGGACAAAGCCCTCCTTAATGTGGGTGTGTCTCAGTTAGTCATCTGAGAGCCTGAATAGAACAACAAGGCTGACCTTGCCTCAGTAAGAGGAAACTTAATTCTGCTTGATTTTCTTAAACTGGATGAAGATGTTGTGTTAGTCCCTCAGTCGTGTCCAACTCTTTGCGACCTCGTGGACTATAGCCCACTGTCTTCTCTGTCTGTGGAATTTTCTAGGCAAGAATACTGGAGTGGGTTGCCATTCCCTTTTCCAGGGATCTTCCCAACCTAGGGATTGAACCTGGGTCTCCTGCATTGCAGGCAGATTCTCTACCATCTGAGCCATCAGGGCCCTTAAACTAGAACATCAGTCTTTTCCCACCTTCAGGCTCAACCTGAAACATTAACTCTTCCTAGGTCTCCATCCTACAGCTTTCTTTTCTGGGTCTCCAGCTTGCTAACTGTAGATCTTGGAACTTGTCAGTCTCTATAATCATGTAAGTAAGTAAGTGAAGTCGCTCAGTCATGTCCGACTCTTTGTGACCCCATGGACTGTAGCCCACCAGGCTTCTCTGTCCATGGGATTCTCCAGGCAAGAATACTGGACCTCTGATCCACCAGGGAAGCCCATAATCATGTAAACCAGTTCCTTATGACAAATCTCTATATACATAGAGAGATACACATAGGATATATGTATATGTTTGCTTATGTATATCTAAATCTATATATAGGTCCTCCTGGTTTTGTTTCTTTGGACAACCCTAACACACCTATCTTAGAGAAACTGGGAGAAGGAGCCTCATGAGGGTCTTCCCTTTAGCACAGCTATATGGTCAAGCTTACTGTAGATTATCTTCAATATCTACTGTTCTCAATGTCTCCAGCTATCATGATTGCTGTAGCATGGTAAAAAGTATACACTTGCTATAAATATTTAGGAGCCTTGGACAGGTTTTGAGTATGTTCTGAGATACTCATGTAAACAGATTTCTGAATTGTTTCTGCAAAAATATATATTGCAGATTTTTTTTCTTCCTAACATATTTAGTAGTAACTTGATTCTTTTTTTTTTTTTACATTTTTTAAGGAAATGTTTAATCCATCCTGAGAGTATTTATTAAAGACTCTGTAGAAACTAATGCATGCTTTTTGATATTCAGTGATTTTTGAAAAGTCTCTCCAAGTTCTCTTACTCTCCACACCTGGGCTCACAATACTTGTACCTTCTGTAAATGTTTAGATGCAAAAAGGACCATCATATTTTATTTAGAATTAACATATATCAGAGAAGGTAATGGCAACCCACTCCAGTACTCTTGCCTGGAATAGCCCATGGACGGAGGAGCCTGGTAGGCTGCAGTCCATGGGGTCGCGAAGAGTCGACACGACTGAGCGACTTCACTTTCGCTTTTCACTTTCATGCATTGGAGAAGGAAATGGCAACCCACTCCAGTGTTCTTGCCTGGAGAAACCCAGGGACGGGGGCACCTGGTGGGTTGCCGTCTATGGGGTCGCACAGAGTCGGACATGACTTAAGCGACTTAGCAGGAGCAGTCATTGTCTGGAGCCGCCCGGGTGCGCCCAAACCGTGACAAGGTCATGGGACGAGAGAGGAATCTGTAAGGCAGCTCTTCCTCACACGGGGCTGCCCCGGGGGCCCAATATGTCCCCTCGGGAGCCGCTGGGACGAGAAAGGAATTTGCAGGGCAACTCTTCCCCTCGAGGTTGTCCCGAGGGCCCGGTATGTCCCTTTCTTCTTTCTGTCTTACTGTTGTTGGGCTGTCTATTAATTTTTGGAAATATAATATATAGTAATAAGGACTCCCTGGAAAAGTCCAGGCCTTTTTTGGAAATGCTCATTATTGCTCTGGCTCAGGACACGACCATAAACATCAAGTCAAAAAAGAAAAGGCCACAGGTATAGTTTGGCTGCTTGCTTAAAAGAGTATAATGTTCTAGAATAGAAAAGAGTAGAGGCATTTAGATTTAGAAGTAGATATACTGTTTCAGTTTACTTGCTCCTTGGTTGAGAGGGTTTTCATTATTGCTATTTCTTTGCTGCTATTTGTTCATTGTTTCCCTTTCTTTAAACAACATGGAAGATTATGGGTATTTTTGTAGAGTTAGGAAATGGGGTACATAGGATTTCAATAGAAGATTTATATTAACCAGCTTCACTGCCATTATCTCACTATTAATAGAGGTGTTTTGCTGCTTTAGAGGTGTTTTTGCTGTTTAATAGTTAATCATTGTAAATTGAGATTTTGTGGTTTCAGGTAAAGAAAAATATCAGGGTTTTCTCATGGTACTATTCTCAGAAATGTCAAACATGTTACTGTGACCCTTCCCATGTATTGTTTTATTACCCAAAGAATTCATACTATATCTGGAATCTATGGAACATTGTTTTTGTTAGAGTGAAAATGTAAGGCCATTGAGGTAAGGAGACTATGTATGGGACATTGAAGAAAAAACTCTGTAATCGGAAAAGTTCCAGTTGAATGCATAGCGGAAAAACATGGGGAAAAATATATTGACGGAAGCACAAACCAATATCTGATGTAATATGTGGTGACTTAAGGGGGAGGTAACGTTCATTCTATAAAAACTGAGCTATCCTAAAAATTTTTAAAAAAGAGCTACCTCTTCTACGCAACCTTCTGTGTGTGTCTGTCTGTCTTCTTCCTCGCTGACGCCACTACCCCTTGGGTATTCCTGGTCCTGCCAGGGCTGGACCGCGGCAAGTCATATTTTATTGAAAATAGTTTGAATTTTAGTCAACCAGCTGCTGTCAAAATCTGCATACTTTTTTTGTCCAGGTTGCTTATATGCTGTAGAATTCTTTTTTTCTATAGAAAGAGGATAAAATTCTTTCTATGGTTCATTTTGCACAATCTTGTGCAGTTTTAACAACAAATGAGCTCTAGAAGCAAAATAAATTAAGGCAACTGTTCATTATTATACATATAGGGTTCAAAAATAATATAATCCTTATTATAGAATTAACTTTTTGATGTGAATCTTCTAATAGGACTGGATAAATGACAAACTTAAAAAATAAATTGTTTCTTTCCGTTATGTTTAAGGAAAACAAATAAATGTCTATTTGTCTTTATTAACAAGTAATTTCCAAGAAAAGTAAAATCGTGATTATCATACAGGTGTAAAAATGTATGATATATTAATACCTGTATGATACATTAATACCTTAATACCTGTATTAAGAATGTTATTTTACTCGTAACCAATAATAGAACCAGGCAGATGTTATAACTCATTCAGATGAGAATCCAAAGCTTAGACACATTTATACATCAGGAATGCTGAAGCAACTATGCAGAAAAATGTAAAACTAGTTTTCTACAAAAGGGAAAAGAGAAAGTTCAGCTGAAGGTCTACCAGACAGGAAAGAGTGTGCATGCAAAACAAGAATTATTTTGCATCATTGTCAGCTAATATTTACACAGTTGCAAAACAGCTTCCATAGAATTAAAATGAAATAACCCAAAAAGGTACCCTCTAGGATCTGGACAATCCATAGTTTTCCACTAAAGCATACACTTTTCCCTACATTTGAAAGTGTAAACTTACCGTGATGCCCATAGCTGTTAATGAGCAAAGCTCTTGTCATTTAAATCTGTTTTGATTGTTTTGACATATACCGATCAGAAATTTCACAGAGCTTAAGATAAGGAGCCCCTCATCTAAAGTCTCATTCATCCATTTCAGCCTGAGGCGTGCAGAAATTTAAAGACTCAGAATAAGTGTAAAAAAAGAAAGAGAGAGAGAAAAAAAAAAAAGAAAGCAAGAAAGGAAATAATCTTGTGAGGTTGGACTTGTAGAAAGGGTAGGGGTAGCTGATGAGTGCTGGTTGCAGACCAACAGAAAGGAGAGAGATGATGATACTTTATCATTTCCTTAGCTCTCATAAATTAATTCAATATTCTAAAAATTAAAAAATAAATAAGGGCTTCATTATTTAGCACCATTATATTCCTACAAGAATCTATTACTTCTGTACTCAGTAGTCTATTTTTTTTTTAATTGTGGTAAAATATGCTTAATGATTTCTAAAAGAGGGCATGGCAACCCACTCCAGTATTCTTGGCTGGAGAACCCCATGGAGAGAGGAGCCTGGCGGGCTACAGTCCGTGGGGTCACAAAGAGTCGGACACAACTGAGTGACTAAGCACAGCACAGAATAACAATTTACGGTTTCAGTCATTTTTGACTATGCAACTCAGTGGCATTAAACACATTAACATTGTTGTGCGACCCTCACCCCATCACCCATTTTCATCCTAGATGCTTGTGGACCACTTCTAAGAGCAAACAAGGTAGGGAAGAGGAAGGAGCTATAATATGATTGACATAAAGAAATCTTCTCCTTGTCAACATGTATATTTAAAAAATCCATCATTTATACATTAATAATTACATCCATGAAATTTCCTATATCCACTAAAATTGACCCCCCACAAATCTGAAATTTTGAAAAATTATGACAGACCTGAGATCTGAGACTTGTGTGCAAGTGAAAGTTCCTCTATAAGGCCACCTTTTAAAAGACACGCCAACATGTCTTTGGTCTACTAATGTAAGTTAAGTGAAGTGAAGTGAAATGAAAGTCGCTCAGTCATGTTTGACTCTCTGCAACCCCATGGACGTCCATGGAATTCTCTAGGCCAGAATAGTGGAGTGGGTAGCCGTTTCGTTCTCAGGGGATCTTCCCATCCCAGGGATCAAACCCAGGTCTCCCGCATTGCAGGCAGATTCTTAACCACCTGAGCCACAGGGAAGCCCAAGAATACTAGAGTGGGTAGCCTGTCCCTTTTCCAGCAGATCTTCCTGACCCAGGAATCAAATTGGGACCTCCTGCATTGCAGGCAGATTCTTTACCAACTGAGCTATCAGGGAAACCCAATTAATATAAGAGGATGAGCATATTATTATACAATAACAAAAAGTAGCTAAGACTCCATAACAAAAGAGAGTGTCTGTGTATAGCATCAGCCTTAGAGCCAGTTCCTACAAACCTAAGCAGAATCACAGTTAGGACCTGCCATCATGCCTATGGGGTTTCCTACTTCTTCGATATGAGTAAATCATATTATATGAGTTTCTTTGATATGAGTAAATCATCTCACCAGTTTCTAGGTGATTTCCCCAGTTTAATTCTCTGTTACCTTACTGCAGCCCACTACTTATGAAGCCACTTATAATCGGATTCATAAAATTCTTTTAAAACAACTAATATTAATAATAATAGCTCTTACTTAAATAATGTGCTGAACAGTCTCACAAATTATTGAGCATGCAGTATATTAATAATGTATAGATGATGAAGTTGACCCCTGGATTGGTGAAATAATCGACATTTGTCATGAAGCTGTTAAGGGTTTGAATTTCAACTGATGAAAATTTTTTTGTTTCTTTATTCTGGCTTTTATAAAATATTGCAGGTGGACACTGACTAGATGTGAGAACCCAGAAATAAATGTAAGAGTTCAGGCCTAATGTAGCTCAGTTGTGTGTAGAGTCAAACGTGTTTAGTCAGGTACCTGATGGATCTGGACTGGGAAAATTGTAGTTTGAGAATTTATTTTTTAAGCAGTTTTTGCCCTTTACCATAAATACTTAAATATCTTTTTTTTTTTTTTTTTTTTTTGGCCGCTCAGTATTCAGGATCTTAGTTCCCTGACCAGGGGTTGAACCCATGCCCCCAGCAATGAAAGCTCAGAGTCTTAACCACTGGTCTGCCATGAAAGTCCTGATACTTAAATGTCTTTCAGTTCAGTTCAGTCGCTCAGTCCGACTCTTTGCGACCCCATGGACTGCAGCACGCCAGGCCTCCCTGTCTCACCAACTCCCAGAGTTTACTCAAACTCATGTCCATTGAGTCGGTGATGCCATTCAACCGTCTCATCCTCTGTCGTCCCCTTCTCCTCCCACGTGCGATCTCTCTCAGCATCAGGGTCTTTTCAAATGAGTCAGTTGTTCGTATCAGGTGGCCAGATATTGGAGTTTCAGCTTCAGCATCAGTCTTTCCAATGAACATTCAAGACTGAATTCCTTTAGGATGGACTGGTTGAATCTCCCTGCTGTCCAAGGGACTCTCAAGAGTCTTCTCCAACACCACATTTCACAACCATCAATTCTTTAGCACTCAGCTTTCTTTATAGTCCAACTCTCACATCCATACATGACTACTGGAAAAACCATAGCTTTGACTAGATGGACCTATTTTGGTAAAAAGTCCAACCTTTGTTGAACCTTTGTTGGTTGCTTTTTAATGTGCTATCTTAAGTTGTAAGATTAGTGTCATTAAAGACTTGATAACCTCAGTTTTGGATGTCTAATGTATGTTGCTTTATGTGTCTTGATTAGTTCACAATGGTGAGAGTATATACCTGGAAGGAAGAGGACAGACCTACTACTAGTCTGACAGGCTAGTAGTAGTCCAGACAGGCACTGGACTCTAGTCCAAAGGGCATTTGGGCCTAAGTTTGTACCATGTAGAAGTGCCAGCAGCTTCATCTGGGTGGGAACTGACCCTCACTCTGTGTAGGGACTCTGCACGTAGCCTTTGTCCCTTGGGTTCTAAGACTCACCAGTATTGCCAGAGAGTGTGCATTCCAAGTGATGTACTCAGTCTGTTACTAAGCCTTCTATAAAACTTGGTTAATTTCAGAGTCCAGTTTTAGTTGTACTGTGGGGAGCAAACAAAGTTGCTTCTTTTCAGAAAGACAGAATAGGAGTGTCTACAGAGACCACCATCAAATTTTGGCTGTCCCTACAGAAAAGCCAGTCATACATTTTATGTGCTTCTTTCATTTGTATATTTTGTGACAATTATTCACTTATGCTTGTCTATTTAAGTATTTATTGCCATTCTCCCCTGACCAGACTGTAAGGTCCTTGAGAGAAGGAACCATTCATGTCTGGTTTGCCTAGCACAGTGACCAGTACAGAAGACATGCTAAAAAAAAAAATTCTTGAATGAGTGAAGCAGTTTTATTTACAGCAGAGATGGCAGTAAGATGACAAGAAATCAGCTAGAGGAAGAGAAGAAATCTCAATTTAAAATCAAGTTTGTTTAATTTTGGAACTGAAATGGAAAAATGCCCATAGGGATTTCAGTTACCAAAAGCAAACTGAAATCAAGTCACAGATCAGTATAAGTTCACAGGCGCATGCAAGGAAGGACATAGTCCCACTGAGTAGATTTAAAGGGGTGGTGGGAGTTCCAGTAATAAACTTGCTTTATGATTACATTGCTTGAAATAGGACAGTTCACGGTGCTTATGATAAACATGCATATGTGTGAGCCAAAAAAGTTCTTATTCCCCATAATATATACTTACTTTTACGTCATGGGCCATGTTAATCATCATAATTAGTACATATCATGAACTTGGTGATTTAAGATAATACATGTAATTTTAGGTTTAAAGGAAGAGACTTCTCCAGAAAGACAAATACCATATGTTATCACTTATATGTGGAATCTAAAATATGACAGAAATGAACCTATCTATGAAACAGAAACAAACTCACAGAGGGCCTTAGAGAACAGGCTTGTGGTTGCCAAAGGGGGAAAGGGGTGGAGTGGGAGGTTGGGGTTGGCAGATGTAAGTGTTTATATACACAGTGGATGAACAACAAGGCCCTACTGTGTAGCACAGGGAGCTGTGTTCAGTATGCTACAGTAAAGAATAATGGAAAAGAATATTTTAAAAAGTGTATGTATATATATATGTGTGTGTGTGTGTATGTATATATATATATAATGTTTAAATGAATCACTTTGCTATACAGCAGAAATTAACATTGTAAATCAACTATACTTCAATAAAACAATACAAAAAGAAAAGGACTTTCAGGAGGCTTTCCACTCTAGGTATGAGATAATAACTAAAATTCATTATTCCACGGTTTTGAAGACTGGAGTTATATTGTAGCTATTTCTGTACTTTAAAGCAAACTGGAACTACTTTGCAGTCTTATTTGTTTCTGGCAGCTATAATAAAACAAAACAAAGATGGACACTGGGTGGCTTATAAATAATAGATATTTATTTCTTGCATTTCTGAAGGTTGGAAGTCAAAGATCAAGGTGCCAGCATGATGGGGTTCTGATGGGGGCCCTCTTCTGGGTTGCAGACTGCTGACTTCTCTTGTATCTTCACCTGGGGAAGCAGGCAGTAAACTCTCTAGGGCCTCTTTTATAAGAAAGAGCACAGTCCCCTTCATGAGGATTCCACCCTTATGACTTAATAATCTCCCCAAAATACCTCCAGATACCATCACCTTGGGGGTTAGGATTTCAACATATGAATTTTGGGCTGGACATAAGCCTTCACGCTATGGCACTTGGTGCTGTCAAATAGGAGGGTTGCAAAAGTAAAAAGAATCAGAGCAATTGAGAATAGTCAACAATAAAAATTAAAAAAAAAAAGAATAGTCAACAATATTTCACAACCCAGTGAAGAGCCTTCTTGATGTTTTCATCAGTAATAGAGTCAGTGAACAAAAATGCGTCATCTGAGGTCAATGCAAGGGTGCGTCACATACCAGCATGTTATCCCTCACTCTGAAACCACAATGAGAAATTCTAATGAGATTGTTTAGCCATGAAAGTTACTGATTTAACAAATACATATTAATCTAGAGTAAAGTTTTTTGCTTTGTGTCTTGTGTTTCAAAATCTAGCATTTTGAGTATTTCCATTGTGGATTTAGTTGTCAGTGTCTGAGGAGCAGCAGTGAGAAATTCATTTTGAAGTTACAAAAACATGAATATAAAGATCAGGTCTTGTCCTCTGATCTCCAAGGAGTTTCTGAGAGAAAGATAACTGTGAGGGAATTAATATCCAAGACATTTATATCTGGAGTCTTTAATTCATCTTCATTGTTGGAGGATATCTGGTAAACTAAATGGAATGCACAGGTTTCTGCTTCTTCAAGTCTTGACATGTCGGAGATCTTCTGGAAATAGCATCTTTATCATCTTCATTTTACCTCTCTTTTTTTTTCCCCTCATACCTATTTGTTATCTCTCCAGTAATCAATTGTGCCTTTCAGGGTGTATAAGCTGAATCAAGAAATATGATTTGGTAGATTACCCAAATGGATTGTAGAAGTTTGTCAGCCTCCCCCCATCCCCACTTAATAGATTTTTCAAAAAAGTCATCCCCAAAAAAGCATTTCTTTTCTGTGGCTTAATCTTCTTAAGGGTGCCATCAACAGTCTCAGTAATTACCACATTCTACTTACTTGTTTGATTGCCTTTTATACTCTTTGAGAAAGAACAATACAGCCTGTTTTCTCTTAGTGTTTTCCGAGAGCAATTTTGTATCTTTAGAACAAGATTCCAAATATCTACTTTAATACAAAGAACTCTATTCTTTCATTCAATGTGAAAGAATTGTACAAATAACCACCTATACACATCACTGGATTGTGAGAAATAAATAGCACCCTTAAAATATCAAACACATCGTTTAAAATTACTCACATCAATCATTTACAATCTATTGTTACACTTAAAACATTCAAATTAGAAAATCTAAGAATTAACATTATAAAATATTAATGAAATATCCAAATGAACAATTTCCCACCTTATAAAATTTACTATTCAAGTCCACAACTTTCCAGAAGGCTTTAAATTTTTCTCTAAAGGTTTTAATTATGACAAAATTTATACTTTAAAAATTAAACTTGAAAATGGAAACTTAACAGAACCTGACTTCATTTGTGAATTTGTAATAATATTGCAAGAAACAAATGAAATGGGGCCCAAAGAGATGTCTAGGCAGACATAATTTTTTATCCTTCTAAACCTCCTTCCTAGGTTGCCCACATACTGGCAATATTATTATAGATTGTTTATCTATATTCCTTATTTTTTGTTTCAGTCAATATGTAATTCAGTATGTATATATAGAAGACACTAAGTTTGATCATAATATTTTTGTATTTACTTGTTCAAATGAGCCTGCTTAGGTTTATATTAATATTTCTGTTGGTAAAAAGCTTGTGTTTATTTATTCATAAATATCAGACCAAATATTGATCATGTTTGATATTCAGTTATAGGGACTCATTTACAGTCATTTAAGGTTATTAAATTTTTCTTGTTATTTAATCCGTAACTGTTTGAAAGGTTATAAGAAGCATTTTTAGCTGTCTATGTGTGTGCTGAAAGCCCAACAGAATTTGCCGACTAAACATTTCTTTTGAAAGCAAAAGGGAAGTGAGAGGGAAAGCACTTCTATAAAATTTTTTTTATTTATTTACTTATTTTTGGCTGTGCTGGGTCTTTGTTGTTGTGTGTGGGCTTCTCTAGTTGCATCACGTAGGGGCTACTTTCTAGTTGTGGTATGCTGGCTTCTCTTTGTAGTGGCTTCTCTTGCTGCAGGGCATGGGCTCCAGGAACACGGGTTTCAGTAGCTGCAGCTTGCAAACTCTAGAGCACAGGCTCAGTAGTTGTGTTCACGGGCTTAGCTGCTCCACACATGTGGCATCTTCTCAGACCAGGAATCGAACTCACGTCCCCTGCATTGGCAGGCAGATTCGTATCCGCTCTGCCACCAGGAAGGTCCACAGAAAGCACTTTTGCAAATAAGACATGTGCTCCGAAAAGGTGTGTTTCAGTGGCAAACTATGTATCTTCCACAGTGTATTCTCCCAGGCTGTTAGATTCCACCTCTGTTCATTATCTTTGAGATATTTTTCAATTCTTTATAAATTGTGTAGCTGACAAGTATATGTGCTATCTTCTCCAGGAGTGATTTAATTGATTCCCTCCACCATGTGGAAAAGCTGGTTTTGTCTCCATTTGCAATTTATAGACATACCTTTTCCCCACATTGTTTTGTACTGTCTTGACTTCTACTTTGAATCAGGAATCAGTTGTAGCCTCTGCCTGATATCACAAGTAAAACAGGTCCTTTAATATAAAATCACTTTTACATCTGTATCAGGGTCATGATTTTACCATTTTCTGGAAATAATCTTTTGACAGAGTTTTTCAAACCAAGATGAATGCCACAAGTGGACAGAAGCCAATGCTGAGGCAAAGATTGGGGTATTAGATGTTTGTTAGAGATTAATAACCAAAAGGGAAAGAAAGGAAGTAGAATGGGGCCAAAGAACAAGTAGAATTGCAAAGCAAGCCTGATTGCCTCTGCCTTATTATGTCGCCCTTTAAAGAGCCCTGCAGAGGCCACCTACCTCCTGGGCTTCAGTCACTGGGTACAGGCTGTCCTAAGAAGGGTGTCAACCAAGGAGACTCTTTGCCACTAAGGTAGACCCTGCATCAATGCTTCTTCCATATGCATAGACTTGACCCAAAGGCACCTACATATCACCATACAACTTCTGATCTGCTTTTCTGGGGTGTTTTCCAAGGCTGGGTGAGTCCACATAGGAGGTAGCTGGAAGCCACTTCCATACGAAACTGGTAGTGAACAACAGCACAGCTCACCTGGAAGTGACTACGAAACATGTAAATACAGGCCACTAATCCTTATTCACTGTATCCCCTTAGCCAGATTCTAGAAATGCCTGCAACTTCCCCCAGACCATAGACACTGGAGAAGTACAAAGTAGAAAGTGAAGAGGAGAGAAATATGACTTATGCAACTAAATCTTATGTTGCCAATTTCACAGAAACATTTAACACGTGGACATGTGGTAGGATCCTCCCTATGACTTAAGCATCATTCTTGTCACAGCCAATCTTTTTCTAAGTGTGCGTATGCTGTGTTGTAGGAAAGCACTGGAGACAGAGTGACTAAACCTGTTTGAGGGAATGAGAGGAAAACTTTACCAAGGAGATATTTGATCTTGCAGGCAGAGAGGAGAGAGCAGGTGGAGAGAAATATTCGTCTTAAAAATCACCAGGAAACGCTTATAATGGGTGTAGCTTTAAATATCTGGCATGAGTAAACCTTCTGAATTTGAATGTTTATCTCAACTAGCTGCTTTCTGAAAACCAACTATGTTTAACAAATAGGAATGTAAACATTCTGAAAATAGACTCTTTAGTTAGATTATTACGTCCCCTATGAACTTTTGCCTGAAGAACACTTGCTTTTGCTTCACAGTAAGAATAAGGCCGTGAGTATTTAGGTCAACTTTTTTCTTTTTTTTTTTAAAGGAGACACAATTTACCAATAATTTCTCTTTGTAATGTTGACCACTGGAAAAGACCCTGATGCTGGGATGGATTGAGGGCAGGAGGAGAAGGGGACGACAGAGGATGAGATGGTTGGATGGCATCACCGACCCGATGGACATGGGTTTGAGTAAACTCCGGGAGTTGGTGATGGACAAGGAGGCCTGGCGTGCTGCGATTCATGGGGTCACAAGAGTCGGACACGACTGAGTGACTGAACTGAACTGAACTGAACTGAATGTTGACCAGAGAAATTGATTCCTCTCCCAGACTCTTCCTTTTCCTGGTCTTGCTTCTTTACTTCCCGTTCTTCATGTATTTCCTTCTTTCATAATATATACCATTTATTACAAACTGAATGTTTGTGTCATTTCCAAAATTTGTACCTTGAAATCTAATCCTCAATATGAGAGTATTTGGAAGTGGGACCTTTGGAGTTGATTAGGTCATGAGAGTGGAGGCCTTCTGAAGGGGATTAGTACCCTTGTAAGAGGCCCTGAAATTAAAAGACCGTGCTCCTTGGAAGAAAAGTAGTGACAAACCTAGACAGCGTATTAAAAAGCAGAAACATTACTTTGCCTACAAAGGTCCATATAGCCAAAGCTATGATTTTTCCAGTAGTAATGTATGGATGTGACAGCTGACAGTAAAAAAGGTGGAGTGCCAAATAATTGATACCTTCCAACTGTGGTGCTGGAGAAGACTCTTGAGTGTCCCTTGGACAGCAAGGAGATAAATCAGTCTATCCTAAAGGAAATCAACCCTGAATATTCACTGGAAGGACTGATGCTGAAGCTAAAGCTCCAATACTTTGACCACCTGTTGTGAAGAGCTGACTTGTTGGAAAAGACCCTGATGCTGGGAAAGATTGAAGGCAGGAGGAGAAGGGGATGACAGAGGATGAGATGGTAGCATGGCATCACCAACTCAATGGTCTAAGTTTGAGCAAATTTCAGGAGATGATGAAGGACAGGGAAGCCAGGTGTGCTGCAGTCCATGGGGTGGCAGAGTTGGACATGACTGAGTGACTTAACAGCAATAACATAATATTTATTTAATGGTGCCTATCAAACTGCAGAATAAAGCTACCATAACTAGTAAGTAGAGTATGTGATATTATATATAAACAGATGGATCAATTGAACAGAATAGAAAATGCAGAATTCCTGTCATATTTGTCAGTATTTAATATACAGAAATATAATGTTTTCTATGAATGAAAAAGGTTATCTATAAGATAAATCAAACTGGGAAGAATGTAAACTATTTGAATATTTATACATATTTACATTAGACCTTTTTGTGCTTTAAAAAAATATTTTTTTTCTAAGTAGATAGGAATCTCCACTCAACAAACTTCTGATCTGCCACCGTATTGCACTTCCTTCCTTCAACTGCAGAAATGACTCTCTTCTGCCCTGGGTCAGGCTCCTCCCTCTCCACACACTCAGGGTTTACACTCTTTCCATTTTATTTTCTTCCCCTATAACTTTCAGACTCTGCCTCTCCTGACTCTTCCTCAAGAGTTAAAGGCTTAACATGAAGGTTCTGAGTCAAAATGCCTGGGTTTGAATCTGGCTCTAACTTTTTCCAGTTAATTTAGGCAAGTGTCTTAAACTTTCTGTACTTTCTGTGGCTTCTCTCAGTAACAAAAACAGTTACCTCATTGTTTGTGAAGTATTGACACACTGTCTGATAAATAGTACATCTTTGATAAAAAATTACAACTAAAATAATATTCCAGGTTCTCTTATCTAAAAATATAAAATGTACCCAACCTTATATTTCCCTTCAAAATCAAGGTTGTTTTTTTTTTTGTCAGCGATAATTACTCCTAATTTGGGAGGAGGGGACCTTATTTCCATTCTATACATTTGAATGAGATAATTCTCTCTATGCTGCTTTGTAAACTTTTTACATTTATTCATTTATGAACATTCTTAATGTCTGAATATTCTTAAATGTTCTACATAATATATAATATAGAGAATATTTTAATAGGTGCATATGATTTTATCTCATGGAAATACTATAAATTATTTTATCAAAGCCACATTGTTAAACATTTAGGGTTGTTTGTTATTTTTTAGCACGATTGATGTAATGAACCATGTACCCGTGACCCACCTTCAGTAATTATCAACTCATGGTCAGTCTTATTTCATCTATACCCGCACTCATTCCCCAGTCTATCTTTAAAGGATAAGTGAAGTAAGTAAGTAAGTAAGTGAAGTCGCTCAGTCGTGTCTGACTCTTTGGGACCCCATGGACTGTAGCCTATCAGGCTCCTCCATCCATGGGATTTTCCAGGCAAGAATACTGGAGTGGGTTGCCATTTCCTTCTCCAGGGATTTAAAGGATAGGATCCTTTTTCTTTTTGAAGCATAAACACAATAGTATTATCACACCTCAAAAAATTTAAAGTAATCCTTTCATATCATCAAATATCAAATACCCAAGTAATGTTCAAATATCCTTGATATCACTGCCTCTTCTGATCCTGCCCCCGTCCTCTCCTTCACCTCTCCTTTCCGTCTCTCCAAATTGTTCACATCAACATCTAAATAAGATCCATACACAGCAAATAATCAGTAAGTCTCTTTTAATCAGCAGATTCCTCTCCATTTCTCTTTTTATTCTCTTGCAATTTATTTGCTGAAGGAAAAAAGGCAAATTAAAAATAGGTTAATGAAAAAAATAAATAAATAAAAATAAAAATAGGTTAATGGATCTGTAGTATTTCTCGTGTCTTGGATTTTGCTGATTACATTATCATGGTAACACTTAACATGTTGCTTTATCAACTGTAAGTAAGTACTTAGATCTAAGGTTTGTTCAGATTCCGTTTCCGCGTTTTGGCAGTAATATCTCATAGGTGGTATGATGTGCTGCTCTCACATGGTACAAGAAATCATATTGTCTCTTTTTTCCTGGTACTGTCAGTGCCTACATCTATTAATTTATCGGCTTTTTAAAATGATGACATTCTAATGATAGCCGTTTTAAATAGTATGCAATAGCTAAATAGTACACAGTGGGATTCCTAGGTGGCACTAGTGGTAAAGAACCTGCCTGCCAGTGCAAAAGACATAAGAGACATGCATTCAATCCCTGGGTTAGAAAGATCCCCTGGAGGAAGGCATGGCGACCCACTCTGTATTTTTGCCTGAGAATCCCATGGACACAGGAGCCTGGCGGCTACAGTGCATGTAGTTGCAAAGAGTCAGATGCAACTTAGTAACTAGACCACCACCAACCTAGCTTAAAACTTATGTTTGGCCATTATAATTGCTTCCTTGACTATATTCATTCTGGATCCCTTTCCCATTTGTTTTGCTTGCATGGCTAGTACATGTTGTTGTTTAGTCACTAAACAACAAGTTGCTGTTTGTGTCTGACTCTTTGCAACCTCATGGACTGCAGCATTCCAGGCTTCCTTGTCCTTCACTATCTCCCAGAGTTTGCTCAAACTCCTGTTTATTGAGTCGGTGATGCTCTCCAACCATCTCGTATTCTGTCACCCACTTCTCCTGCTGCCCTCAATCTTTCCCAGAATCAAGATCTTTTCCAACGAGTCAGCTCTTTGCATCAGGGGCCAAAGTATTGGAGCTTCAGCTTCAGAATTGGTCCTTCCAATGAATATTCATAGTTGATTTCCTTTAAGATTGACTGGTTTGATTTCCTTGCTGTCCAAGGGACCCTCAAGAGTTTTCTCTAGCACCACAATTTGAAAGCATCAATTCTTCAGTGCTCAGCCTTCTTCATGGTCCTGCTGTCACATGTTTACATGACTACTGGAAAAACCATAGCTTTGGCTGTACAGGCCTTTGTTGGCAAAGTGATGTCTCTGCTTTTTAATACACTGTCTAGTTTTGTCAAAGCTTTCCTTCCAAGGAGCAAGCATCTTTTAATTTCATGGCTGCAGTCACCATTCACTGATTTTGGAAGCTAAGAAAATGAAATCTGTCACTGTGTCTACTTTTTCCCCATCTATTTGCCATGAAGTGATGGGACTGGCTGCCATGATCTAATCTATACCCTTAGTTAAAATCAACTGCATGTAACTCCATAGCTGACCATAACTAGAGAAAAATATATAGTCATACCTACCTGTATCACTTTAAATTCACAGACACCAACCCCAATTATTTTTTCCTTCTTTTTTCCCCCTTGTTATGTCACACATCATGTGGGATCATAGCTCCCTGATCAGGAATCAGACCCATGTCCTCTGCAGTGAAAGCCTGGTGTCTTAATTACTGGACCACCAGGGAAGTCTCATGTAATAATTCTTTCAATTAAAAATGTAGGCCTCCTTTAGGCCTGCAAGTTTCAAATAGTGCTTACACAGTCAAGAACTTTCTTAAAAAAATGATCAATTTTCACCTCCCCTGGGTTTTTTTAATGTAAATTTTATTTATGTATAAATTTACTAATGTATAAATTTTACATTAAAAAAAAAAAAAAACTAGAGAGTGTGTTGAAAAGCAGAGACATTACCCTGATGACAAAGGTCTGTATAGTCAAGGCTGTGGTCTTCCCAGTGGTCATATACAGTTTTGAGAGCTGGACCATAGAGAAGGCAAATTGCCAAAGAATTGATGCCTTCGAACTGTGGTTCTGGAGAAGACTCCTGAATGTCCCTGGACAGCAAGGAGATCAAACCAGTCAATCTCAAGGGAAATCAACTTTGAATATTCACTAGAAGGACTGATGCTGAAGCTGAAGCTCTAGTATTTTGGTATTTATGGATGTGAGAGTTGGACTATAATGAAAGCTGAGCACCAAAGAATTGATGCTTTTGAACTGTGGTGTTGGAGAAGACTCTTGAGAGTCCCTTGGACAGCAAGGAGATCCAACCAGTCCAACCTAAAGGAAATCACTCCTGAATATTCATTGGAAGGACTGATGTTGGAGCTGAAACTCCAATACTTTGGCCACCTGATGCAAAGAACTGACTCGTTTGAAAAGACCCTGATGCTGGGAAAGATTGAAGGTGGGAGGAGAAGGGGATAACAGAGGATGAGATGGTTGGATGGCATCACCAACTCAATGGATATGAGTTTGAATATACTCCGAGAGTTGGTGACGGACAGGGAGGCCTGGCATGCTGCACTTCATGGGGTTGCAAAGAGCCGGACAGGACTGAGCAACTGAGCTGACTGACTGACTGACTGACTGATGCAGACAACTCATTGGAAAAGTCCCTGATGTTGGGAAAGATAGAGGACAGAAGGAGAAGAGGCATCAGAAGATGAGATGGCTGGATGGCCTCACGGATGCAGTGAACGTGAACTTGGGCAAACTCTAGGAGATGGTGAGGGTCAGGGAGGCCTGGCGTGCTGCATTCCTTGGGGTGGCAAAGACTGGGCGGCTGAACAACAGCAATGCATGTTATACATATACATATCTTCATATACAAATCATGAGTATGGAGCTCAGTGAATTTACACCAAGGGTAACTAGCCTTCAGATCATGAAAGAGACTATTAAAGGGTCTCTGTTTTTTTGTTTTTTTTTTTTAAGTAAACGTGAAACTAGGTGCAAATACAGATTTGCTTAAATTGACATCCAACACAGCTGAGTTTATTTCCAGTCAGAATAATTTAAAATCATTTTTATAGTTAGAGCACAGTGGCAGTGAAATCTGAGTTTCACATGTAATGATCATATGTGTGAACAGATGTTCTCAAACAAAAATAAAACCACTGTATTTGAAAGCACGTGTCTGTGTCTGTGTATGTGTGTGTGAGACTTTGATAGAAAAACATACTCTATTGTTACTCACCAATTTATTTATGTAAAGAAGATAGTATTTTATTTGTCTTTTCTAAACAAACTTGGTGTACGTTATGTGTATTAGTTGCCCAGTCGTGTCCGACTCTTTGTGACCCCATGACTGTAGCCTGCCAGGCTCCTCCATCCATGGGATTCTCCAGGCAAGAACAGTGGAGTGGGCTGCCATTCCCTTCTCCAGGGGATCTTCCCGACCCAGGGATCGAAGCTGGGTCTCCAGCATTTCAGGCAGATTCTTTACCATCTGAGCCATCAGAAAATACCAGCCACCCTGGTATACACTTTACTTGGTCATAATAAATAAAAGATAATATCAGCATCTTTCCTCTGATGTTGAAATTCAAGAAAGTTCAAAACACAGGCATGTTGTGGTCAGGTTTACAGACTGCTAGGCAATAATATATTAAAATATATATATTTGTTATACAATTAATATAAAGTGGTAATAAAATAGCTTACATTACTCTTTCTTCCTATACAAATAAAAAGGCATAATTTATAACTTCCAAAGGTGAATCACTTTTTGTAGGTCTTTGTTCTAATTTGGGGCTTTTAGATGTTTCAAAAATAATTTATCTATTTCAGTACTATTTACTGCTATTTCAGTAGCAGTAAATCATTACCACCATCTACATATAAGGTTCTACATTAGAATAACTTCTTTAGTAAGAAAAATAGCACTGTAGACATTAGGCAAGCACTCAACTGGAAAATAAAAGATTAATTTAATATTGCTAAAGTTTGAATCTGTAAAGCAGGTGATATCAGTAGACCTCAATGGCAGTTGAACCAGCTCTAGGCAGCTAGTGCCGGCTGCAAGCTAAGAGCAAAACCAGGTTAGAAACAGCTGTGAGGAGCATTTGTGAAGGTACCACATGCCCCTGTTTTGTGAAAAACTCATTAAATGATATAACTGATCTCCAGTTTATTTCTTTCTCTTTTTTAAGTCATACACTGAATTGGGATATTGGCATATCATAGTTCTAAAATGAGTGTATTTCTTTGTGTTGGATTACTTAATCTCACACCAAAATAAATAATGCAATATTTGAAAGAAGTGATAAAGCAAAACAATTACCATTATCAATATAAATCTTTGTTAGAGCTGAATCATCATTGATCAATAATCAAAGGATTTATGAACTGAAAACTTACATAATTTGGATATATGTAGTAAGATAGCTGCATAAGCATTTTTAAACTGTGGTATATGGCTTGGTTCCAAAATATTTTCTTTTCCTACATGATTGCTTTTAGAAAATTAAAAAATGGAATCACATATAAGTTAATGTAAGAAAATTCTCTTTAAAGCAATTCTCCTTAATCTATTGATTGGTATTGACCTAAAATTGAATATAAATAGGCCCACATCAAAGCTAAAGAGATTGAGATTAACTTCAGAAGTAACCAACTCATGGAGAGCCAAACATGGAAGACTGTTTTATTATAAATGTGCTAAATTATGAGGGCTGACTCGATTTGGTCCCCAAAATAAACCTAAATAAAATCACTACTGCAATCCCTTAGTGTCAGGTAGAGTTGCTACCCTTTTGCTATGGCATAAAACATGGTATTTTGATGTCTATGGAAGTCTAGTAGAAAGTTACAAGTAGATGAGTTTTTGTATTTTCCAAATAACTCTGTAGTCCAGTCTAGGATATGTATCATGTCTCTTAAAGTGATTAAAATGTTTTTTAAAACTGATAATGACTATTAAGCTATCATCTGATTATTAGACAACTAGTTTAATTTTTGAATATTCAAGGTAATGTTGGTAATAGTACAAAGATACTGATTTCTTGGAGTCTGAAAAGAGAAACAGTGAGTTGATTCTGTCATATCTTTATACTATCTAGGCAGTTTCGTTTACTAAAAGGAGTAAATAAATTACACAGGATATAATAGATTCTTTCCCTACTATGACTCTTTATTACATGCAAATAATAATCTTGGCAAAGTGATGATCTATTTCAAGCCTATTCAAATATATGCCTCTTTCTGAATAATGTTATAATTCCTGACAAGAGCTCTTAAAATGAGTGTTGATCAGCTTTACTTCTTAATAGACTAGAATGTGAGGGAGATCTAGCTGTGTTGTCTTTTGTTGATTTACTCCATTGATTGGAATGTTTTTCACCGTTTGGGTGGGTGCTTTCCCTCCTAAGCCATGACCTGGATGGAAGCAGATCACATTCCTAGAAAGTGCCTATTAAAACTTTTATTTTATTCATCTCTGGTTATTCATATGAAATAATTTCCCAAGATCCTATTAATCTCTGAGTAACCTGATAAAATTATGACTTTGACATATATTAGATATAATAGCTCTGTGGAGGGCTTCCCAGGTGGCATTAGTAGTCAAGAACCCACCTGCCAATGTAGGAGACAAGAGACTCGGCTTCAGTCCCTGGATCAGGAAGATCCCCTGGAGAAGGGCATGGCAACCCACTCCAGTGTTCTTGCCTGGAGAATCCCATGGAGAGAAGATCCTGGCAGGCTACAGTCTACAGGGTTGCAGAGTCAGACACGACTGAAGCGACTTGGCGTGCATGCAGCTCTGTGGAAGGACTGACTAAACATGCAAACCTGAGGACCAATGTGACTGTACATGCCCTGCTTCCCTATCTCTTAAAGGACCTTTAGCATCCTTTTAGAACATCCTCTGTGCCTTTTGTTTATTTAAGAGTTGCTATAGTTTTAGAGGATATCTTAACTTTAAACATCTAGTTTTCCCACTAGCCCCTGTAGTACACAGTATGAATATGGGAGGTATAAGGGCAGTTCTGTGGTCTCCTAGGGAAGGTATAGGCTTAGGCTTAAAGGCTATCAAAATCAGTGGGGTAAAATGCAGTGGAGGAGAAAGAATTTACAAAGACAAATTTTTACAAAGGAGTGGGGGAATGTGAACAAAGCTATACGATATACACAGGAGAAACACACTGGAAGAGGGCTGCCATACTTTTGTGTGTATGTGTCCGTTTCAGGTATAGCATTACAGATCAACATCTGTCTACACTACAGAGTGATCGACACCGCAAGTCTGGTTAGCATCCATCACCACAGAGTCAACCTTTATCCATTTTGCTCACCTTCAACCCCCTTCCCCTCTGGTAACTACTAACCTGTTCTCTGTATCTATGAGTTTTTTTATTTAATCTGTTCCTTTGTTTTGTCTGATTCCACATATGAGTGAAATCATATGGTATTTGCCTTCCTCTATCTGACGGGGTAAGGTCTATTTCTTTGTCTTTCAGTTTGCTGATTTGTCTTCCTACTTCATCCTTTCTGCTGTTGAACCCTCTATAGTGCATTTTTCAGTTCAGTTATGTTCTCTGCTTGGTACTTTACTATATTTTCTGTCTCTTTGTTCTCATTCATCCATTCTTCTCCTATGATTGCTGAGCATCTTTATGGCATTACTTTGAACTCTTTATCAGGTGGGTTGTTTCTCCATATCATCAAGGCCTTTTTTCTGGGATTTGTTACATTCCTTCGTCTCCTCATTTTGTCTGACTCTGTGAGTTTGTCTATATGTATTAGACAAAACATCAGCCTTTTGCAGTCTTGAAGTAGTGGTCTTGAAGGGTAGGAGTGTAGAAGATGAACCGTGGGGTCTGGAGTGATGTCCTTCCCACCCCCTAGAGCCAGGTGCTCAGAGGTCATCCCTTGTGTGGGCCACAGGTCCCCGTTGGCAGTGGTGGAACCTCAGTTCCTGCACAGGGAGTTGGGGTGTGATGTGGCCCCCCTGGGCAGATGTGGCGTGGCTGTGTCACAGGCAAGTTAAGCGTACAGGCCACACCCCTGGCCTCCATGTGGTGCAGCTGCTGAGGCAGGGTGCGCTGGATGCAGGAAGTTTGCCCAGCTGCAGCTGGGCTAGTGTGTGGGGAAGGCAGGGCCCAGTGCGCTTGCCAGAACTTTGGTTGTGGCAGAGCTGCTTTGTGGGGTGGGTGGGACCTGGGGCACATCTACCATGCTAGCAGGCTAGAGGGAGGCACCAAAAATGGCTCCCACCAGCTCTGTCATCAGCAAGTTAGAATGGAAATGCAAAAGTGGTGCCCATCAGCTTCTTCATCCCTGGAGAAAGTCATTTCACTGTGCTCCTTCCCCTCTGTCAGCCACTTTAGGATTAGTAACTGGATTTCCCTCACATACTGCCTGGGTGTTTTTCAAGCTCCTGCTTTTTGATGGATCTCAGGGCAAGTCAGTCTGTGGTTGAGCCCTTTAAAGAGCAGGTTCTCAGCAGCTGTGTGGGGTGGGTGGTGTGCAGAGAATGCCCACTGGCGCTACCAGGCTAAAGGGAAGGCTCCAAAAATAATGCCCACTAACCTTTCTGTCCCTGGAGAAAGTCCCTGCATGTTCCTGCCTCTCCAGGGAGGAGGTAGAATATTTGTGTCATTTCACAGCCACGTCATGGACTGACAGAGGTAAATGCCCCTTCTCCAGCCATCCTGAAGTTGCCGTCTCTTCATAGAAGCAGCTAGAAAAAGAATGTATCACTACTCACTGTAGGTAAAGACCCTCAAAAGTAAAAATATTTTAATTTGACTGGGTCCCAGGTGGTAAACTGGCAGTATCAGCTTTGAAAATAAAAGATGTCACTGACGAAACTGATATAATTATCTTCATTTAAAAAATATATTTATTTACTTATCATTTATTTGTTTGGTTATGGTGGGTCTTCGTTGCAGCATGTGGGATCTTAGTACCTTGACCAGGGATCAAACCCTGCATCCCCTGCGTTGCAAGGTGTATTCTTAACCTCTGGACCACCAGGGAAGTCCCTTCATTTTTTTTTTTTTTTAATTAAAAAAGGAAAAAACATGATTAGCAGTATCAAGGGTGATTCTTGAAAACACACACATACAAATATAATTTATAGTTCTAATTATGCTGTTGCTGACTGTGGGAATATAAATTATATAAAGAATTTGTAAGTTCAGTTTCTTCCTCTACAAAGAACACTTGCCTCACAGTTGCCTTATATATTGTTTCATATTTTATTTTATACAATTGTATAATATTTTTGTGTGTTTCCACAGTCTTCTAGGTGTACCCTTCTAGGTTATCATATTCTAGCCCTGTTACTTTTCTTTGAGCTAATTTGTAACCTTATAGGTGGTAGATAACAAAGAGAGAAATAATTCTGTCTGATAGTGGTTTAATTGACTTCCTGCTCTCTATGGAAAACTAATTTTGTTGCCATTTGCAATTCATCTGAATATTCCTCTTTTCCATAATGATTTATGCTGTTCTGACTTTTCCTTTGAACCAAGAACCCCTGGCAGTAACTGTCCTTTCTCTTCATCCAGTGTGGATGGGTTGCCCTCCAGGCTGGCTGCACTGCTACTGGTGCTTCCCTTCATTGTCATCCTCAAAAATTCTGTCATTTCTGAAGAGCTGATCCACTGTTTACTGTATACTATATCTGTCTCTTTTCTTAATTTGCATTCATCTTTGTTCAGAGATACGCTCTAGTAGTAGCTTCCGTTAATGAGTGACTGAACAGTGTGTGTATGTGTGTGTGTGTGTGTACGTAGATATATCCTTACATACCTAAAAATGGCCTCATTTTACTCTTTCTCTCTCTTTTTTTTTGTCGTACCATATGGCTTGCAGGATCTTAGTGCTCCAACCAGGGCTTAAACCCAGGCCCTTGGCAGTGAGAGCGTGGAATACTAGCCACTGGACCACCCTTTACTCACATTCTTAAACATTAGCTTATCTTGAATATAAAATTATTCACTAAATATCACTTTTGTTCAAACTTTTGAAGACATTGCTCCAAAATGCCTTAGTGAGTGGACTCTGAGTCCTCATAGACTTATCTACTAATTTTATTTTCTATACTTCCTGTTTTTCCCCCTCTTTGTGTTTTGTTTTACTTTTGGTCCTTGGATTTATCTTTCAGTTGTTTTTATAATGCTATTTATGTCTATCATTTTTGTCCTCCAATTATTTTTCTTTTTATAGCTTCTTATTCGTATATCTTTTGGACAATATTAGAATATTTTCACATTGAAAAATAGTATCCCATATGTTACCTCTATTTTCAGTGGAGTTTATCTGGTATGGTGTTTTTTTTATTGCTTTATTCATTCCTTTACTACTGTTTTAGTAACGTTTGAAAAGGAAGAAAAATAACATGTGATAAATAATTTGGTTAAAGAAAGACATCCCTTTTTAATTTTCCAGAATACTAATTTTTGGTTTTCTATTTGTACTGAGTTGAATAGTGTCTCTCCAAAACAAATGTTGAACCAGTGAATGTGGCCTTATTTGGAAATAGATCTTTGCAGATGTAATCAGCCTAAGATGAGGTCATACTGTGTAGGATGTGTTCTAAATCAATATATCTGATGTCTATATGTGAACGAGAAAAAATTGGCCACAGAGGCTCACACAGGGGAGAAGGGACCTGAAGACAGAGGCAGATGTTAGAGAGATACAGGTACAAGCCAGAGGCCACCAAGGATTGCTGGCAGAGATAAGAAGCTGGAAGAGATAACAAAGGATTCTAGCCTGGAGTCTTCAGAGGGAGTATGGCTTGCTGACCCCTTGATTTTGAACCACTAGCCTTCAGAATCATGAGAGAATAAATTTCTGTTGTTTTAAGTCACACAGTACTTTGTAACAGCAGCCCTAGGGAACTAATATATCTTTTGCCATTAAGATGAATTTATATTTTAGCAAAAACAGAAAGATTAAGTTGCTTTTAAAAAACTTGTCTCAGACTAGTTCATTCTAACCTTCCTTTTTGAGAAATACAAAATGCAGACAGTTAAAAATCTAAACCTCTTCCCTATAATCATACAATGTTGAAAGAATTAGTGTTGTCTTTTCCTTCTTAGTGGTTTCTCCTGGTCAGGTCAATTCAAGCACCCAGTGATAAGTGCATAGAATAAAACAGTTTTTTCCCATGCTGATAACTGCAGGTAAAATTATAATTTTATACATTTAGCTAATTAGAAGGGGAGATGATGACTGCTTTTTATATATAATTTTAGGGTCTGGACAATTAGATGCCTTTTCTTTACAATGAGATTGACTTTTTTTTTTTTCTTCTATACCTAAGAATTCTTTCAGCTCTATGCATAGTTTTATTTAAATATATTTTAGTTCAAGACTAATGAGAGATAGAGGAAATGTATAAACAAAAAATGCAAAAGCCAAGAAAGGTATGTGTTAAGAAGAGAAGAGTCAATTCTATCAGATGCCACAGACTCCAGTGTGGGGGAAGTTACTGACATTTTTGGTGCCTTGAGGGGTTCTCAAGCAGAGACTAAATTCCAGTAAGATTGTGACTGAACCAGAGGTGAAGAAATGGAATAGGGAATGCTCTTTTCTATGGAGAAGTTTGGTTTGCAAGGAAGGAAAAAGAGGGGCAGTTACAGGATGTTAATTTTAGAATAAGAGAGTCCAAGTGTTTATATTTAGAAGGGAAAGAGTTTGAAAGGAAAACCAGGTGGAACTGAAGTTGAAATACAAGAGAGAAGGAAAGATGGAGTGAGATAGAAATAAGAAGGGAAAGGTTGGGGAGGGAGGAGAGAGAAACAGAGGGAGAGTGAGGTACAATGAGAGGTGGGGGGAGAAGATAATTAGTAATGATATTTTCTTGATCGAAGGGGACACTGATATCTAAACAGTGGCATATATTAGCACTAGCTTTGAACATAGAAAAATGATTAATGTGATTTCAGGGAGTTAAGTGTGGAGGGGACAGGAAATTAATAACTCTTGGCTTTCTGTGAAGTTAGAAAGCAAAATCATACATTGAATATATTTATAGAAAGAAACTAAATTGAATAAGCTAAAATATTCTTTTATTTCAAAGTCAAAATAGTTAAAAAAAAAAAAAAAAAGGAATGACTACACAAGTGTTTTGAGAACTCTCTTTAAAACAACAGAGACGGAGGATCACTGAGTAACATCAAGTGTCCAAAACACAGCGCTTCTTAGGCCATTAACAGAAATTATAGATTTCACACAGCCTGTCAACCTTGTGTATTTAGCTCATTTACAAAACAATAAATGACAGGTATAGACTGTGGTTTCAGATGGTAAGAGACTGGTAGGTTCTGCTATTTTATCTCTGAAGGCGCTAAGTATCCTGTTTCGATTTAAGGAAAAAAAAAAAGTGCTTCCTCTAGAAGGAGGATGTGGTTTTATGAGGCATACTTTTACTTTATTTGCCTAAGTGCTCTCTTCACAGGGTGTAAGGAAAAACTGCATGGAAATTTTACTTGACTTCATCTGGTAACACTGCCTTATTTCAGGAAAAAAAAGAATAAAACTGTTAATTAAATTTGTAGTTCCTATAGATAAACTGTAAGTTCCTGACACAATTTTCAAAATCAGTCAAATATAGATAAGTGACTGAGTGAAGTACTTTATGTCAATCTGCTTATTTAGAAAAGAAAGCACTTTCATCAGCTAAGCATATAATTTATTCAATCTTCTCAATTAAATGAGCACATTCATAATTAAACATGACACAAATGTTTGCTAGAATGCCAAGAGGCACCCAGAAAAAGACTCTTGTTTGAAAAAAGTTGTATAGAGATATTTGTGAAGCACACAGCTCAAGGAAAAATTGTATAAGTATTTTAGTATTGCTGTTCGTGTTCATGCCTTTTCTCTTTGCTCTTATCATTTGTGTTTATGAAAGTAATCTAGACCAAAGAGGAGAGTGATAGTGCAGGTATACTTTCTGTATTCAGCTTGGGCACATGGTTACTTGTAGCTGAATCCATTTCCAAGTGAAGTCACACAGCATTTGGTATGAGCCAGTCCTAACTTGTATGAAAATGATCTCTGTTTCTAACAAAGTAATCAACACTGCCTTTATTGTGAGCTCCTTTGTGGTGCTTTTCTTCCCGCACGCTGTGTTGATGATCAAAGAGCAGAGCGGCGCTGAATGTGGTCCCTGTCTTCTCGATTTTTTCCTTTTCTACCAAAGATTTTTCCTTCAGCATGGATTTTAGTTTTGCAAATGGTAGGACATTGTCAGGTTCAAGAAAACTAAGGAAAGAGAAAAAATAGGGAAATGATCCTAGCCACACTTAAAAACATTTATTGTACTCATGTAAATGAGACTGCTTTAACTCAAAAATCAGAAAATGAGGGTTCTTACTACCACAGAAATCCAATAACTGAGTTTGTTTAATGTTTCTTTTCTTAATATAACAAGGCATTTCAAGGTTTATTGAGAGGTAGAAGAAACACTTTGTGGTTGGAAAGATCTTATATACTTCATTTGACATATAATTAATTGATAAAGCATTACATTCATGAAATTTTATATTTGACACTTTTATACTTCTATTTTTCTATGAAAGGATGAAACTTACTTTAAAAAAACATTTATGTTATACAATAGAAGTTTTATTGTAAATAGAATAATTCAACTAGGGGAAAATTAACAGATATTAATAAAAAATATGTGAAATAGTTTGTAATAGAATAAGAACAGATACATAGGATGTGAATAATGCTATTGTTCTCAAATTCTTGATTATTTTTTATATTTTAAAAAGTTTCCACAAGTATGGTGTGCAAACTGAGTTTTGCATTTGCAGTTAAGAAATCGAAATAAGCTATGAAATTGTCAGTTTTACTGATTAACCTAAATCAGTACATAACTAAATATTAACCTAAATTGTACATACCTAAATATCTGATAATACATAGAATGATTAACATACTGGTTTGCAGTAATTTGGGTAAAGTCTCAGTCTTTAAAACAAAAGGCTCATTTCCATGGTTCTGCATCTCTGGACATTGCTGGGCCTAATGCTTAGACCCTCAGGACTCATCAATATTACTAAGATTATTTACTGCAATTTGTATATGTTCTTATTTGTAAGAACTGTCTTTATAAAACACTCTCAGTTATTTGTATCTTGGTCTGTCTTTTAGGGCTGTATTATTCAAATGCGGTATCCACATCTGGAAGCTTGTCAGAATTGTAGAATCTCAGGCTCTACCCCTGACCTGCTGAAGTAGAATTGTAATTTAACAAGACTTTCATATGTTCTGCATGCACATTAGAATTTGAGCAGAAGTGCTTGAGGGAGTAAAAACCTAGTATGCTAGAAGGTTTAAAGGTCCCAGGTGGTATGGAGAGAAAATTCATTCCAAAGAAATACAGCTCAAATTATATTTGACTTTCCTTTTTCACATCTTGAGTTTTCTTTAGAATCTGTAAATTATAAGTGGATCATTTAAGTAAGTCAGTTTAAATGAATGGGTATAATTCAGAATTGAGTAGAAATAAGATATTATTTGCATAGTACTCTAACTTGGAAACTTTTTTTAAATAAAAAAGTATATCAAGTAATTATTAGTGATGTATTTTTTTGGTTAATTTCCTCATGATTTTAAATAATAACTTCAATAATACTTAATATGTCATTGAATTAAATATAAAAATCCTTAAATATTCAAGTGATTGAGTATTCTACTCACTTTCTTTGCATGACTTGAAAAGATTTCCAAACCTAAAGAAGCTACAATAGAGAAACTGCACACGAGTTGGTCCTATTTTGGCAGTTCATTGAATGTGTAGGCTGGAAGGTTTTCTCCCTTCACACTGAGTCCTCTACAAACATTTACTGAATGAATGAATCAGTGTTGAGTTAGAGACAAAGACTGTTCTTTCAAGAATCTGTTGTACCAGGAAAAGATATAGGGCAGTATCCAAAAGGAAGATACATTTAGTGTTTTTGTTTGATTATTTATAAAACCAGAAAGGCAATTTATTATTTAAAGATAAGAACTACATTATCAAGAGGAAAGGATACTCATGTTTGCTGATCAGCACTTTCTCTTTCTGGTACAACTATGTGTGGGAAGCAATATTATAATCAGACAGTTACTGTGAGTCAAAGACGTTTGATGGGTGATTATAAATGCTGTTGCCATCAGCCTGAAAAACTGACACATAGTTTTTTTCCATTGTTGTTCAGTCACTAAGTCCTGTTTAACTTTGCAATCCCGTGGAATGCAGCACACCAGACTCCTCCATCCTCCACCATATTAAACCCACAGAATGGATATATGATTTACTGGGTTCAGGGTAAATCTTAATCTGATTACAAGAAACATTTTATTACTATTTGCTCTACATATTCTTCCTTTTCTTTTTCTTTCTTTTGGAAAAATGCTTAGAATGGAAGAAAGAATGGATTGAGGGAAGCCAATCCAGTTAGGAGCCTATTGTTCTACTGAATGTGTGCTTATGTGTGTACATGTTTATCTGTGTCCCAGTTTAGCTGGAACAAGTCTCATTTACACCTGTTTAACATATTGTCACCCTACTTATTTAACTTATATGCAGAGTACATCATGCGAAATGCCAGGTTGGATGAAGCACAAGCCGGAATCAAGATTGCCGGAAAAATATCAATAACCTCACATATGCAGATGACATCACCCTTATGGCAGAAAGTGAAGAGGAACTAAAAAGCCTCTTGATGAAAGTGAAAGAGGAGAGTGAAACAGTTGGCTTAAAGCTTAACATTCAGAAAACTAAGATCATGGCATCTGGTCCCATCACTTCATGGGCAATAGATGGGGAAACAGTGGAAACAGTGACAGACTTACTTTTTGGGGCTTCAAAATCACTGCAGATGGTGACTGCAGCCATGAAATCAAAAGACGCTTGCTCCTAAGCAAAGCCGTAACCAACCTAGACAGCATATTAAAAAACAGAGACATTACTTTGCCAACAAAGGTCCATCTAGTCAAGGCTATGGTTTTTCAAGTAGTCATGTATGGATGTGAGAGCTGGACTATAAAGAAAGCTGAGTGCCAAAGGATTGATGCTTTTGAATTGTGGTGTTGAAGAAGACTCTTGAGAGTCCCTTGGACAGCAAGGAGATCCAATCAGTACAATGCTAAAGGAAATCAGTCCTGAATATTCATTGGAAGGACTGATTCTGAAGCTGAAACTCCAATACTTTGGCCACCTGATGCAAAGAGCTAACTTATTTGAAAAGACCTTGATGCTGGGAAACACTGAGGTCAGGAGGAGAAGGGAACAACAGAGGATGAGATGGTTGGATGGCGTCACCGACTTGATGGACATGAGTTTGAGTAAACTCCGGGAGTTGGTGATGGACAGGGAGGCCTGGCATGCTGCCGTCCATGGGGTCACAAAGAGTTGTACACAACTAAGTGATTGAGCGGAACTGAAACTGAACATTTGTCCACGATGTTTTATTTTTATTAAAGAATCAGTATTTATATGGGCTTCGCAGGTGGCAGTAGTGGTAAAGACCCTGCCTGCCAGTGCAGGAGACATAAGAAATGTGGGTTTGATCCCTGGGTCGGGAAGATCCACTGTAGGAGGGCATGGTAACCCACTCCAGTATTCTTGCCTGGAGAATCCCATGGACAGAGGAGGCTGGTTGGCTACAGTCCATAGGGTCACAAAGAGTCGGACACAACTGAAGCAACTTAGCATGCTGAGTTTGTTAGATCTACTCTTTGTATCTCCAGGTCTGTCATCATCTGTCAGGAACATGGTTGTATCTTTTAAAATAAACTTTAATAACCACTGACCTTTTCCTGGGGCTTCCCTGGTGGCTAAGATGCTAAAGCATCTGCCTGCAATGCAGGAGACCTGGGTTCGATCCCTGGGTTGGGAAGATCCCTGGAGAGGGAAATGGCTACCCATTCCAATATTCTTGTCTGGAGAATTCCATGGACATAGAAGTCTGGTGGGCTACAGTCCATTCAGTCACAAAGAGTCAGACTTGACTGAGTGACTAACATTTTCATGTTCTGGGCCTCAATGAACTCAAAGTAATGAAAAGCCCATTCAATGAAAACTTTTGTATTAAACATCTACTTTTCAAACAAGTGGATATAATGTGAACTTGCACAGAAAGCTTATCAATGAATACCATTCATCACAGGAGTCAGAGGTAAATTAATACTAAGCAAGAAAACACATTCTCTGAAGAAACATTGTCTACTTGAAAAGTTAATACTTATTTTAAGAAGAATGTTCCCAAAGACAACAAGTAGTACATGCAGTTAATATACTTTGTTCTAAGAAGCCTGAGTTTTCGTTTAGATCAAATGAATGTCTTTCTAAATAACTGAATTTATTTTCAATCCCAATTTTTCTTGGGCCCATATGGAAAGTGAACCAGTATCTCTGATGTCAGTTTTATATGTGTTGTTAGATGCTTTAAATAAGATTTCATTTGAATTAATTCCAATAATGTTTCAGGTGTTTTTCTACCAGCTCAAGGAAGCAAAGTAAAATTTTGGAGGTGATAACAGCTGACATTTACAACATTATATAAAAGTTGTAAATTCAATTGAAAGGTTCAACATGTAAGATACAATTATTTTTACACTGATTAAAATGAATGCAAATTTTGATTGGGCAAGCTTTATGGTAGAAACAATGTTGTGGCTAATTTAAGAAAACTAGTTTATCAATTAGCTATTGTCACATTAATGCTGCTTAATAAATCATCCCAAAATCCAGTGGCTTAAAAAATTACTTGTGTGAATATATAATTGTGTCAATATATGATTAGTTGTCAGTAAGAAGGCCAGCAAATAGATGAATGCAATAATCAAGAGTGAGATGATGGTGGCTCAAGCTAGGATGATAGGAGTGAGGACTCAGGGAGAGGTAGAAGTGACTGAATTTAAGTATTATACATGGTCAGCTTTGCGTAAATGACTTGGGCTATGTTAGGCTGCTACTTTATTATACGTCTCTCTCATCTTTCCTGTGGACCCAGTAGAATAGACCAGGACCTGTTCTCATGGTTATGGCAAAGGCTCTGGAGAGCAAGCAGAAATGCTGCAGACTTCTTAAAGCCTAAGGTCAGAACTAGCACACTATCAAATCTATCAATATGCCGCTGGCCAAAATAAGCCAAGGGCTGGGGAAATAGATTCTGCTCAGGATGACAAGCATATGGATGAAAAGCTTTGGGCCCATCTTTCAATCTACAAAGCCTTTTTTTTTTTTTTTAAACCATGCCCTGTGGCATGCAGAATCTTAGTTCCCCTCAAGGATTGAACCCATGTTCCTTGCTTTGGGAGCATGGAGTCTTAACCACCAGACTACCAGGGAAGTCCCTCCAAACCCTTTTGAAAGCAATAAACACTTAAACAAATAAATTTGGAATTGGCTGTGGTCATACATAATTGACTGCATCACATAAAGTACAGTGCTCCATAGTCAAAACAGAGGATGTAGATGTCAAAATTTATGCTTTTTAGTATGTTCACAGAGTAATTAAACTAAAAAATTTAGGGGGATAAAACAATGTTAAATAAGCATACAGGCACTTCAGCATTGAAGTATGTGGTTTTCCTTTTTCTTTTTTCTTTTTTTTTCATTTATTTTTATTAGTTGGAGGCTAATTACTTTACGATATTGTAGTGGGTTTTGTCATACATTGACATGAATCAGCCATGGATTTACATGTAATCCCCATCCCGATCCCCCCTCCCACCTCCGTCTCTACCCGATCCCTCTAGGTCTTCCCAGTGCACCAGGCCCGAGCACTTGTCTCGTGGATCCAACCTGGGCTGGTGATCTGTTTCACTCTTGATAATATACATGTTTCAATGCTGTTCTCTCGAAACATCCCACCCTCGCCTTCTCCCACAGAGTCCAAGAGTCTGTTCTGTACATCTGTGTCTCTATTTCTGTTTTGCATATAGGGTTATCATTACCATCTTTCTAAATTCCATATATATGTGTTAGTATGCTGTAATGTTCTTTATCTTTCTGGCTTACTTCACTCTGTATAATGGGCTCCAGTTTCATCCATCTCATTAGAACAGATTCAAATGAATTCTTTTTAATGGCTGAGTAATATTCCATGGTGTATATGTACCACAGCTTCCTTATCCATTCGTCTGCTGATGGGCATCTAGGTTGCTTCCATGTCCTGGCTATTATAAACAGTGCTGCGATGAACATTGGGGTGCACGTGTCTCTTTCAGATCTGGTTTCCTCAGTGTGTATGCCCAGAAGTGGGATTGCTGGGTCATATGGCAGTTCTATTTCCAGTTTTTTAAGAAATCTCCACACTGTTCTCCATAGTGGCTGTACTAGTTTACATTCCCACCAACAGTGTAAGAGGGTTCCCTTTTCTCCACACCCTCTCCAGCATTTATTGCTTGTAGACTTTTGGATAGCAGCCATCCTGACTGGCGTGTAATGGTACCTCATTGTGGCTTTGATTTGCATTTCTCTGATAATGAGTGATATTGAGCACCTTTTCATGTGTTTGTTAGCCATCTGTATGTCTTCTTTGGAGAAATGTCTGTTTAGTTCTTTGGCCCATTTTTTGCTTGGGTCATTTATTTTTCTGGAATTGAGCTTCAGGAGTTGCTTGTATATTTTTGAGATTACCCCTTTGTCTGTTTCTTCATTATTTTCTCCCAATCTGAGGGCTGTCTTTTCACCTTGCTTATAGTTTCCTTTGTTGTGCAAAAGCTTTTAAGTTTCATTAGGTCCCATTTGTTTAGTTTTGCTTTTATTTCCAATATTCTGGGAGGTGGGTCATAGAGGATCTTGCTGTGATTTATGTCGGAGAGTGTTTTGCCTATGTTCTCCTCTAGGAGTTTTATAGTTTCTGGTCTTACATTTAGATCTTTAATCCATTTTGAGTTTATTTTTGTGTATGGAGTTAGAAAGTGTTCTAGTTTCATTTTTTTACAAGTGGTTGACCAGTTTTCCCAGCACCACTAGTTAAAGAGGTTGTCTTTTTTCCATTGTATATCCTTGCCTCCTTTGTCGAAGATAAGGTGTCCATAGGTTCGTGGATTTATCTCTGGGCTTTCTATTCTGTTCCATTGATCTATATTTCTGTCTTTGTGCCAGTACCATACTGTCTTGATGACTGTGGCTTTGTAGTAGAGTCTGAAGTCAGGCAGGTTGATTCCTCCAGTTCCATTCTTCTTTCTCAAGATTACTTTGGCAATTCGAGGTTTTTTGTATTTCCATACAAATTGTGAAATTATTTGTTCTAGTTCTGTGAAAAATACCGTTGGTAGCTTAATAGGGATTGCATTGAATCTATAAATTGCTTTGGGTAGTATAGCCATTTTGAAAATATTGATTCTTCCAATCCATGAACACGGTATGTTTATCCATCTGTTTGTGTCCTCTTTGATTTCTTTCATCAGTGTGTTATAGTTTTCTATGTATAGGTCTTTTGTTTCTTTAGGTAGATATACTCCTAAGTATTTTATTCTTTTTGTTGCAATGGTGAATGGTATTGTTTCCTTAATTTCTCTTTCTGTTTTTTCATTGTTAGTATATAGGAATGCAAGGGATTTCTGTGTGTTAATTTTATATCCTGTAACTTTACTATATTCATTGATTAGCTCTAGTAATTTTCTGGTAGAGTCTTTAGGGTTTTCTATGTAGAGGATCATGTCATCTGCAAACAGCAAGAGTTTCACTTCTTCTTTTCCTATCTGGATTCCTTTTACTTCTTTTTCTGCTCTGATTGCTGTGACCAAAACTTCCAAAAGTATGTTGAATAGTAGTGGTGAGGGTGGGCACCCTTGTCTTGTTTTTCATTTCAGGGGAAATGCTTTCAATTTTTCAACATTGAGGGTAATGCTTGCTGTGGGTTTGTCATATATTGCTTTTATTATGTTGAGGTATGTTCCTTCTATTCCTGCTTTCTGGAGAGTTTTAATCATAAGTGGGTGTTGAATTTTGTCAAAGGCTTTCTCTGCATCTATTGAGATAATCATATGGTTTTTATCTTTCAATTTGTTAATGTGGTGTATTACATTGATTGATTTGCGGATATTAAAGAATCCTTGCATTCCTGGGATAAAGCCCACTTGGTCATGGTGTATGATTTTTTTAATATGTTGTTGGATTCTGTTTGCTAGAATTTTGTTAAGGATTTTTGCATCTATGTTCATCAGTGATATTGGCCTGTAGTTTTCTTTTTTGGTGGCATCTTTGTCTGGTTTTGGAATTAGGGTGATGGTGGCCTCATAGAATGAGTTTGGAAGCTTACCTTCATCTGCAATTTTCTGGAAGAGTTTGAGTAAGATAGGTGTTAACTCTTCTCTAAATTTTTGGTAGAATTCAGCTGTGAAGCCATCTGGTCCTGGGCTTTTGTTTGCTGGAAGATTTCTGATTACAGTTTTGATTTCCTTGCTTGTGATGGGTCTGTTAAGATCTTCCCTTTCTTTTGGTCTCCGTTTGCATGAAATATTTTTTTCCAGCCCTTCACTTTTAGTCTGTATGTGTCCCTTGTTTTGAGGTGGGTCTCTTGTAGACAGTATATATAGGGGTTTTGTTTTAGTATCCATTCAGCCAGTCTTTGTCTTTTGGTTGGGGCATTCAACCCATTTACATTTAAGGTAATTATTGATAGATATGGTCCCACTGCCATTGACTTTGTTGTTTTGGGTTCACGTTTATACAGCCTTTCTGCATTTCCTGTCTAGAGAAGATCCTTTAGCATTTGTTGAAGAGCTGGTTTGGTGGTGCTGAATTCTCTCAGCTTTTGCTTGTCTGTAAAGTTTTTGAATTCTCCTTCATATCTGAATGAGATCCTTGCTGGGTACAGTAATCTAGGTTGTAGGTTATTGTCTTTCATTACTTTAAGTATGTGCTGCCATTCCCTTCTGGCCTGGAGGGTTTCTATTGATAGATCAGCTGTTATCCTCATGGGAATCCCCTTGTGTGTTATTTGTTGTTTCTCCCTTGCTGCTTTTAATATTTGTTCTTTGTGTTTGATCTTTGTTAATTTGATTAATATATGTCTTGGGGTGTCTCGCCTTGGGTTTATCCTGTTTGGGACTCTCTGGGTTTCTTGGACTTGAGTGGCTATTTCCTTCCCCATTTTAGGGAAGTTTTCAGCTATTATCTCCTTGAGTATTTTCTCATGGCCTTTCTTTTTGTCTTCCTCTTCTGGGACTCCTATGATTCGAATGTTGGGGCATTTCACATGGTCCCAGAGGTCCCTGAGGTTGTCCTCATTTCTTTTGATTCTTTTTTCTTTTTTCCTCTCTGCTTCATTTACTTCCACCATTTTATCTTCTACCTCACTTATCCTATCTTCTGTCTCTGTTATTCTACTCTTGGTTCCCTCCAGAGTGTTTCTGATCTCATTCATTGCATTATTCATTTTTAATTGACTCTTTTATTTCTTCTAGGTCCTTATTAAACATTTCTTGCATCTTCTCAATCTTTGTCTCCAGGCTATTTATCTGTAACTCCATTTTGTTTTTAAGATTTTGGATCATTTTTATTATCATTATTCTAAATTCTTTTCCAGGTAGATTCCCTATCTCCCCCTCTTCTGTTTGACTTGGTGGGCATTTTTCATGTTCCTTTACATGTTGGGTATTTCTCTGCCTTTTCATCTTGTTTAGATTGCTGTGTCTGGAGTGGGTTTTCTGTATTCTGGAGGTCTGTGGTTCCTTTTTATTGTGGAGGTTTCACCCAGTGGGTGGGGTTGGACGATTTGCTTGTCAAGGTTTCCTGGTTAGGGAAGCTTGCGTCAGTGTTCTGGTGCGTGGAACTGGATTTCTCTCTGGAGTGCAACGGAGTGTCCATTAATGAGTTTTGAGATGGGTCTATGTGTTAGTTGTGACTTTGGGCAGCCTGTATGTTGACACTCAGGGCTATGTTCCTGCATTGCTGGAGAATTTGCATGGTATGTCTTGCGCTGAAACTTATTGGCTCTTGGGTGGTGGTTGGTTTCAATGTAGATATGGAGGCTTTTGGATGGTCTCTTATTAGTTAATGTTCCATGTAGTCAGGAGTTTTCTGGTGTTCTCAGGTTTTGGGCTTAAGTCTCCTCCCTCTGGATTTCAGTTTTATTCTTCCAGTAGTCTCAAGACTTCTCCAACTATACAGCACTGATAATAAAACTTCTAGGTTAAGGGTGAAAAGATTCTCCACTGTGAGGGACACCCAGAGAGGTTCACAGAGTTACATGAAGAAGAGGAGAGGGAGGAGGGAGATAGAGATGAGCAGGAGGAGAACGGGGACTCAAGAGGAGAAAGACAGATCTATGCAGTTGTCTGTTCCCAAAGTGTTCCCCGTAGCCCAGACACCCACCGAGATTCACAGAATTGGATTGGGAAGAGAAGGGGAAAGGAGGAAATAGAGGTGTTCTGAGGTAGAAAATGGAGAGTCAAAAGTGGGAGAGAGTAATCAACAAACTCCTGAATAAAAATGGGAACTGAATATTAGATTCTTAAATGTCCAAAATTTATATCACATACTGAAAAACAAAGATTAAAAATCTAGAGTAGAGGTTAGACTCTTAAAAGTACAATATTAGAAACAAAAACACAAAAAATTTTAGAAATATATATGAAGTTCAGTTTAAAAATAGGGCTTCTCTTTTTTTTTTTTGCAAGGTTATAGTGAAATGAAAATGAAAATTCAGGAGTAGTAGAGGAGTAATAGAGGACTTTAAAAGAAAATAAGAGAAAAAGAAAATAAAAAAAAAACAAGAAAAAAAATTTTTTTTCCTAATTAAAAAAATCATAAAAATATATGAAAATGAAAGTTAAGGGGTAATAGGGGAGTAATAGGGAATTTTAAAAGAAAATAAAAGAGAGAAGATAGAAAAGAAAAAAAAATTTTAATTAAAAAAAAGGTAAAAATATATCTAGGAATTTCTCTGAAGCTGTTGCAGTCAGTGTGGGTTCGGTTCAGTTTCAGATAGCTCCTCGTTCCAGCTTACACTTCTCGATATCTATAGGCCCCATCCAGTGTAGTCGGTGTTATCTACAGGGATTTTAATCTGTTGCACCGGTCCCTTCTGAAGCGGTTCCCTTTGTTTTTTTGGCTTCTGTTTGCCGGTCTCTTCAGTGTCTAATTTCCACCCTGACACAAGCAGGTGGAGGTGGTCTCTTGTTCAGGTTCGCTAGTTCCGTCACGCTGTGGGGAGTGGGGGCACTGTTTTCCCCGGCCACGCTGCTCAGGCTCCCGGCTGCTCTATACGAGCGGGCCCTGCGTTGCGTGCGGTTCCAGGTTTCGGGTTCTCCACAAAAGCGCGGACTCAGTTGCGCCTGCGTTTTGTGCCTTTCCCGGCCCAAGCAGCTCAGGCAGCCAGGAGCTTGACGGGCACACTCTCCCCGGGTGCGGCACGCCTTCTCCCCTCCGCGGCCCCAGCCTCAGTTTCCGCCAGCGCTGGTCGGGTGCATGCGCCCTGTGTTTAGCTGCGACCCTCCCGGCAGATGTCGACCATCCAGCATCTCAGGAAGTCTTTGGTTAGAAACTGGAGGCCTGTTTGCAGTGTGGTAGGTGATGCCGCCTCTGGGGCCGCGTTTGCCCCTTTCCCCTCCCCCCTGCCTCCTGCTTCCGGCGGGACTGGGCTGGTCCGCAGCCGGCTAGCTCCTCTGGACTTGCTCAGACCCTATGTTCTGCGAACGCCCGGCAGTGTGTTCGAGCAGGTTAATTTTCTCTCTCTCTTTTGCTATCCCACAGTTTAAGTTGCTTTTTCACAAAAGCTCCCTGCAATTGCCCTCAGGGCACTCAGGCCCAGTCCTTACCCTAAGCAATGCCGCCGCTCCTCTCTGTTCCGCCCCCACTTGCTGGTGGCAGATGCGGGCCTCTGGGGTACTTTTCTGCTGGGAGTTGTTTTTAGGCACGTAATCTGTGGGTTTTATTTATTTTTCCTCCCAGTTATGTTGCCCTCCGAGATTCGAAAACTTCCCCCAGACCCGCCAGTGCGAGGGTTTCCTGGTGTTTGGAAACTTCCTCTATTAAGACTCCCTTCCAGGAATGGGTCTCCATCCCTAGCTCTTTTGTCTCTCTATCTTTTATATTTTGTCCTACCTCCTTTCGAAGACAATGGGCTGCTTTTCTGGGCCCTTGATGTCCTCAGCTAGCGATCAGAAGTTGTTTTGTGAAGTTTGCTCTGCGTTCAATTGTTCTTTTGATGAATTTGTAGGGGAGAAAGTGGTCTCCCCGTCCTATTCCTCCACCATCTTGGCTCCTCCCTCCATGATTTTTCTCTTTGCTGCTCATCATCAATTTGATTTTTAAAATATCTGAGACTTGGGAGACAAAATTTTTAAAACAACCTAGAAGGCCTACAGTGGAATTGAACTTCTTTAAAAAAATTAAAAGTTTCTGAATTTGAGTTGCATTTTGTTCAAAATTAAAGTTGAAAATATTTAACCAAAATGCTCTGCAAACAAAACAATGGAAAACTTCCTTTTAGTAAAGAAAAAGTATTTAAAACAATCCTAAAATCCAGAAGACATTAAAATATATTTGTTTAAAAGCAAAGGAGAAACTGAATAAATTAAGGTTGAGAACTCAAACAGAGTACACAATTTAATTTTTGAAGAGTAAGGTTGCACTTTGGAATATCTCAATTACAGATGAATCTTTTGACAGAGACCTTATTATTAATGAGTAAATTTATAAATTTCTATAAAAACTGAAAAAAAGACCTACACTATGTTGAAACATCAAAACAATAGTAGAAATAACTGACAAGTTTTTTCCTATAAAATGTACATTAAAGAAAGATTTTCTGAATGGAAACAAAAAGAAAACCTGTCAAAATGTTTAGGTTAAATATTTGCATATTTGAATGGAAAAAAGTAGAGAAGAAGAACTGACAATATCCTCCAGTTAGCAAAATTTATTCTGATCTTACCAGGCATCTTAATGTCTGTAGGAGATTATATGTTTAATTAAAAATATATGGTCCACAAAGAAATATTACTATAAATTACCAATAGTCTTAAGTTTAGTAAACATAGAATACAGCTTTTGAAAAATATTGTAGGTAACTGTATAAAAACAAAATAATTAAGACATTTTTTAAGAAAACCTGCTGAAAAAATATGTTCTTAAAAATACTAGTGACATTATGTAACAAACTTATTAAAGAACATGAATATGTGGCAAGATTAATTTTTAAACTTATAATTTTTAATGTTTATATAATCAATGTATATAATTGTTGAAATTTTTGCTTTAATGAACATGGATATACACTATATTTACTTTTGAAATCTTTGTATAGTTTCTGCATTATAACAAATAATTTTGGGAATAAAGAGATAAACATTTCAAAAAACTATGTAATTTTTATATCCTTAATTATATTCCTTTTTTAAAAACAATTTATTGAAGTATAGTTGATTTACAATGCTGCATTAGTTTCAGGTATAAAGCAAAGTAATTCAATTTTATACATACACATACACATACACACACACATATATATTCATTCTCTTTCAAATTCTTTCCCATATAGTGTACTAAGTAGAGATCCCTGTGCTATACAGTATGTCCTTGTTGGCTATATACTATATACTATATTACATATATACTATACTAAATATATACTACATATATTTTATATATAGTGGTGCGTTGTATGTTAATCCCAAACTCCTGTTTTATTACTCCCTGCCATGTTTCCCATTTGGTAACCATAAGTTTGTTTTTTATATCTGTGAGTCTGTTTCTATTTTGTAAATAAGTTCATTGGTATCATTTTAAAAAATTAGAATCCACATATGAGTGATATCATATGATATTTGTCTTTCTCTATCTGACTTACTTCACTTAGTATGATCATCTCTAGGTCCATCCATATTGCTGCAAAGGCATTATTTCATTCTTTTTAATGGCTGAGTAATATTCCATCGTATATATGTACCACATCTCCTTTATCCAGTCCTCTGTCAGTGGACATTTAGGTTGCTTCCTTATCCTGGCTGTTGTAAATTGTGCTGCTATAAACATTGGGGTGCATGTATTTTTTGGATTATGGTTTTCTCTGGATAAATGCTGAGAGCTGAGGTTGTTGGATTGTATGGTAGTTTTATTCTTAGTGTTTTAGGGGACATCCATACTGTTTTCCATAGTGACTATACCAGTTTACTTTACGCCCAGCAGTGTAGGAGGGTTCTCTTTTCTCCATACCCTCTCTTGCACTTATTGTTTGTACACTTTTTGATGATGGCCATTCTGTCCAGTGTGAGGTCATACCTCATTATAGTTTTGACTTGCATTTATCTGATAATTAAGGATGTTGAGCATCTTTTCATGTGCTTTTTGGCCATCTGCATGTCTTTGAAGAAATGTATTACCTTCTGCCCATTTTTTGGTTGGATTATTTCGTTTTTTGATATAGAGCTCTATGAGCTATTTATATATTTTGTAGATCAATCCTTTGTTAGTTGCTTCATTTGTAAATATTTTCCTCCATTCAGTGGTTGTCTTTTCATTTTATAACTGTGTAATTCAATTTGATTCTTTCATTCTCCAAATTGAGTTTAAATTATCCAAAACTGAAATTTAAAATAAATGGTCAAACCTAAATTTTAGTAGTATAGGCCTGACATGATAGTAGTCTGAACTGAGCAGATGCTAGTTGTCAGACAGAAATGTGAATAGAGTTTAATTATATTTAATTAAAATTAATTGGAAGTGAAGTAGATGTATCTAGATTTTATATTTTGATTAGTGGATCTAGTTAGTATAGTTAGTTGGTTAGTGGAAGTCACCTGTTAATAGTTGGTGCTGGCCTTCATGGTATTAAAAAAGACAAGACAGAGATACAGTTTGATAGGAAACTGTTTCCAAGGAGGAGGATCAAGAAAGAGTGGGTCTTGATGGTTGGCTGAGGCCTCAGAGATGAGGTTTTGATACATTGAAGGGACAACATCATTGCTAAGTGACCATATCAAAGTCATGTCTCCTAACAAATGTACTGAGTTTTGTTCATTTGAAGCCTTTGAATGTAATTATTTTATGGGTTTTGAAACAGTATTAGAATAAATAATACACTTTCTGTATTTATGTTGGTATGACAGACTACTAACATGTTAATACACAAGAAAAATAATACTGTTGTTATATATTAATTTTTTGTGAGACCTAGTCAAATCAGTTAAGAGTGCAGTAAGGTAATATAGGGAAAGGTAATTACATATTTTCATTTACCCAGTAAACATAATGCATAATTCAACTAAAAATAAATCAATTGGAATTCAGTGCACTAAGGAAATTAAAAATTAATATATTTGCATTCTCCATTGATTTATTTGATTACTCTTTAAAAAAAGTTTTGTTATATACAAGTGGACACACAATCATATACTGAAATCACAGCCCATATACTGTACTAGTTGATAATGTACAGGTACATTAAAAAAAAGATAAACAAAAAACATAAAAATATGGAGCAGTTTGGCATTTTAGAGGGTGAAAAAGACTTTTAAATTTTAATGTGGTTAATTTTGTTCATCTGATTTATTAAGACACCAGCTGTTGCTCTAGTATGCATTAGATTTTTTATTTTTGTAATCTTGTTATCAAAGTCCATGTTTTTGTGGTTTCTGTCCTTCAGGATCTCAGATTACTTTATAGCTTATCTTATTCACTTATTTGAATATTTTAAAAGAAATTTTCATGTGTATTCGTATGTATATATTTTAGAAAATCCTGTGGAAAATATGATGTAAAACCCTCCAATGTTATAAAATATGATGTAGAATCTTCCATTAATACCACAGTAAATGGTAGTTTTAAGACATTACATCTCAGGAACTCTATTTAAACACCACTTTATTGAAGACATTTAATCTGGCCAGGTGTCAGCAAATGTAGATAATCAAGTGCTTCCCAGATCACTAAAAATGAAACAGAAACTAGGTGAATGAAATGAAAACAGAATCAATTAGATTCTAACAAAACAATAACAATAACAAATAATTCTAATAATAATAATAATAATAAATAATATAATAAAATAATAATAACAAATAATTCTAAAAGTTTACATTCAGTTCAGTTCAGTCGCTCAGTAGTGTCCGACTCTTTGTGACCCCATGAACCACAGCACGCCAGGCCTCCCTGTCCCTAACCAACTCCCGGAGTCTACCCAAACCCATGTCCATTGAGTCGGTGACACCATCCAACCATCTCATCCTCTGTCGTCCCCTTCTCCTCCTGCCCTCAATCTTTCCCAGCATCAGGGTCTTCTCAAATGAGTCAGCTCTTCGCATCAGGTGGCCAAAGTATTGGAATTTCAGCTTCAACATCAGTCCTTCCAATGAACACCCAGGACTGATCACAGGACCTTATTTTCCTGAACCTTTAAAAATATGTGAGTCATATTACTTGATACACTCATCCTCATGTCTTGAAAAGTAACCCATTCATTATGACATCAAAGCACAACAGATGTTGTGCATCTGTTGTGAAACATCCCCTCCTTCTCCTAGAGAGAATGCCACTCCCCAATGAGTTCCCTGTTCACCCCCAGTTAGTTCACTGTTGCTCATATCATCCATTCATGAGATACTTGCCTTCCCTCTCCCACAGTCTTTAACTCTCAGCTGAGGTACACTCCACCTTATTGCTCACTGAGAAAAGTTACTGCAGGGTGGCGCCCTCATATTCCCAGAAGATAATCTATTCATTTTCTCTGCACTCCTACTTGGAGTAGGAACGGAGTGTCCAATCAAGTCTATTCTTGTAGGCACTGGCCTCCTTCCCCTCTTGGCTTATCAAGGGCTTCAGTTCCTCAGCCGTGCCTCCTCCCTACCACCTCCTCAGTCTGTTCATCTATCATCAGTCTCTTCCTCTGTACTGGCATCATTCCATTAGCATACAGATATTCTCTACTAGTTCCTTAAAAATAAAAGGCTGCATCATGAGGTTTGTAGGATCTTAGTTCCCTGACCAGGGTTTGGATCCATGCCCTCAGCAGTGAAAGCATGGAGCCCTAACCACTGGAATGCCATGGAATTCCCTGCTATTTCCATTTTTAAATCCCTTCCCTAACCTCATAATTTCCTCCAGTTACTGTCTTTTCTATTCCTCTTCCCAGAAAATGATATTTAGTAGTGGCTTTCTGTACTCTCTCCAACTTCATTTCTCCAATTCATCCATCAAACTACACATATATGACTTTATTCTCCCTTCCACTGACTCTTCTTTTGAAGGTCACCAGCTACCTCAGAGTTGCCAATTCCAACAGAAATTTCTCTGTATTTAACCTACGTGGCCCCTTGACAGTATATTCAACGTGACAGAAATACTGTTCTTATGGAAGCCTTTCCTCCTGGACTCCTTGAACTAATAGTTTCAGTTTTCTTCATACATCACTATCTCCTCAAGGTCTGTTTCTGATGTGGATCTTACTAAATGCCATCCTGGTGTGCCTCCTACTCTTTATTATCTGCATCTTCGTCTCAGGTTGTCTTTTTTTTTTTTCCTCATAGCTTTAGATCGTATTCCTGCTCTCCCACATTGCAGGTCTATTTCTCCATGTCAGATATGTCCTCTAGGTCTGACTCCTGGCTCATGAAGTCTAGACTCATGTATTCACCTGCCTATCTGACATCTCCTAGATACCTAATTGGTAGGAAATGTTCAAAAGGTAGCTGATGATTCTCTCCACTAACCTATTTCTTCCTCTATTCATAGTAGTTCCATTTTTCAAATTTTTTGAGGAACTGCCACTTTGTTTTCCACAGAGGCTGTATCATTTTATACTCCTACTTTATGCAATGACTCTGCCAGTTATTCAAGTCAAGAAAAAAAAAAACCCTAAAACTAAAAATCATACTTGATTCCTTTCTGTTTCATACCATTATCCATAAATCCAGTTGATCACCAAGTCCTGTTGGTCTAATTAATTGTAAAATATGTCTTGAATTTATCTAAAAGATGTCAGTTGTCTTTCTGAACTTCATCAGTCCTAAATCATCTTCATTGTGTTGCCTAAAATATCACAAAAACTTCTTAATTACAATCCCTGCTCTTTTCTATTTTGTTGTTGTTCAGTCTCATAAGTTGTGTCCGGCTCTTAGAGACTATAACCCACCAGGCTCCTCTGTCCATGGGGTTTTCCAGGCAAGAATACTGGAGTGGGTTGCCATTTCCTTCTCCAGGGGATCTTCCCGACCCAGGATTGAACCTGTGTCTCCTGCAATGACAGGCAGATTCTTTACCTCTGAGCTCGGTTTGCTTCCCAGGTGGCACTAGTGGTGAAGAACCTGCCTGTCAATTCAGGAGACATAGGAGATGTGGGTTTGATCCCTGGGTCGGGACGATCCCTGGAAAAGGAAATGGCAAACCACTCTAGTAGTCTTGCCTGGTTTAGTCTTCTCCAATTGTTCCCCATAGCATCTTTCCAAATATGATCAAGCTCCTGTTTACCTCTGCAAATACAGATCCCCTGTATTACTTCTCAGTTAACAGCCTATTCTTCAGTCAGCTGCTCTTCCAGCATCCACGTTGCCTTTCTATGGAAGGAAATGACCTTCCTTCCACTCCTAGCCTTCCACTGGTTTATTCTCATCCTTCATATTTCCACTCAAATGTCATCTGTTTTGCAGAGTCCTCTCCTCCCCCAAACCATTTACGGCAGCCTCTGCCTACCATTCTTTATTTTCTCACTCTGCTTATTTAGCCCTACACCTATCTATCACCACCTGAAAACATACACTTTGGTTTCTTTCCTCTTTTTTGGGCATATGGGATCTTAGTTCTCCCAACCAAGGATCGAACCCATCTACCTTGCGTTAGGAACATGGAGTCTTCCTTAACCACTGGACCACCAGACAAAGTGCCCTGATTTGGTTTCTTCTTCACTCTTTATCCCTTTGAATATTCATTTGAATGGAAGCTCCTGGAGAACAGGAACACTGACACTCTGGATCAGTTTCATTCTTTTTTTTTTTTTTTTAAATGCCTAGGTCAGTGTCTGCCCTGTATAGCAATCAATAGCTAACTGTTGAATAAATGTAGGATTAAATGAATAGATTATTTATAAAGTATGTTTGTTATATTAAAAAGGTCAGAGCATGAAATTGGATGACATGACAATCTAACCCAAACTCAATGGTCAATATGCTCAATTGTCTAGAAAATTCAAAAAATATAAATAATCCAAGAATATCTGGAGCAACAGCACAGCTGAAAGAATAAAAACAAAACAAATATACTAAGTTTAGAGAGACATATTTTTTCTCTTTTGGAAACTTATAATGAAATGTATATATAATTGCAGAAATCTTAGAAAAATATACAAGGAACAATAATCTAAATATACCTGCTATCCCATCAATATGTCAGAACATCAACTAATATTTTATTACATAACTTTCATATTTTTCCCAGGATATCTACATATGGTCATTGAGCACTTGAAACATGGCTAGTGCAAACAAAGAACTGAATTTTTAGTTTACTTATTTATTTATTTGTGTTGTTGTTTAGTTGCTGAGTCATGTCTGAACCTTTGCAACCCCATGAACTGCAGCATGCCAGGCTTCCCTGCCCTTCAGTATCTCCTGGAATTTTCTGACTCAAGTCCATTGAATCGGTGATGCCATCCAACCATTTCATCCTCTGTTGCCCCTTCTCCTGCCCTCAATCTTTCCCAGCATCAGGGTCTTTTCCAATGGGTCAGCTCTTCACATCAGGTAGCCAAAGTACTAGATCTTCAGCTTAAAACTGAGGCAGCATATTTTTTTTTCTCAAAAACCACTTTATTGTTTGGTGTGACTGTATTTTGCTTAATTGAAAATACAGTGTCTGAATTGAGATGTGCTGTATATATAAAATATATGCTGTTTTTTAAAGCCAACATAAAAATATTCAAAAAATCTAGTAATAACTCTTATGGATTATATGTAAAAACATTAATATTTTGGATCTAATGGATTAAGTAGAATATTTTTAATCTAATCTATTTTTATTTTTTTGGATATTTTTATTTTTTAAATTGGCTACCACAAAATTTCAATTACATTCATGGCTTATATTATACTTCTATTTAATATTACTTTATACACATACATCTATATTTATATGTATATATATATATATTATATATATATATACATAGACGTATGTAGGGTTTTATAAAACATATTCTTCTAAAAACTACTTCCTTGAATTAGTGATATTGTACGAACATCCTCTGAAGTCAATGACTATAGATCTATATTTTGCTTATTTGACTGAGTGCTTAGTATTTCACTATGTGGAATATTAGATATATTTTTTATTACTAAACATTTAGATGATTTCTAAGTTTTCACTCTTATATACAATGCTAGGGGCATAATTTAAGCAATGTTTATGCATGAGACATGGTTATAAAGACCAAATACCTTCAATGCTAAATTTTAAAGCAATTAAAGAAGGCAAGGAGAAATTTTTAGACAAATCATTGAAGTAATGAAAATAATGGAAAGCAAAAGCAATAGTGGATTATTATACCTAAGGGTGAAAGAATGGATTGAGAATCAGTCACAAGGGGTTCCAGGAGGAACACAAGTAGTGACAGGAAGTGTTTTCATGACAATGAGAACAGGAACAAAGACAAGACAGAAGTGACTAGAAGCTGGGGCATCAGGGCTGTCTGAAGACATTTGGTCCAAATGACCTTACCCAACTCCTACACATATTGTTCCAATAGAAGATGCTCCTAAGAATAATAAAAGAGTGTTTACGTTTCATACCTTCTGTTTATTAAGGCAGAAACTAAATAACATGTGGTGAAGATTTATATCAATAATAAATTATGTTTTAAAATTCTATTTAGGATGGTTCTAATTTTCTGGAAAAATATGTTATATGATGATTTCATCTCTTTGAGAACACTTTAAAAATAATTTTAGATCAATGAAGCACTGTCTTTTTATTTTTTCAAGTAATGGTAATTCTTTTTCTAATATTTATTTTTTTATTTATTTTGGCTACACTGGATCTTAGTTGTACCATGTGGGTTCTTTTTAGTTGCATGCCAAATCTTTAGCTGTGGCATGTGGGATCTAGTTCCTTGACCAGGGAATGAACCCAGGCCCCCTGCATTGAAAGCTTGGAGTCTTTAACTGGTGAACCCCCAGGAAAGCCCCTTCTATTTTAAAAACTAGAATACAAGCTCATGGATTTAAGAGGCTAGAAGCTGTGGCCTACATATGTCATTTTTGCCTGACTCTAGAAGATGCTATGAGCACCTCAGAAGACAAAGAGCCTGCATGGACAGGCACACTGAGTCAGCCCTCTGGAGAAAGTGTGTGTTATCTCTTTTCTGATAACACATCAGAATTTACCCACCTAGGGCAGCCTCAGGGTTTTGCCCCGGGGATGGATGTGGAATGGAATGGTTCTCAGACCAGCTCAAGGAGCTCTTTATCCCTTGTGCTCCAACTTGTTAGATCTGCTCCAGGTTCCATAATCAGTAACAACATTGTCTCCAGAGAACTTCTAATACACTTCACATTAAAGGAGACAAATGGAGAAGGACTGTCTTGCTTTTCCAAGAGGTTTGAGTCCACTCAACCCATATATATGTTCAGTGATTCAGTATTGTATGAATTACAAATTCCAGAGTTCTCAGGCCACTGATAGGTTCCTAGACAACAAAAGATTAAAACCTAATATAGAGAAAATTATAGACTTTTATGGTATTATATGGAAATAAAATATAATACCATATTTAGCATGGCTAGAAAAAGCCTTTTAAAATTTGAATCAGTTATGCTACTTACTCCATAAATAAAAATATAAGACTTTCTTGGTTAAGAGCAGTACAGTTACATTTTTTCAATCAGCTTATTTCAGGAAGGGTTTTGTGTCCTGTGTCCCACATTGGAATTTTATTACAATCTCACTTGACTTAAATAGATATTAAGTGAGATCTAGGCATTGTTAAGGGCTTCCCAGGTGGCTCAGTGGGTAAAGAATCCACCTGCAATGCAGGAGACACAGAAGACACAGGAGACGTGGGTTCGATCCCTGAGTCGGGAAGATGCCCTGGAGGAGAGCATGGCATCCCACTCCAGTATTCTTGCCTGGAGAATCCCATGGACAGAGCAGCCTAGAGGGCTGCAGTCCATAGGGTCACAAAGGGTTGGAAACTACTGAAGTGACTGAGCACAGCTCAGGCATTGTTAAATTTCCAACAGTTACAACTTCTATATAAACACACTGTAATTCAATTAGAAGCCCCTCCTCTCTGTATCTTTTCTGCAGTGTCACAGAAGCACCGGGAGGTCTGTCATCTCTTTCTGGCTCTGTCAGTTACTGATTATTTTACAAGGGTATGTAACTTAAACTCTGAAAGTTAATTTTCTTGTATGTGATATGAGGACAGAAAATCTTGTGCTACCTGCTTCATAGGGTTATCACAGGAATCAAATGAGGCAAAATATTTTGAAAACAAAAAAAGAGATTATTCCTGGAAGCTTAGAAAAATTTCAATAGTAATAAGTCCTCATTTTGTGAATATTTCTTTTATTAGGAATCTTTTGATTGCAAGCAATAAAAATCAACTCAAAGAAGCTTAAGTAGGGGGCAAAACATGGAGAAAGGATTCTATTATAAGGATGCAAAATCATCTCTTGGTATATGAAACCAGGAGCATATCAAGATCTTAGGAGAAAAACAGAAGCCAGTTAACTTCTCTCTTCTCTGTCTGAAGCTTTTTAAAAAAAAAATTTTTTTTTTAATCTAAAGATAGATTTCTTCTGCTTTCCCATGAATGAAAATGTGACTCCCCACAGATCCAGAGTATATATTTTACAGATCCAGCCACCTGAAGACACTGGTCTCTCTTTCATATCCAACTACAAATTCACAGGCAATCTGGTTATGCTTGGATGACGTGCCCACCCATGCCTATATTTCCATGAATGATGAAGAACAAGACAGACAAAATGGCTATTGGGTGAATTGTTCTCACTAGACTGGAAAGAGAAACATTTTTTCCTTCCCAAGGAAAGGGGTCGTCAGACAGATCCCTTGGTAGCCACTAATCCCCTTAACTTTCCAAAGCATTTTCACGTGTGAGCAAGGTGAAAAAATGTATTAAGATAATACACAAAAGACAGAATTTCTCTGAGGGATGAAACTGTTTTTGTTGAGGAGAAAAAACACTTTGGAAAACTATTTGAAAGAAATGTGAGATCTTGAGGGCATGGGTGCCTCCTGAGTCCCAGGAACAAAGGAGTGCTTGAGGGAACTGTTCCAGAAAATGAAAGGCGTCAAATTTGGCTCCTATGAGACTAGGGCAGAGAAAGACGAGAGGAGACAGAGAGGCCAAGAGACCAAGACATGCTGTGCATCAAACCTGCATGGAGTAAAGAACTTGTAAAAATCTCCTGGGTGGTAGGATAAGCCTCAGCCTCCATCTAACCCAAAAAAGTCCTTTAAGAAAAAAAAAAAAATAATAACCTAATGTGGTTTTTAATTGACTCTGTGTAATTTGGTTTATATGTCTGCTCTGTAGACATTATGTAAATGAGGTAAGAGTGTGTGTGTGTGTGTGTGTGTGTGTGTGTAAATTAAATATGCCTGGATGGAATCAGTAAGGAACAGAAGAAATGTGTGCAGAAGCAGAGGCAGAGCACACACTGCCTCGGATCTCCAGGGCAGGGAGGCTGCAGCTGAATCAGGGTTATAGATGTATTATTTCCTATGACCTGCCCAACAACTTGTTGAGTGATTAAAACATACCATTACTGTAACAGATGAGGAAGCTAAAAATCATTTATCCAGTGTCTTATAGCAAATTAGTCTCAAGGCAGGATTGAAGCCTGTATGTTTCTTCACTCCTAGGCTCATGTTACTGCATTGAACTTAAATGTTATGACACCAACAGAACAGGGGTGAGCATAGCTTAGTGGCAAGAATCAAGAAGACATTGCTTTTCATGTTTTTTAATGCTTTTAATGGAGTCACCAAGATTACCTCTCATTCATTTGTCTACTCATTTATATATATTGGTTGAATTCCTAATCTGTGACCAGCACTACAGTACGTGATAGGATAGCCCTTTGCCTATGAGTAAGAATAGTTTGACAAAGTGAATCTTAAAATTGTGAAAGGAAAAGACTAAATAGTAATGGAAGACCATGCAGTTCACACTATTCTCAATTTCTTTCCCTTTTTTTTTTTTTTTAAGTTCTCTTCGAAATTGCAGTGTCACACAAAGCCTGATTTGGTGTCAGCAGCAGAACTGAAGAGTTAAAATTTCAAAACTAACCACACCAACTGTCACACACTGCTGGCAGGAATGTAATGGTACAGGCCCTTTGGAAAACAGCTTGGCAGGTGCTCAACAAGTTAAACATAGAATTATCATATGACGTGTTAGCTGCTCAGTCACATCTGACTCTTGGCAACCCCATGGAGTGTAGCCCATCAGGCTCCTCTATCCATGGAATTCTCCAGGCAAGAATACTGGAGTGGGTAGCCATTCCCTTCTCCAGGGATCTTCCTGACCCAGGGATCAGACCCTGGTCTCCTGTACTGCAGGCAGATTCTTTAGTGTCTGAGCCACTAGGGAAGTCCAGTGTTATCATGTGACCCAGCAATTCCACTCTTAGGTATATGCTGTAGATGAAAACATGTATTCAAACAAATACTTATGAACAAATATTCATAGCAACAATATTCACAATAACCCCAAAGTGAAAACAACCCAAATGTCTACCAACTGCTGAATGAAAACATGATGAATGATGAAAACTGATGCATGGAAATTAAACATGACATATCCATACAATGGAATAATATTATCAACAAAAAAGGAAATGAAGATTAATACAGGCTACACCATGGATGAAACTTAAAAACATTATGCTAAATAAAAAAAACCAGCCACAAAGGATCATACATTGTATGATTCCATTTGTATAAAATGTCTAAAATACGCAAATCCAGAGTCAGAAATTAGATTAGTAGTTACCAAGAGCTGGGGTTTCCCTGGTGGCTCGGTGGTAAAAAATCCACTTTCCGATGGAGGAGACACAGGAGATAAGGGTTCCATCCCTGGTTCGAGAAGATCTGGAGGAGTGCATGGCAACACCCTCCAATATTCTTACCTGGAAAATCCCATGGACAGAGGAGCCTGGTGGCCTGGAGTCCATGGAGTGGCAAAAGAGCCAGACACAACTTAACGACTAAATCACAACAACAAGGGCTGGGGTGGGTAGGGAATTGGGAATGACTGCTAACGGGTGTGAGGACTCTTTTTTTGGCATCATAAAAGTGTATTGAAACTAGTGGTAATGGTTGTACAGTTTTATAAATTAAAAACCATTGAATGGTACACTAAAATGGTGATTTTTATATGTAGATTATATCCCAATTAAAAAAGAAAACCAACCACATCACATTTCTAGTTGTGTATAAATAATGTGATAATAAAATCACTCTCAAAATGAACACTAACTCCACCGCGGTCACTGCTTCCGTTGTGACATTTTCCTTCTCGGTGTCTTCCTATGCTCTCCAAAATTTCCTGTCAGCTACTTTATGTTAAAAAAGGAGTCTTAATAATCTGATGAACTTCTGAAAAAGTTTTTTTTTTAAGATTTATTGGTTATAGTTTTTGGTTGGAGCGGTCTTCCTTACTTCGCGCAGGCTTTCTCTAGTTGCAGTGAGTGGGAGCTGCTCTCTGGCTGCAGGTGCGGCTCGTGGGCTCTCGACCACAGGCCTCATAGCTGTGGTGCACAGACGTAGCTGCTCCGCAGCAGGTGAGATCCTCCCAGACCAGGGATCCAACCGTGTGCCCTGCATCGCAAGGCGGAGTCTTAACCACTGGACCACCAGGAAAGCCCTGAAAAAGAAGTTTTGAATTTTACTTTCAAGGACTAAGAAATGCTTTGAAGGTGTTCCACCAACATAAACACTCTTCCTCAGCCAGGAGTTCAGAAGGAGCTGTTTAGGAAAAGAGCATTTTGGGAATCAAAACACCACTCTGCAAGCAGCTCTGCAGCCCTGGGTGTCCCAAGCAGAGCTTTGGTTAAAGGGTGAGGGTGAACTTGTGGTGGAAGCCTGAGAGCTAAGCAGCACTTCTCAGTCAACAGATATTCAATATTTGCGGGCCAACACACTTAGCTTACTTGGGCAAAACAGTGTACCCCAGGCAGACCTTGAGCCCACATACCCACCGAGAGTGCATCAAAGGACAGAGAAAAGCTTTGCTAAGGCCAGGCCTGCATCTGCCCACCCCATGAGGATTAGAAACAGGTCATACAAGGGGAGCATGGGTCCCTAGGAGGAAACCAGTGTACTAGCACTCCTGCTGTGTTCCCGAGTGATTGAATTTACCTTCCTGGGTGTTAGGGGTATAGTAACAGTGAGCTGGGAATAAAGGGGGTAAGGACAGGCCAGGCCCAGGGAGCAGTGACCAGAGATTTTCTGCCAATACATATATTTTATCCCAGTCACTATTCTCACAGGAGACAAAGTCTGATCTTTAGCACTGACTAATTGACTCTATTTTACTGTGGTTGTGTGTATGGAAAACCTTGAAAATTTCATGCCTTAAAGTTCCTCATACATGTCCCCCCTCCCCATTCAGTGACCCTGAACTCTTACAAAGAACTCATTTCTTAATATATTCATATAAATCATATTTTGTCCTTTTTAGCCCCTAATCCATACATAGCCTAATAACATGTTGGTATTCAACAAATGCTTGCTAACCTCTTTATTACTGGGATTTGAAATAATATTGCTGTTACCAGTAACTGGGACAGAAAAGCAGTCAGTGCTTCCCTGAATCCCCTTGGCCTGGCTCCTAATTCCAGTCCTGATCAACCCTTCTGTTGCAGTTCCTGCTGAGCTGAATAAGAGACACACATGCGGGTTTCACAGTTTAAATAGAGAGCTCCCGGGAAGAAAAACAGCTGAGCCAGCAGGAAGCAAGCGCTGCAGGGGAGGTGTCAGTACAACTATTTTTTTAATCCAATGTAGTAAATAAACACGTAGACTTTAATAAACCCAGGTAGCTTTCTTTGAGAAGAAGCTCGCTTATGCTTCAAGCTTGGCCCAAGGTTTGTTTTTAGAAATAGCATGTTGAAATTTTGGTCAGGTCAAACAAATAAATGTGAGGGGAAAAAAACAAAAAAAGACATGACCTCCTTCTTAGGCTTATTCTCACGAACAGAAGCATGAAATTTAAGAAGCAGTAAAAGACAAGGCAAATAGGAAGCACAAAAACCAAATCATTTAGCATTGTCCACCAAAATACAAATAGACACTATATCATGAATTTTACTATTCTGTAATTTCTTCTCTCTAGATCTTATTCAAACCCTCATCTTGGCCCTCAGCATCCTCAGTTGTTCTTTCCACCTAATCTCCTGTCTCTTCTGTTTCATATAAGAGTGAAATACTTAAATTCTTGGGTCTGACAAAGCAGAAAGAAAAAGTACAATAATTAGGAGCATATGATGTGCCAGGAACTGTTATCCTTGACGTTATTTAATCATCAAAACACATCTGCTGATATATCCAGTTTAGCAGAGGCTCACAAATTCCAATTTAGAATAAACTTAGAGTAAATTCTGACCACCTAAGCATGGCCTGCCCCACTCTGCAGGATCTGACCCCATCTCCCTCGCAGCCCCCATCTTTCACCACCCCCCCACCCCCTCTCACCTTCACTCTTATGGTTCAGTCAAACCAGTCTTTGGGCTCCTTGATTAGGCCAACCTCAGTTCTATCCTGGGGACTTAGTACCGGCACTTTACAATGAGACTGGAATCCTCTTCCCCCAAATCAGGTTCCCTCTTCTCCTCCAGTTCTCTGTTCAAAAGGGTCACCTCCTCAGACTGATATCCCTGAACCCTCAGTTGAAAGTAACTCCCCCTGAACTCTTGGTTGGAGGAACAATTACTTTCTGGTTGCTAGTTACAGTAGTCAGAGTAACTCCCTATTATGGCTGAGAGAGCATTACACTCGGATCCCACTTTAGGGGAGTGTAGTTGGCTGACCACCTCCAACTGCCCCATCTGTAGGTCCACTGCAGTGTTCCCATGTGAGGCTGCCCAAAGTCCATGACAGAGCAAGGTGGGGGTCCTAGACCCTGGCTGTTTCTGCCCAAGGCAGGACTTGTCTAACGAGCAGTGTTTACTGGGGATTAGGGAAAGGGAGCCCCGTAGGCCTGGTCAAGACTTTCTGAGTCACACCGAAGCCTGAGACTCTTCCTACACAATTCTTCTCTCTCTCCTTCCCCAGGTGTCAGAGTTGCAGCCCCTTTGAAAGTTCGCCCCAACTCTTCCTGTTCCCCTCTCACCTTTATCCTTCACAGGCTTTTCCCCCAATAAATCTTTTGTGCCTAACCCTGTTTTGGAGTTTGCTTCTCAGAAGACCTGAACTGGTGTATTCTCTCGTAAAACACTTTCTCTTCTTTCTCTTCAGAGCACTTACAACTATTTTTAATTGTATCGTTTAATTGCTCCGCTTACCTACATATTTAACATCTCTCTTCTACCACTGCCCCTAACCCAACATAGTAAATCTTATTTACCACTTCATTCCCAGTGCTAAGAGCATTATCTGGTTCATGACAGGTCTTTAATAGTTGAGTGAAAGAATCAATGGTTCAGAAGGTTAGATTTATACTCTAAATCCAGCTCTTCCTCTTTATTTGCTTACTATGGGAATTTATGTGCTAGTGATTGGAGATAAAACAGTAAACAAATGAGATAAATTCTCTGCTCTTTTGAATTTATGTTCTAGTGAGAGAAGGCAGGGAATAAACAAGTCACAAAAATATGTGTGTGATGTGATAAGTTATAAAGAAATGGCAGTGCATAGTCAAGGAATGAAGAGTGACAGGTGGGTGGTTAAGCAATATATCTCCCTTTTAAGATGCCATTTAACTGAGACTGGACTGATGTATGAGCCAAGTAGATAGCTAGAGGAAGAGTGTTCCAGGCAGGGTGAACAGAAGTACAAAAGTCCCATGACAAGTGTGTTTGGCAGGTTCAAAAAGTAGCCTGCAGGTTAGTGAGGCTGAATCACTGAAGCTAAGGAGAGTGGTAGGAAGTAATATTGAGTGTAAAAAAGTGAGCCTGATAAACCAGCACATCTTTGTCGTCATAAGAACTTGATGTGGGATTTTTCTCTAAGTAAGGTAGAAAGTGAATGGATGGATAGTTCCATGTAAAGAATGACCATTCTGAAAGGATGACTGCTGGGTAGAAAATAGGCGGGGATAAGGGGCAGAGACAGAGGGACAAGAAAGCAGGCTATTGTGAAATTCCATCAATCTCTCAAACTGGGATATCAGTGGATGGGGATATTTGGCCAAATTCTGAATGGATATGAAGGCAGAGTATACAGGATTTCCTCAGGGGGCTGAAGGGAGGGAGGAATCAAAGATGGTGCCAGCTTCGTGGCCTGAGCAAACAGAAGGGCAGAATTGCTGATCACTCTGTTTTCCTCCAGTCAGGCTGCTGTGCAGGTACAGATACAGATAGGCTAGGAGTTGATTTAAGCAAATTTGAGGTTTTTCGGTTGAATCCAGTGGTGTGGTTTTCTGGGAGGTATCTGCAAAGCAAGGATTATCCTGGTACAAGTTGCATAAGTTGCTTAAGGAGAGAAATGATCACATGACAAGGCATAAGGGAAAAGGCATATGGGCAATGGATGGAAGGTGGGTGGATTGAAGAATTGATGGTGATGAGATTTCAGAGAGCATAAGATGGAAAAACCAGAGGTAGAGATCAGAAAGTGGGACAGCCACGTTCCTTCCTTGGGGTGGTAACAATTTCCTTTTCTACCCCTCCCTAACATTTGGGAAGAAGAGTCATGGCTTAAAGGAAACAATAGCATATCCCAAACCTACCTCTCTGTCTACCATCCCATGTGTCTACCATTCTTCATGGTTAAACATTCTGGAAAATGTCCTCATTAATTTCTGCATTCTCATCCTCCTTCTTGATTTTGCATGGTATGGCTTCCTCACTGCAGTACATCAAAGTGCTTTGGTTTCTTTGCCAACCATCTCCTGTTGAAATGATAGGCTTGTAGGAACCCAGGATTATTGCGATCTTGCTGATGATCAGATTCAACATCCTCACTTTTATAGGTAGGGATATTTCAAAGGATATTAGTTAAGGGACTTTCAAAGACAGATATGCAGTTGATAATAGAGCTTTGAATTGCTCCAAGGTTATTTGATTACCTGCTTAGAGCTTCTTCTACCATAATACTATTTCCAATTATCTTTTCTTTTATTCTTGTGCCTGGGAGTATTTTTGATGCATTTGAAATACTATATTACCTCTCTCTCTCTCTCTTTTTTTCTTAAACATCTTCCACCTTTACTTATGTACCGTTATATTCCTCAATGCCCTTGGTCTCATGGACAATGCCTCAAGATTTACCCTCTTCAGCAAGAAATTAAGTGTCCTAATCGGCATCACGTTCACATATGCTCACAAACGAGTCTGTTGGTTGAAGTCACTGCCTATTTTCTTTCATGTCTTTCCTCTTCTTTTCCGGTTCCTTTCGATCATGGCCCCTGTCTGTGAAGCTAAGTGAGGGAGACAGCATTGCCAGTGGTGCAGGGCCCATTGGCAGCACGTGAACATCCACACCCAAGTGCTGTCTCTGCGTGCTTTCAGTTCATCAGCGCGCTGGTGCCTGAGCGGTGGTATGTTCTATGCAGAGACGGTGGCCTTACATTATCATTTTCTGCCCCATCTCTGCCCCACGGTGCTGTAACTTGCAAACCACAGGGTGCTGCTTGTCTTTTAGAGTCTTTCAGTAATTATTCCATGAGCTCTCATATTTCAGTATTTGCCCAGAATCTCACATCTCTAATAAAAATGGTTTTGGTTTGGGGTTTTTCTGTCTCTAACTATAGACAGGTATGGATGCCATGCTAACCCCTCTATTCTGTGTGTATAACCTGTCCCCAAACCAGACTCTCTTCTTCTTAGCAGAACTCTCAATGTAAACAATGGAAATGTGTCCACATGTCACATCTGCTTCCAACTTAGCTAGACGAAGATACACACTGCCTTTTCTATTGTCTCTTTTTGTCTCCTCTTACCCTGGTGCCGTGTGTGTGTGTGTGTGTGTGTGTGTGTGTGTATACACATCAGGTTGTCCTGATTCTCTCCTTCTTTGGTTCCTCCATATCTTCACACTAATCCATCCACACACTAAGCCAACGTATCTCACATAAACTCTCCTTTCCCACTTTTGCTTGTGTATTGATAGCAAGATGAGTAGGAAAGAAAGTTGGAGGCTAGAAGGAGTTTCTGAATTTTAATCTCAGTTCTCACACTAATTCCACTTAACTTCTGAACGATATGGATTCTCAAGGCTGTACGGGATTTCAAAAGCATCACTCTCTAGATTTTTCCCAATACATGATCACCCAGTCTAGATTTTTTACATCTTAGTTGAGTATAAATGAGTTTCTGGGGTTCCCTATTTCCTTTTGGAAATTATCCACTTTTTTTTTTCACTTCAAAGTACAATTTATTGGCTATAGCTTTCTTCCAATAGTTCTTAAATTTACCACCTTGAATCCAGACAGAAAATGCGTTGCCTCTGATTTATGATATTTCTTCAGTCATTGATAAAGAGCTATCATGCCATTTTGTATCTTCTCATTGCTGCATTAAACATCCCCAGTTTCTTTGATCATTCCTTATGACACAGTTTGGTAAGATCTAGATGCTGTCAGCTGAAAATATCCCAATTTGTCTTTTAACATTGTCTCTAATTCTCTTAACATGTGATGGTGAGTTGTTATTCACTAGTAAAAAGAAGTATGAAGTATGAAACATGCTACAACATGGATGAACCTTGAAAATTTTATGCTAAGTGAAAGAAGGCAGTGACGAAAGACCACGTATGTGATTCCTTTTATATAAAATGTCCAGAATGGGTAAATCTATAGAGACAGAAAGTAGATTATTGATTGCCTAGGACTGGGGGTAGGTGTGACAGCAGAAAGATTGGGGGAATAATGGCTTTAGGGCATGGGGTTTCTTTTGGGGGTTATGAAAATGTTCTATTAGAATTGATTGTTGTAATGGCCACACAACTCTACAAGTATACTAGAAGCCATTGAATTACATACTTTTAGTGATAAAATAAATGCAATGTGAATTATATGTCAGTATAGTTGTTGAAAACATGATGGCCAAAAGGTAAAACAGTACTCTGAAGTAGATTGCTTTAAACTCTGTATTTCAGTTTCACTTTCTATAAAATAAATGAGTTGCTACTATCTGTCCCACCTGCTTGACGAGGTTGTTGAATCATGTTTTTCAATGTCATAATTATGCAAATTATTAATTTGAATGATTTTTATCACCTTATATCTGGACTACTAACAAAATCCTCTTGCTGGTAACACCATTTGTTTTGTTGGGTAACATCCTTTATTTCCGTCATATACTTTGCATTCAACTCTTTTAACTGGTTATTCTTCTTAAACAAAACATACCCTGTATGAAGTGAAAGTTTGTGTCCCTGCCCCTGCCATTCATATGTTGAAGCCCTCACTCCAGTATGATGGAATTTGGAGGCAGGGTCTTTGGCAGGTAATGGCAGGGGGTGGGGGCCCAATGATGGGATTAATGTCCTTATAAGAAGAGTTAGAGAGATTAGAGCTCTTTCTCTCTATAGGTGAGAGCACAGTGGGAAGATAGCCATCTGAAAGCCAGGAGCAGAGTCCTCAACAGGAAACGAAATTGGCTGGTGCTTTGATCCTGGACTTCCCAGCCTCCAGAGCTGTGAGAAATAAATTCCTATTGTTAGCACACACTGATGTGTGCTAAGATGCTTCAGTCGAAAGACTCACAGATAATACAAAATGGTAATATGCAAACACTATGTTGAAAGCTCACTCTGTCAACTTTAATTCCAGAGTTTCTGATGAACATCAACATTTAGACTGCCAAGAAATACAAAGAGGATAAAGGTGATTCATCACCAGATGGTCAACACCAAAATCAGATTATTATATTCTTTGCAGGCAAAGATGGAGAAGCTCTATACAGTCAGCAAAAACAGGACTGGGAGCTGACTGTGGCTCTGATCATGAACTCCTTATTGTCAAATTCAGACTTAAATTGAAAAAAGTAGGGAAAACCACTAGACCATTCAGGTATGACCTAAATCAAATCCCTTATGATTATACAGTGGAAGTGAGAAATAGATTTAAGGGACTAGATCTGATAGAGTGCCTGATGAACTATGGATGGAGGTTCGTGACATTGTACAGGAGACAGGGATCAAGACCATTCCCATGGAAAAGAAATGCAAAAAAGCAAAATGGCTGTCTGAGGAGGCCTTACAAATAGTTGTGAAAAGAAGAGAAGTGAAAAGCAAAGGGGAAAGGAAAGATATTCCCATTTGAAAGCAGAGTTCCAAAGAATAGTAAGGAAAGATAAAAAAGCCTTCCTCAGTGATCAATGCAAAGAAATAGAGAAAACAACAGAATGGGAAAGACTAGAGATCTCTTCAAGAAAATTAGAGATACCAAGGGAACATTTCATGCAAAAATGGGCTCAGTAAAGGACAGAAATGGTATGGACCTAACAGAAGCAGAAGATATTAAGAAGAGGTGGCAAGAATACACAGAAGAACTGTACAAAAAAGATCTTCACGACCCAGATAATCTCAGTGGTCTGATCACTCACCTAGAGCCAGACATCCTGGAATGTGAAGTCAAGTGGGCCTTAGAAAGCATTACTATGAACAAAGCTAGTAGATGTGATGGAATTCCAGTTGAGCTATTTCAAATCCTGAAAGATGATGATGTGAAAGTGCTGCACTCAATATGCCAGTAAATTTGGAAAACTCAGCAGTGGCCACAGGACTAGAAAAGGTCAGTTTTCATTCCAATCCCAAAGAAAGGCAATCCCAAAGAATGCTCAAACTACCGCACAATTGCACTCATCTCACACACTAGTGAGGTAATGCTTAAAATTCTCCAAGCCAGGCTTCAGCAATACGTGAACCATGAACTTCCAGATGTTCAAGCTGGTTTTAGAAAAGGCAGAGGTACCAGAGATCAAATTGCCAACATCTGCTGGATCATCGAAAAAGCGAGAGAGTTCCAGAAAAACATCCATTTCTGCTTTATTGACTATGCCAAAGCCTTTGACTATGTGGATCACAGTAAACTGTGGAAAATTCGGAAAGGGATGGGAATACCAGACCACCTGAACTACTTCTTGAGAAATCTGTATGCAGGTCAGGAAGCAACAGTTAGAACTGGACATGGAACCACAGACGGATTCCAAATAGGAAAAGGAGTGTGTCAAGGCTGTATATTGTCACCCTACTTATTTAACTTATATGCAGATTACATCATGAGAAATGCTGGGCTAAAGGAAGCACAAGCTGGAATCAAGATTGTCGGGAGAAATATCAATAACCTCAGATATGCAGATGACACCATCCTTATGGCAGAAAGTGAAGAGGAACTAAAAAGCCTCTTGATGAAAGTGAAAGAGGAGAGTGTAAAAGTTGGCTTAAAGCTCAACACTCAGAAAACTAAGATCATGGCATCTGGTCCCATCACTTCATGGGCAATAGATGGGGAAACAGTGGAAACAGTGTCAGACTATTTTTTTGGGCTCCAAAATCACTGCAGATGGTGACTGCAGCCATGAAATTAAAAGACGCTTACTCCTTGGAAGGAAAGTTATAACCAACTTAGATAGCATATTAAAAAGCAGAGACATTACTTTGCCAACAAAGGTCCATCTAGTGAAGGCTGTGGTGTTTCCAGTGGTCATTTATGGATATGAGAGTTGGAACTGGAAGAAAGCTGAGTGCAGAAGAACTGATGCTTTTGAACTGTGGTGTTGGAGAAGACTCTTGAGAATCCCTTGGACTGCAAGGAGAACCAACCAGTCCATCCTAAAGGAGATCAGTCCTGGGTGTTCATTGGAAGGACTGATGCTGAAGCTGAAACTCCAGGTCTTTGGCCACCTCATGTGAAGAGTTGACTCATTGGAAAATGCCCTAATGCTGGGAGGGATTGGGGGCAGGAGGAGAAGGGGACGACAGAGGATGAGATGGCTGGATGGCATCACCGACTCGATGGACATGAGTTTGAGTAAACTCTGGGAGTTGGTGATGGACAGGGAGGCCTGGCGTGCTGCGATTCATGGGATCGCAAAGAGTCGGACACGACTAAACGACTGAACTGAACTAAACTGAACTGAACTGAAAGGTGATTCATTAGAATTCAAAGCTTGCTCCTTTTTTCTGGTATCTTACAAAAGACCATAGGAAAAGTTGAGGCAGTTCCTGAAATGGCAGTTCTTGAGCCCAGCATGTTTGACTACTGCAGAACAGGAAAGGGCATGTCCAATTAGGAGGAAACTGGCAATCTTTCCCAGGCCCCAGGCCTTCCTTAGGAGACCCATCTAAGGCTATCCTTACTGTAGCATCCTTACCTTGGAAAACTCAAGCCCAGTTTTGTTTTTTTTTTACAAACTTTTTATATTTATTTTAGATGGTTGCTCTTTGGTTTCTGTTAGAGCAATTTCCTAATAATATCAAAGAAGACGTTTTTCTTTGCTACCAACCCCATATTATAATCAACCAACATTTCCTGTGATATCTGTAAGGGTAAGTGTAGTAGTGCAAGTGACAGAGACCAGATCTTAAACCTATGCTCATTGATGACATGCTGGGTGAGATGTCTCTAACGCCCACAGAAGTGATTTCCCCTAGACCAGGTAAAGCTGGAAGGATGGAGGATAGTGTGGATCAACTCCATCTCATTTTATGGGTGAGGATGCCAAAGCCTGCCATAAGGAATGACATGCCCAGTGGCTTCTGATTTACTAACATGGTCATGAATATTGGTGCAGAACTTGGCTGGAAGCTTCTATGTTGCCCCAGAGGAGGTCAGTTACCGTGAGGAGCAGGTTTGTTCGGGTGTGTTGGCTCTTATTTTAAAAATATACTCTTTGATTCTTTGTCTCACATTTTCTCAGGTTTGAGGAAGTCCTTCAAAATGTTTTCTCCTTGTGGAAAGGAACGTGAAAATGGATGGTAGGAGGGAGGAGAGAAGGGAAAGAAAAAAAGGAAGAAAGTTGACCTCCTGTCCTCCCCGGACTTTTCTGTTCCGCACTTTACCTGCTCTGCTTTCTCCATGGCTCCATTCCCAGACCAGCTCGCTCCATCTCCCACCGCCATGAAGGCCAGCTGACAGGGGTTTGCATTTTGAAAACCCTCGCGCGCCCGCCCGAGCTGGGCATGCTCAAACGCCCAGGACTGGTTTTTTTTTTTTCTCGGTTTCCAACTTTGGCAGCTCTCCCACCCGCACCCCAAGGGGCAGGTCCGCACACATCCCTGGGTGTGAGTAAACGGGAGGAAATTATCACACTCTCGAGGAGGAAGCCAGGTAGGGGAATTCCCCGAGAGGTTTGGGGCTCCGGGGGCGCTTCCCAGGGGGGCGCGCGCGCGGGTGGCCGGCCCTCGCGGACGGTGCGGCGCCAGGGTCCGCGGGCGCGCGCGCCCATCCGAGGGGGCGAGGTCCGAGGGCTCGCGCGCGAGCGCGCGCTCTGGGAGTGGTCGCGGGGCGGCGGGCGGGGCAGGCAGGGGCGGGGACGCGGCGGCGCGCGGACGCCTAGCCGAGCTGGGCTCCTTAGAGGCTGCAGCGCGGCCACCAGCAGGAGGCCGCTGGCAGCTGTTCCCAGAATCTAGGAACCTGGGCTTAGGGGGCGCCTCGGGAGGCGAGGAGTAGAGCCTGGCTGTAGAAAGCAGCTGCGTGGAGCTGCTCGCCTTTCGGCAGAGAGCGCTGCCCTCGCTCAGTTTCGGAAGGAGGTAGGGGTGGCGTGGCCGGCGTCAGGAGGAATTCGAACGCCTGCATCCAGAAAGAAAGAATTCACCTGTGTTTCGAGGCAGCGCACCGGACTTGGAGGGAGCGGCGGCCAGCTTTCGCTCCTGGCACAATGGGCTGTACGCTGAGCGCCGAGGACAAGGCGGCGGTGGAGCGGAGTAAGATGATCGACCGGAACCTCCGCGAGGATGGCGAGAAGGCGGCGCGCGAGGTCAAGCTGCTGCTGCTCGGTAAGAGCGGCCGGGCCGGGTTGGGCGCCTGGTGGGCCTGGAACCCGGGGGTCGGGCGGCGGAGCCGGGCGCGGCTGTGCTGGGCTCTTTGGCGTTGGGAAACTGGGAGGGGACGTGCCAAAGCGGCGGGGGGCGCATCGTGTAGCGTCCGAGGATGGTTTCGGAGCGCGAGCTTGTGCGGCGCAGAGCTGAGGCGGGGGCCGCTCTCCTCGGTCCCCTTCTCTTTGCTCCCTTGCCCGCGGAGAACTCGCCGGCGGCGCGGCAAGACTTCGACTCGCGTGCCTGGTGTGAATTTCACCAGGAGCCCAGGAGCGGTTCGCGAGGAAGCCCCCTTCTTTTAAGTTAGCTCAGCTTTATGAAAATGAAAGGGCATTGGCGAAAAAGAAATAAAAGCACCCCCCGCGCTAAAACCCTGCGTACAGGGCATCGTATCGCGGTTGTGGTTTCCTCGAGGATGTCAAGAGTGCCACGTTTTGTGAATCAGTGCACCTTTTGTGGGGCCTCCTTAGGGTTGAATTGTGTCTTTCTGGTGAGCTTCCTATGGCGACTCAGTAAGTGTTAAAGGCGCACTGATTACATTTACCTTGCGTAGGGGAAGTAGGCTATGCTTGGATTTTTTTAATACTGTGGGGACATGGGAACCGCCGAAGTTGGGTAACATTGGCTTCAGTAAAACCGATGTGAAAGGCGTGAGTGGGTCACACGGGACAGCAGGATTCTTCTCTGCTGCCAGGGCTTCTGATGAATGAGATCTGCCAGGTCGACGCAAGGCTTTTATTTGTTCTTAGTATTGTTCTGGTGGCGAAACGCTCTGCTTTTCCAGTTTGAAGGAAGGGAACGTGAAAAGAGTAATCCAGGATTTTGATTGAGGGATACATTTGGAAAATATTCACAGTTTAAGATTTTTGATGTGTGAGTTAGGATTTTCTTTTGTTTGCCCGCCCCCACCCCCCCCCCCCGCAAACGCACCACACCACCCTACCTATAGGTAGTGAAGTAGGTGAAAGATTTCTCAGAATCTTTATTTGCACTCCAGCGACTGCTTTTCTTTTTGTAACCGTTATAATAAAATAAATACTATTGCAGAAGCCTATTTTCAGTAAGCTTCTGTTTCATTGGTTTAATGACTGCAGGAAAAATGGGTTTTTTTTTCCTCCATTACTAGTAGGCTTAGAAGCTGCAAACTTGGCATGACTAAAAGTAATAATGATCTGAGTCATTCTACAAGTAAACTGTGAAATAACTTTGCATTTTAGAGACCTGATGGTTTTTCCGCCCCTCCCCCTACCCAGAGTAAATCTTCCTCAGTTCACAGTTTACCTAAGTTTCTACATTAATAAGAAATAGTCTTTTGAGGAAGTCAATATATTTTTAGTATCTTGAACACAGAAGGGACATACCTTGGTATGGAAACATATAGGTGCTCCTCTTTCAAATGGAACGTGCTTGAGACAAAAATGGAAAAAGGATTGAAAAGTTCTCTTCCAGCAGTTTGTGCACTCCTGCTCTGATGTATTATTTCCGTGTATTGTGTGATGCTCAGTTTGAGCCAGCCATCCACCATGTTTGTTTAAAACATTGAAAAATGAGTCCTCTGGTGTGGTTCTGTGCTTTAAGTAGATGTCTATTAGAAATGGACAAGGATAAGGGTTCAAGGAGTTGGTGTTTGCTTATATTCAGAAGAGATCAGTATTTCTCAAATTTAGCACTGGCATTTTGGATGGGTGTTTGTTTGTGCAAGCTGTGGTGTGCCTTATAGGAAGCTTAGCAGAATCTTTGGCCTCCCAATAATGTCTCAGGTAACTCCCAAACATGCCCTAGGGGCAAGTCTAATCTCAGCTGAGAGTAGCTCTTCTAGACTGAAAAATATATACTGAATATGTAGGGTAGAACCTGAATTTGGATCTCTACCATGAACTGTATGAGAGCTCTGAGAGAGGTGTAGCAGAGTTACGATTTTCAGAAGAAATTAAGGAGTTTTGTTTCTTCATATCAGTAACATTAGAAAGCTTTCAAAATGGCTTAAAATCTTTAGGTAGCTAAATTTTTTCAGCTCTCTTTTCTAGCTTTAGTCTTGTGCTGTTCCCACACCTTTTCTCTGTTGAAATCCCACCACAGGATCATATCATTGGCCCAGCATTCCTCCTCCTCTGTCTTACTCCCATCCTCCCCTCTACCCTTTTGCCCAGAGTTCCAGCATTCTAGTTTCTTTAAACAGAATGTTGGCTTATTCTTGGAATGTTTGAAAAAATATTTCTTTTTCCTAGTTTGACTGTAGCAGTGAAGTGTTGACCTTTGGTTCTTTTGGGGATTTTTTTTTTAGTTCTTAGTGTGTAAAGAGCTCAATTAAATCATTCCATGTAAAATGCAGCAACTGAATCATCTAGAAATATAAAATGGTTTCTAGGTAACCTATAACCAATGTCAATTCCATTTACATCAGATTTTCTTTCTCTTTATTTTTTTTCTCATCAAATGATTTTTTTTATTTAAGGCATAAAGCACCTAAGGTACCTTTAAGATGGTGTAGTAAATAGTCCATTATATTTCATTTTTTATTAAGGCAAGAGTTATTTTAGACATCGTGGTTGAGAGATTCAGGTATAAGACACACATAAGTAAAAAGTTTTTGGTACTGGATGTCTGTGTTATTGGTAACAAATGTATATATTTTAACTCAAAGGTATTTCACTATCCTTATTAGGAGCAGTGAATTAGGCCTTACAAAACAGAGGACCTAGTCTAATTGACCTAAAGACAATTAGGTCAGGGTTTAAGTGGTTCAACCTTTTAGATTTAGCTTTCAGGCTTTAGTATTAGAGTAGTAATCCTAAAGAAAGAAACTTATTTTGATAATGAAAATTTTCTTTTCATTATATGTGACTGTCTCAAGGGAAAATGTTATTGTTATATCTTTGAGGATGTTACAACTTACCATCTTTTTAAGGGTATATCATTAGACCTGTTTCAGTGAGACTATATTATACATATGGGTACTTATTACATATTTTATGATAATTTTCAATGATATATGAGGCTAGAGAATATGCCAATAAAATTTTTACGAATTGTTTTTAAATTATTTGATTCTGAAACTTTGAGCTGTTATTCTCACTCCACCCATTATCCTTCCCTCCACCGGAGTCATCCCCACAAACAAACAAATACAAATCCACACGTTTTATCTCCTCCTTTAGCTTCTTAAAGTGAGGTGAGGAACTGGATCTCTTTTACTTGGTGAATATTTTTCCATTCCTACCACCCACGAGCTATTTGAGAAACTATACCGTTCATCGCTTTGCTTTCTTTAAACTTTTCCCGTGACTCCTCTAGTTGAGAAATTATGGCATTGCAGAACTTTTGATTTTGCATTGCTTTAGCTGTTTCCTTAGAGTTGGCTCAGGATCTTAGATGTCAGAAAGTTCCTTGAGTGAGTGAGTGGATCTGGTATTTCAACAGAGGTTGTGAGTTTCTCTCTCCCTCACCTGCTTTGTATTAGCGGTTACTATAATAGAAGCCACAGGTGGTGTTGATGTAGGTTTTGAAAGTGCTGATATTTCTGTATCTTCTCTTTTTCATTCTCATTTTTTCTAGTTCAGGTTCTGCTCTGCCTCTGGCAGCCCAGTTGCAGTAGACTTTCCTGCATTTGCCCCGCATTCACCTCTAGCCTGCAGTAGGTATCACGCTAACTCCTTGTCCAGAAAACCATTCTTGACTTCTCCTTTGCCTGTAGAATAAAAGCTTTCTTGTAGACCTGGCTTCCCTCTGTCCTCACGCTCTTTTCCTCAGGGCGCCATTCTTCTCTAAACAGGAATGCTCGGCTTATGGTAGAGCATATTTGCACTCTGGCTTCCAGCGTGATTTCGCTTTACGCCCTGTCCGCTTCCCAAACTATCGTGAGACTTCAGGAACAGGATCTTTGCAAGTTGTCCTGACAACCCTTTTATTTTGTCAAGCCCATATTTAGTTCTTAACCATGTTAATATCTTGTGTAGGACTAGGATTCACTTAGAATATAAACCTTACACTTTGCCATTTTTAGTATTGATGGGAATGTAAACAGAAAGGAAACAGTAAAAGTAAATGACAACCAAATAAGTGCATGATATCTAAAAGCAGGCTGATTGGCTTAATAATTTTTTTTTAATAAGAACTTTTCACAGTCATTATATTTATTTGATACCTTAGGTAAATTAAAGAAAATGACAATGGATATCTGAGGAGAGTCATTTATGTTCTTATAGTGTAGCATTATTCCTTAAAATAATTTTTTTTATTAAGCCTAGGTCTCATTTTTTATTCTTTAATTTTGGACTCAGCTATAAAGAACATGAAATTAATTTATCAATGATAGTAAATCAGTTCAGTTCAGTCACTCAGTCCTGTCTGACTCTGCGACTGCATGGACTGCAGCATGCCAGGCCTCTCTGTCCATCACCAACTCCTGCAGCCTCCTCAAACTCATGTCCATCAAGTTGGCAATACCATCCAACCATCTCATCCTCTGTTCTCTCCTTCTCCTCCCGCCCTCAATCTTTCTCAGCATAAGGGTCTTTTCAGATGAGTCAGTTCTTTGCATCAGGTGGCCAAAGTATTGGAGCTTCAGCATCAGTCCTTCCAATGAATATTCAGGACTGATTTCCTTTAGCATTGACTGGTTGGATCTCCTTGCAGTCCAAGGGACTCTCAAGAGTCTTTTCCAACACCACAGTTCAAAAGCATCAATTCTTTGGCGCTCAGCTCTCTTTAGAGTTCAGCTCTCAGATCCATACATGACTACAGGAAAAACCATAGTTTTGACTAGACGGACCTTTATTGACAAAGTAATGTCTCTGCTTTTTAATATGCTGTCTAGGTTGGTCATAGCTTTGCTCCCAAGGAGCAAGCATCTTTTAATTTCATGGCTGCAGTCACCATCTGCAATGATTTTGAAGCCCCCAAAAATAAAGTCTGTCACTGTTTTCATTGTTTTCCCATCTTTTTGCCATGAAGTGATGGGACTGGATGCCGTGATCTTAATTTTCTGAATGTTGACTTTTAAGCCAACTATTTCACTCTCCTCTTTCACTTTCATGAAGAGGCTCTTTAGTTCTTCTTCACTTTCTGCCATAAGGGTGGAGTTATCTGCATATCTGAGGTTATTGATATTTCTCCCAGCAGACTTGATTCCAGCTTGTGCTTCATCCAGCCTGGCATTTCGCATGATGTACTCTGCATATAAGTTAAATAAGCAGGGTGACAGTATACAGCCTTGACACACTCCTCTCCCTATTTGGAAAAAGTCTGTTGTTCCATGTCCAGTTCTAACTTGCTTCTTGACCTGCATACTGATTTCTCAGGAGGCAGGTCAGGTCATCTGGTACTTCCATCTCTTGAAGAATTTTTCACAGTTTGTTGTGATCCACATAGTCAAAGGCTTTGGCATAGTCGATAAAGCAGTAGATGTTTTTCTGGAACTCTCTTGCTTTTTTGATGATCCAACGCATGTTGACAAGTTGATCTCTGGTTCCTCTGCCTTTTCTAAATCCAGCTTGAACATCTTGACATTCACAGTTCACATACTGTTGAAGCCTAGCTTGAAGAATTTTGAGGATTAGTTTGTTAGCGTGTGAGATGAGTGCAATTGTGCAGTAGTTTGAACATTCTTTTGCATTGCCTTTCTTTGGGATTGGAATGAAAACTGACCTTTTCCAGTCCTGTGGCCACTGCTGAATTTTCCAAATTTGCTGGCATATTGAGTATAACACTTTCACAGCATCATCTTATAGGATTTGAAATAGCTCAATTGGAATTTCATCGCCTCCACTAGCTTTGTTCGTAGTGATGCTTCCTAAGGCCCACTTGTCTTCACATTCTAGGATGTCTGGCTGTAGGTGAGTGATCACACCATTGTGGTTATCTGGGTCTTGAAGATCTTTTTTGTATAGTTCTGTGTATTCTTGCCACCTCTTCTTAATATCTTCTGCTTCTGTTAGGTCCATGCCATCTCTGTCCTTTATTGTGCCATCTTTGCATGAAATGTTCCCTTGGTAGCTCTAATTTTCTTGAAGAGATGTCTATAGTCTTTTGTTCTATGTTCTATTGTTCTGTATTGTTTTATATATTGTTGTATTGTATATATTTATATATTGTATTGTATAATACAATATATATTGTATTATATATTGTTTTATATTCTATTCTATATTCTTTTCTATTGAATAGTCTATATTCTATTGTTTTTCTCTGTTTCTTTGCATTGATCACTGAGGAAGGCTTTCTTATCTCTCCTTGCTATTCTTTGGAACTCTGCATTCAAATATGATACCTATGTTATAGGATATGGTGGAAGATGTTATTTAAACCTTGAAAAGAGTGCTATGATTTTTAAGACAATTGAGTGTCCAATCACAATCTTACTTTGTATTTTGTTATGCACTTCTCTCTACCTTGGAAAATTCAGTGTACCACAGATTTACATGGGAGAACCTGATGTATTTTTCATATTTCTAAGTCATGTATTTTTTGGTCACATGTTCTGGCTTGTAGTGACCCAATGTCTGACATCCTAGAGTGTGACACTGGTGAAACTGGATCCCAGATCACACTTGAGTTGAATAAGCTAAAGTCACCTGCACCTGATTTTGTAATGCTTAGGCTGCATTCTGTTATAATTTGTTAAATACTAATTAAAAACTTTAACAGAAGTGGGGCTAAAAATCCTAACAGAAATGGGACAAAAATAATTTTAAAATGAACATTCATTACCATAAACTTAGTGGCTTAAAACAATGCACAGTTTACTACCTTTACATTTCTGTAGGTCAGAGCCTTATAACAAACTCAAATCAAGATGATGTTGGGGCTGCTTTTGTTTCGGAGGTTGTAGAAGAGAATCCAACCTCTGTCTAGCGACTACCTGCTTTCATTGGCTCATGGCCTCTACTTCATCTACAAAGCCAGCAGTGGCTAGTGGAGTCTTTCTCATGGAGCATCACTCTCTTGTCTACCTCCTTCACCCATAAGGACCTTTGTGATCACTTTGGGCCTGCCCAAATAATCCAGGATAGCAGACCTATCTCAAGCTGAGTCTTGAATCACATCTGCAAAGTTCCATACTTTGTAGGATAACATGCTCATAGATTCTAGGGACTGGGGACATGGGCATCTTTGGGGACTGTTATTCTGTCTCCTATAATCTGCCCTCTGGCTCCCAAAGATTCATGTCCATCCCACGTGCAAAAAGCAGTTGTTGTTGCTCTTCAGCCACCAAGTCGTGTCCGACCCTGCACCCTCGTGAACCGCAACACACCAGGCGTTGGTGTCCCCCACTGTCTCCCGGCGTTTGCTCAAACTTATGTCCACTGAGGTGGTGATGCCATACAACCCCCTTATCCTCTGTCACCCCCTTCTCCTCCTGCCCTCAATATTTCCCAGCATGAAGGAAGGTCTTTTCCAATGAGTCGGCTCTTCACATCAGGTAACTAAACTGTTGGAGCTTCAGCTTCAGCATCAGTCCTTCCAGTGAATATTCAGGTTTGCTTTCCCTTAGGATTGACTGGTTTGATCTCCTTAAAGTCTCAGCCCCTTATGGCATGAATTCAACACCCGAAATCTCATCCAGATCTCAGACTCTACTTCGGGTATAGGTGAGAATCTTCATATAATTCATACAAGAACCAAATTTCTTTTCATTTGTGAACCTGTGAAAATAGAAAACACTCTGCTCCCAGAATATAGTAAGAATGCACAGCCTATGAAACAGGCATCAGTTCAGTTCAGTCACTCAGTCGTGTCCAGCTCTTTGCAATCCCGTCGACTACAGCACGGCAGGCTTCCCTGTCCATCACCAACTCCCAGAGCTTGCTCAAACTCATGTCCATCGAGTAGGTGATGCCATCCAACTATCTCATCCTCCGTCCCCTTCTCCTGCCCTCAATCTTTTCTAGCATCAGGGTCTTTTCCAGTGAGTCAGTTCTTCGCATCAGGTGGCCAGAGTATTGGAGCTTCAACTTTAACATCAGTCCTTCCAATGAATATTCAGGACTGATTTCCTTTAGGATTGACTGGTTTGATCTCTCTGCAGTCCAAGGGACTCTCAAGTCTTCTCCAACACCACAGTTCAAGAGTATCAGGATACCAGTAATAGTCATTCTCATTCAAAAAGGGATAAAGTGGAAAGAAAAAGTACTGCATATTTGGTCCCATATACTTTGCAAACTACTTTAGGTTCAAGGCCTATGAGCACTCTTGGTGACTCTGCTTCACTTTCTGGCCTCTGGACTCCATCCTTCAGTTTTCATCCTTTCTTTTCAAGGAAAGGTAGCACCGTTTTATCAGCCTGTTTCTTGTCTGTATGATGGTGATCTGACAGCATTCTTTCATTTTGTACTTTTTTCCTCTCCCATTTTCCTATAACCAGTAAGAAAAAAACAGGTTGCACCTTCAACAGTTTGCTTGCCAATCTCCTTGTCTAAATATCCAAGTTTATAGTTCACAAGTTCTGCTTTCCACATAACTGCAGAACATAATTCACTTATGCTTTGCCATGAAATAACAAGGATTCCCTTTCCTCTAGTTTCTAATAATAAGTTCCTCCTTTTCATCCAAATCCTCAGCAGCAGCACATGTTAAGTTCACCTGTTTATTGACAGTCTGTTCGTGATGGTATTTAGTTTTCTCTACCATCTTCCTTACTTTCATCTGAGTCTCACCAAGGGAGCCATTAATATCTGTATTTTTAAAAGCATGTCCAAGGCAAATCTTGGCTTTTTGTATCCTGCTTCTCAAAATTCTTTCAGCTTCTACCCATTGCTTAATTCTAAAGCCATTTCCACATTTTTAGTATTTGTTGTGGCAACGCTCTACTTCCAGATACCCTCACTTATATCTCATGTTTAACTTTAGGGATGCATAATGTTGGTAATTTTGTAAACTTTGGCCCCTTGTAATTTACTTAACTGTTAGGGTAACAGTGAAACCACCAGTTTCTGGTGCTTCATGTTGAACTTGCGATATTTCACTTGGGACGTAGTATGAATGAGTGAGACTTCCTTTGTTTGCCTCCTCTTCAGTGAAGTTTTTCCCGACCATTTAGTCTAAATTAGTCTTCTTTCCTCTCCCTTCCAAGTTACACCATTTGGAAATCATCTTGTCCTTTTGCTTTTGTGTTTGTTGCATCTCTACACCCGGATTGGTTTCATCAGGGCACAACCCTGTACGACTTATCACCTAGTGAGGTGACACATATTCGTCTTTTCATAAGTGTTAATTAAACGAGTAACTAGTTAAGTGATTCATTTTGAGTAATAGTTTTTTAAAGGGAAAAAGTCAATATATTATCCTTGTGCTTTGGGTAAATTAGTGAATTTTGGCCCATTGTGTCCCAATTTATGTTCAACACCTTGCTAGTTAAGAGTAACTAGAATTTACCATGTTATTTCTAACAGAGTTCTAAAAACATAACATAGAGGACCAAATTCTTGTTACATGATCAGAAAAATATTTTGACTCTTGGTAAGTGGTGGAGTGAAAGTGATTTTTTTATTTGTATATTCTGAATACATTTTTTTAACTTTTTATTTTATATTGGAGTATAACCAATTTACAATGTTGTGAGAGTCTCAGGTGGACAGCACAGGGACTCAGCCATACATATGCATGTATCCATTCTCCCCCAGAGTCCCCTCACATCCAGGCTGCCGTATAACATGGAGCAGAGTTCCCTGTGCTACACAGTAGGTCCTTGTTGGAAGCATCTTGTTTTTAACAGGATTGTTATGTTGCTACTTCACATACTATTGAATGCTTTGTTTGGAATGCTTTCTTGAAATGCATACAGTCATGCAACAAGACATTACATATACTCTCACAACCGTATCTGTCCTACAGGATGATGCGACTGTGGGTAACTTTGGCTTGCAGGAGCCAACAGTGTGTTCTTTATGTCTTGTTGGTCTTCGTCTGGTGAGAATTGTCATTGGTGGCATTTGTTCAGTGTGGTCCATATTTTTGGTATTTTTTCTTAGGTTTGCTAAATCCTTGGGAGAATTTACAGTCTACTTAGGGAAAGAAAATGTATATATAAAAATAATGCCTCACAATGGAAAATGGGGGAGAAGGTAGAAGAGACACCGGGGGAGGGGACTGCTTTGTTGATCTTGTGAGATGAGGGTGGATGTGGCATGCACCTCAGAAATCAAGTGGTTACAAATCTGCCAGTTGCCTTCTTGTAGTTCTGAGGGGCTTTTGGATTCTGTCAGCTGTAAGCTTTGTATTGTGCCTAAACCTACCATCTAGAAGGGACTTTGCCATCTATAGTTTACTTTTCTTACTTTTTCCAGGTATAAGGACTTTTATTCCTCCAAGTGTTTTTTGTTGTTGTTCTGTAGAAAGACTCTCCACTTGGGAAAGGTGGTTGACCCAGAACTTGGGCAGTAAAATGTTTTCTTTAAGACCTTGGGCAAGTTACCCAGTTCTGTGAGCCTCAGTTTCCTATAAATTCCAGACGATAAGTATTGCTATCCTGTAGGGTTGAGAGACAAAGTGTATCTACAGTACTTAGAGCCGTTGTTTATGGCACACACATCTTAGTAAGTATTGATATAAGCTGTTATTATAAATACTTCAGAGACTCCTTGGAGCCAGCCCTCCCTCCCTGCCTCCTTGCAGTTTGATCCATTTATGGTCACAAATATTAAATCTTTTTGTTGGCTCTTCTTAGCAAAGGGTGGGTACATCGCTGAAGAAGTATAAAATAAGTCATAATTACCAGTTTCCGATCCCACCTCAGCTTCCTCTGGGACTTGGGTTTCTGTTAACAGATTCCCCACTGGGAATAGACCAGCTAAATACCTGTGCTAGGTTAAGAATTCTGTAGAGAGTGAATTTTGAGTAAATAGAAAACTTTAAAAATGATTTAGAGGTAGTTTTCTCTCCATTTTATTACCCATTCGTAGGATAAATGCAGCAGTTTCCTGCAAAGTTTCCTTTTATCTTTCTTAAAAATAAAAAATAGCTGTTAATATAAATTATGAAACATAATTTGAATTGACTCAAATGAATGTGCCATTTATCACGGAAGTTTATTCTTATTTACCACAAATTTTAGAACTTTTCTGCAACTTCCTGTATTGCTAACTCAAATAGATTCCTAATAAAACTCCAGAATTAAAATGAATTTACTTTTAAGAGAGAAGAAAAATTTACTTTTAAGATCTCTTGAAAAGTGATCATAACCTTGAAATAAAAACAATGAAGCATTGAATATGTTACAGTACTTAAACGCATTTTAATAATTTTTCAAAGGAGTCCCTTGAGACTTAACCTTGAATTACCTGGAATTGTTCTGTTTACTGTGCCTATTTAACATATTTAAGGTTTCTACCAGGTTGTTTTTTTTTTTATCCTGGTAATATACTTGTTTAATCTACAATATATTTTTTCTTGTTTGGGCACATGCCTTTTATTTATTTAAGAAGCATGGAACCTGTAAGTAAACCATACTTAAGATCAATATAATGTAGTAGGAGAAGAAAACTGCCTTCTGATTAGTAGTGTTGAAGTTAATCTTTTGAAGAATAACATATTTCTATGCAATTTAAAAATTTGATCCACTGAGTTTTTACAAACTAAGCACATAGTGTCCCTAACAACCAGATCAGGGCATACCTGCCAGAGATGTGTGGTGACAGTACAAATTGGTGATGTTGGTCAGTGGAGTTGCTGGAAATCATGAGATGGTGCTCCCCCAACTCAAGGCCAGTGCTCTGCACTGGCTTCAACTCCTTCATCCTGTCTTGGCATACAGGACATTCCCATCCTCTCTGATTCTGTCGTCTTCACACTTTCTTAAAGTCTCCTGTGTCCTGTTCCATAAATATTTTCAAGTCATGCCTGGCATTAAAAGTAATAAAATCCAGACAAAAATTAAAAGTAATAAAATCTGCACTCCTTTAATAATGTTTCATCCCATATTTTGTCATCTAAACTTTTCAAAATACTAGGCTATATTCCCATCATTTTCACTTTTAATTCAGTATTTAAGCTGCTTTATGTTTTAAAATTGTGGGCTTTTCTAGTGATACAGAATTATTGGGAACTTTACAAATGCTCATGGAATGCACACCAATATCTTTTTTAAAGAGATAACATCTTGTGACTTTGCTCTGTTCACTGAAGTTCGGGCTTCTCATTCTAACTTCCACATCTCTTAACCTCTCTTCTGTTTTTGTTTTTTTTTTCATCCTTTTTTGTGTGCTACTTAGATAATCTTCTAGTTTACTTTCTCAATTCAGTAATAAATTAATTTATTTTGTTTTATTATTATTTAATTATTTTGTTTTATTATTATGCTTTAAAAACATAAGTGGTTTTTTTTACTTCTAATGGTGACAATTTTATTTCTAGAAACTGTTTCTAATCTTTTTTTTTAATAGTTTATTACTGTATTGTCTTTTAAAAAATCACTTTTATTAATACTAACTTCATAGTCTCTTTGCAGCTACTTGTAGTGACTTGACTGTATCTCATGGTAAGCAGATTGTACTCTCTTGTAATTTTTTTTTTTATGAGCGTATATGAACCAATACATGGCATGTGTGAATCCTGGGCACCCTATATTGGCTGCAGTTTTCCTCTGTTTTGCGAACTGAGGGCAGAAGACAGGTTTATTTCTCGTTTACCTAACATGGTGTTCCAAAACTGGAGGCATCATCTCTCCTCCACTCACTAAACCACTTTCTTCTTCCTGTTTCCTTCTTCTTAGCTCCTGTCACCACCAATCCATCACTTTTTATTTGTTCTCACACCTAATTAGTCAAAATGACCATTGACTTTATTTTCTAAGTACTTATTTTCCTGCCTTACCTTTTTTTACTATCCAGCAACCTTGAATTTGAATATTTATGGTTCCTTTCATTTCTGTGCTTTTTTTTTTTACTTCCCTCTGCCCTTCACTTATGCAGTCTCTGCTTAGGTTGAGAGAGAGAGAGAGTGTGTGTGGGGTCTGTGTGTGTGTGTGTGTGTGGGGTCTGTGTGTGTGTGTGTGTGTGTGTGTGTGGTCTGTGTGTGTGTGTCTCTGTGTGTGTGTGTGTGTGCGCGTGCGCGCGCCCAGTGGGGAGGGTCTTCTGGGGATCCTCATTCACTTCCACTGTGCCTGTGACCCTGGCAGACAGCTTGTTTCCTGTCTGCTGGCACCCACTGCTGCAGTGGGGGTATCCGTGCTGGTCCATCATGTCTCATTTTAATCACAGCCGGGACCATCTGTCTCACTGCCGTGGCCGTCCTCTGTCTCTAGTGGAGCTGTGGGCCTCCTGCTCACCCCTTTCCAGACAGCCCTTTGCTGCGGAGCCAGAATGTGGTAGCCAGGCTGTGAGCGCCCTGAGAGCTCTGCCTCTCTAGTCACCTCAAGCACGCAGAAGGTTCTGTGGGGCGGTGATGCCAAGGTGCTGGAGGGAGACGAACTTGCGTGTTCTCTCTGCAGAATCACACCACCAGGCTGCCTGGATGTGTTGCTGCCTTAGGCGACTTTCTTCTCCCAGGATCCCAGATAGGCCCCTCTGCCTTTAGCAGTCTCTTCACTGACACCCCATTCACGCCTGAAAGGCGGGCTCAAAGAGACCAGCGTAGAGATGACTCCGTGCCTCCCTTGTCCCCATGTGCCTTCTGCAGTTGCTCCCAGACCACTGAGCGCCTGGTGGCGGCCAGGATTGCAGTCTCTGCCGTGTGATAACCTGGAAAGTAGGCCATGTGCATTCACCCATTTCTGTCTTGATGACGCTAATGAACCCTTTCCTGCCTCTTTCCCGTTATTCATGTAAATATGAAAGAGAAAAAAACCACGAAAATTTTAAAATATTTCTCACATCACATTCTCTATTGTCCTTTACATTCCTGCTCTGAAGTTGGTTTTTTTCCACTACTGTCCTAATTGTGAGTCCTTGCTGCTCCATATGTGCTCACCTTTATTTTCCTAAAGCAGCTCTTCTTAAACACAAAAAGATAAGTTGGAATCTTTTAAAACACAGGTTCTAATTCAGTAGATCTGGGATGGGATCTGAGTTTTCTGCATTTCTCACAAGCTCAGAGGGGATCCCTTGGCTGCTGATCCACAGCCCAGGCCATACTTGGAGAAGCAAATTCCTTGAGTAGGTGATCCTCCTGGATTGTTTCCATTTATCCATTTGTACACATTTTGCAAGACTTTTCCTGTCTTTGCCACCTTCTTGAAGCCTCCCATAACCTCCTCAGTAAAGTATTTAAAACAGCACTTTGCTCAAAGTAAGCACTCGTTATGTTTTATGCATTCACATACACGTACATGCATGTATAATGCTTGTTGTTGTTTTATTGCTAAGTCATGTCTGACTCTTTTGCAACCCCATGGACTGTAGCCCACTAGGCTCCTCTATCCATGGGATTTCCCAGGCACAAACACTGGACTGAGTTGCCGTTTCCTTCGTCAGGGAATCTTTCCGACCCAGGGATCGAACCCACGTCTCTTGTGTCTCCTGCATTGGCAGTTGAATTCTTTATCTATGAGCCACTAAGGAAGTCCTGTATAATTCTTACCACTTACCATTTTATTGTCAACTTTTAATGTTAATCTGGAATCTTGTTTTAGAAGTGCATTTTGAAAAAAACTACTTGATACTGTCTTGCATGGAAGCATGCACTTCCTGGAAAGTGATCAAAAACTATAATTAGTGATAATGAATCTTCTGTGTGTTTAGCAAGACTTTTTACAGTGGATTTCTTCTTTTGATGATATAATTGTTCAGGTCAGGTTGAATGTGACCTTATAATTTTTTATGAACATTTTCTTCTGGTAAAGTTCATGATGAAATTCCTTTGTTAGAAGTAAATAAAAGATGATTATAAAGTCTGAGGAAGTTTATAGCCATTGCCACTTTTATAACCTCAGCTTTCCTAATCTATATGCACATACAACACATTTTTCCCTGCCCTTAAAGGGAGTTCTGGTCTTAGAAAACTTATCTGTCACATTAATGTTTACTGACATGCACTTACAAAATGTGATTAAATATAGCATAAGTGTTCAATGACTTCTGTTTTCATTATAGTATCGTTAGCTGGCTGGGCTTACTTTAAGTTAGCTATGACATCTGGTTCTTATGAAACATATGTAAATTCATTCAACAAATATTTATAGAATGCCAACCCTATAGCCTGCATTTAGGTATCTGGGAATGGAAAAATCTTTGGGAAGCTGGTATTAATTAGAGTAGAGAAAGCATTCTTTAAGCATTTTACCATTAGATAAGAACAATATGGTTATTTTTGGCTTGTTACAAGTTTAAGTATTAAAAACTGGGTTCTGGGTTTCTTCCACTCTGACATTTGTGTTACCCTTTGTAGTAGATCATGTTAACTTTGCTCTGGATGATTGCATTTTATATGTCAAGTTGAATTTTACTGCTTTTTGCCAAAAACGTTTTTTTTTTTTTTTTTTTTTTTACTGCTTTTTGCCAAAAAAGTTTTTGTTCAAAAACTTTGGGAGCAGAAAATATATAATGAGCTTCACAGTAACTTATACTGTGCATGTGGCATTTCAGAACTCATTTCCAGAAAAGCTGTCAGTCTACAGATGTAGCCCATTGTAGTTCTTGCAGTCACATCCAAAGTAACTGAGGCTCTAATCTAAGAAGTAAGCAGTATGTAAAGAATGATTCTGAAAAATATGAAACTCTTAACAGACTCTTCATGGTGGCTGGCTTTTGACAGTCAGCCAGCAGGACTTAAGCTTTGTGATTCATAGACTTGTGTAGAGTTTGAATTACGTTTGGGTGCGTGTGGATGTTTTTGTTCATTAGTGGACAAATGCTATTTTAAAAAACAAAAATATTAGAAAATTCAAACATCAGAATGAGTTTGCAGGTATGCAGTTTATTTTTTCTGAATAAACATAGCCATGAGGAATTTCTAGAATGGGCTCCTATACATGGGGGAATAAGTTGAGAGTTGAACTTTGTTATTTTAAGAATCATAATATTCTAATAAAATAATTTGGCATAATGATTTTGTCTGGATTCTGAAAGTTAAGATTGTGTGTATTTGTTAGTCACTCAGTTGTGTCCAACTCTTCGTGACCCCATTGACTGTAGCCCTCCAGGCTCCCCTGTCCATGGAATTCTCCAGGCAAGAATACTGGAGTGGATTGCCATTTCCTTCTTCAGGGGAATCTTTCCGATCCAGGATTTGAACACAGGTCTCCTGCATTGCAGGCAGACTCTTTACCGGCTGAGCCACCAGGGAAGACATCTAAGTTAAGAAAATCTAAGTTAAGATTAGGTGTTTAATTTTATGATATTTCTAACTAATAAATATTATGTGGGTAAGTTTGCAATCAAGATAATTGACTTATTTGATAGAACATTTCAAATGCAAATATAGGGGTGTAATTATTTGTCATGTGTTACCCATATAGATAGTATGATTGAAGATAAGTTGGTTTTTAATTGTGTATAGGTATCATTTACATTTGTTGTGATTTAAAGCTTTAGTTTACTATAATTAAGTTTCTAATACTTGTTGTGTGGCCTTAAGTTGAAGCATTTAGCCAGAGCATTTGTGTTGTTAGTCTTTTGAATACATTTCTTCTATTAATAATGGATTATATGATATAGATCCATGGTAGTTTCATACTTTAATGCAGTCTACTGTTACAGCTTCAGTAAAGAGACTTTATAAAAGACCCATTCTTCAGCTTTCTTGGGCATAACATATTCACAAAGTTTTTTCTTCCTTTCTAGCTCTCTATTTCTCTTAATTTTATATCTCAATCTCTTAAATGTAAACTGGCATCTGTGATGATAGATACAGTAAATATCTGACATGATAAGTGTGTGAAGAACATTTCTGTTGTTAGGTGGGGTTCTTTATTGGCTAGAAAAAGATACTCCTCAAGCTGCCTCCGGCAAAGAGGGCGTCATTATTACAAGAGGCTCGGAGGAAGCCGAAGGCTGAAACTCTTGAAAATGGCAGGTGGGGAATCAGGGCTGGTGCCTTTGGTTCTGGCTCGTACGGCATTCCTCCATGATTTCCGTCCAGCCTCTGGTTTCCGCATTCCATGAACTTAAAGTTCACCTTGCACCACTCATAGCCTCAAACCCTGAATTAGTTTTCTAAAATTAGACAGATCTGATCTGCCTATCACAACGTTTACCCCAAGCTCTGGAGTTACCGGTCTTTGTTAGGTGAAGATTGGGCCTCCTGTTGGTCCAGTGCTCACTCTTTTCTGGTGTAGGCAGCTGTGGTCTGAGAGGAGTGCAGAGTCACTGAGCCTGCTTCTCAGTAAAGCCAAGAAGAGGGCTGTCAGACTGTTTAAAAAATATATGACGTTGCTTCTGAATCCTTTATATATATCTAGTATAAGAAAATAATTTATTTTTTGCATTTCAGACAACAAAATAGCTTTCTGTTAAACTTTTCTATCAGTCCTATTCATTGTCTCCTATGTTCTGAGCTGTTCAGTCTTGAGATTGATACAATTCAGTTCAGCGCTCAGTGGTGTCAGACTCTGCGACCCCACGAACTGCAGCACGCCAGGCCTCCCTGTCCTGCACCATCTCTCAGAACTTGCTCTTCCCTTGTGGCTCAGCTGGTAAAGAATCCTCCTGCAGTCTGGGAGACCTGGATTCGATCTCTGGGTTGGGAAGATCCCCCGGAGAAGGAAAAGGCTACCCACTCCAGTATTCTGGCCTGGAGGGTTCTGTGGACTGTAAAAGTCTTTGGAGTTGCAAAGAGTCGGACACAATTGAGCAACTTTCTATTCTATGGCACAATCAAGTAAAGTTAAAAAAAATCTTAAGAACTATACCATATGTTTATAGGTACAAATGTATATAACAAAAGTATAAAGAAATACATGGAGAAGATAAACATCAAATTCAAAGTGCCGGTGATTCCTGAGAAGAGAGAGAGGGAATGAATGAGGGAGGGCTATCCAGGGTGCTATAGTGCTTTATGTCTCAAGCGGTGTGCTGGATACACCACACAGGTGTTGATTCTCTTATTTTCCAGATATTTCTGTTTGACTGAAATATTACGTAAGAACACAGAAATATTGTTACTCTTGGCTAATTCTTGTCAGTTTTGGCATCCTCTTTTTTGTGTGTGTGTTTTCACATCTGTTACTTCCCAAGCCTTGTTTGCTAATAATTTCCATTGTCTTGTTCATCATCCTTTTTTTTTTTTTCCATTTTCATGTTAAGTTGAACTGTAGTAATTTTTTCCTGCCAGGACTTCCTACTTACACACTTTCTGCCCTTCATTCTAAATTAATGCTTCTTAGTGATAGCCTTGATCTCTTAGCAGTAGCTACTCAGAAGTATGTAATAGTTGTGATTACTTACAGAAAATTACCTTGTTTATCACTTTTGTAATTAAGAACCTCTGTGGTTTGGCGTCTGCCCTGCCTTTCCATATTTCCCATGATGATCCCTTGTCTCTCTCTGCACACTGCACATGCTTCCCCATAGATACCCTTCCTCATACTGTTCCTCTTTCTAGGAACACCCTTCCATCCTTCCCGATTTCCAGTCCTGCCCATGTAAGTTGATGAGTAGAGAGAGTTTGGAACAACCTTCATCCAAATTGAATAATATCTGAAAGAGAAAACAATTCTTACAGATTCCTAATACTGTTTGAAATGTATTGCAATATCACTTAATTATATACAGTTGTGCAAACATGTAATTAGGTTTAAAAAAGTCATACATTTCTTACCCCTAATCAGCTAGAAACCCAAAAATATTACAAACAAAACTACATATACAATTCCCGTTAACGTTTCTTCTGTGCTGGTAGTGGTATGAGTCAGGTGTACATTGCCTTTGCTTTTGGCATGCCTGTGCTACTAGGCAAAATGCCCCAATTCTCTCCTCCACTTTCTCTAATTGAGTTATTCAACCCCCTCATTCCTATGGTCTCACTATCATTGGAATAAATGCCCATTGAGGCATCATCTGTGATAACATGAATCATAAGGCTCAGTACTATACCCACCAAGTAACCTGAATTTGTATGTGGGGGAAACAAGGTATATTTGGAGGTAAATGCAGATTCACTAATAAATATTAAATTGACTACCATAGCAGATGCCACACACATCAAACATGGATCTTACTCTCAGGAGTTTCAATTCACTTGCTCAGTCGTGTCCGACTCCTTGCAACCCCATGGACTGCAACATGCCAGGCTTCCCTGTCCATCACCAACTCCCGGACCTTGCGGAAACTCATGTCCATTGAGTCGATAATGGCATCCACCCATCTCATCCTCTGTTGCCCACTTCTCTTCCTGCTTTTGATCTTTCCCAACATCAATGTCTTTTCCAGTGACTCGGTTCTTCACATCAGGTGGCCAGAGTATTGGAGCTTCAGCTTCATCATTCCTTCCAATGAATATTCAGGATTGATTTGCTTTAGGATTGACTTGTTTGATCTCCTTGCATCCGAGGGACTCTCCAATAGTCTTCTCCAACACCACAGTTCAAAAGCATCAAAACTTAAGGAGTTTAGTGGTAACATAAAGCAAAAGGAAACATTACAGGAGGGATAAATGCTGGAGGTGGTATTTGAACATGTACAAGGAGGCACCAGGATTTCAAATTCGGAGCTGTTCCCTATTCAGTCTTTAAGCTATTAAAGGATACAAGCAAAAAAAAAAAAAAAATTAGGTCGATGCGTTTCATTTTGAATTTATTTCTCTAGTTTCGTATTTATTTTCTTCATTATTCTTCCATTGCTGCTGCTGCTGCTAAGTCGCTTCAGTCGTGTCCAACTCTGTGCAGCTCCATAGACGGCAGCCCACCAGGCTCGTCTGTCCACAGGATTCTCCAGGCAAGAGAACTGGAGTGGGTTGCCATTTCCTTCTCCCATTGGAAGGTTTAAGAGTATCTAAAATTTAAATATTAAATCTTTCACAGAAACTTTTTTTTTTTTACATGAAAGGTACTTTCATTGCCTCTCTTCTTTTTCACAGACCTATTTCCTTCAGTTTTCTAAAACTAAGGAAGGTGATGATCATGTCATGTTACAAAGTAGGAAATGGAGGCTTAAACTCGTACGTAATTTGCCCAAGGATATACGGCTGCTGAGTGGCCAGGCTGGGTCTTTTATATACATCTCTTGATCAAATTCCGGGTTCTTAACAGTCTTGGTATACTGCCTATCAGTACTTTCTTAAGCTTAAATCTGAAGTAATCTACTTTTCTGTTGTTTCCTGTAGGTTTTTTTTGCATTTGTGAAATTAAAGGGTGTATTAGGGTGAAAGGGCCGGGTACAGAATAGACATTTCCTAAATATTGGTTGAATAAATTAACAGTTGTGTCTTATGTGGAAAGAGCAATAATTTAAAACACCAATATTAACTGATATGCATAATGAGATGTTTTAGCTAGATGTTTTTTAAAGGGAATACTGAATGATACATGTACATTAAAATAGTTCAATGTTAGGTTTGAGAAATAAACCTCAGAATCTAATCTGATTGAGGTTAAATGTATATTTAGTACCATGTCTTCCATCTTCAGATCTAGGGCTGAAGTATTTAAAATGAGACATGAAATTTATTGTTTAAAAAAGAGTAAAATTGAATATCCTGAATCTTTGAAGAAAGAGTTAATTATACTTACTACACTATATCTGGCCCTCAATGTGGCTCAGATGGTAAAGCGTCTGCCTGCAATGCGGGAGACCCAGGTTCGATTCCTGGGTTGGGAAGATCCCCTGGAGAAGGAAATGGCAACCTACTCCAGTACTCTTGCCTGGAAAATCCCATGGATGGAGGAGCCTGGTAGGCTACAGTCCATGGGGTTGCAACAAGTCGGACACAACTGAACGACTTCACTTTACATTATATTTACCATTGGAAAAAATTACAGACTATTGGATTTTAAAACAACTGTTTTCTATATCAGTGACTTTCCCATTAGCCAAGGTAACTAAAATACTACATTTCAGAGATAATGCCACAGTGTAAAAATAACCCTCTCAATGACAAACTGATAATGATGGAAACTGAGGGCAGATTAAATTAATCATGCTTGTCAGGTCTAATATACACTTCAACAAGAATCAAAATATTTACTTTAACTTTGAATTCTTTTTTCTTTGGCATAGGCATAATAACACAGTTTTATATATTTGTTTTAAGGGTTTGGTTATAAAATATATGTCTTAAAATTGGTAAGCATAATTAATGCTTATATTTTTCTAACTTTGTAAGTATATTTAAACACTGGTATGTCTAATTATCAAATTGGAATCAAAACATTTCCATTTCTACAGGTTAATAAGGAATGTATTGGGGGTGTTTTTGCTCTGATTCACCATAGGAAAAAAGTGAGATTAGTAAGTCAGAGATTAGTAAGTTATCCTATTAATAAGATAGGATGCTTATTCCTTCAAGAATGCTAAAATATTGTCAATATATAGAGAAGTGTTTCTGGTGAACTTATTTGAGGGGTCACATTAATTGTCTGAAATATGGCCGTTGATACTTTACTCAGTTTGGTTCAGTTCAGTTGCTCAGTCGTGTCCAACTCTTTGCGACCCCATGAACCACAGCACATCAGGCCTCCCTATCCATCACCAACTCCCGGAGTTTACTCAAACTCATGTCCATTGAGTCGGTGATGCCATCCAGCCATCTCATCCTCTGTCGTCCCCTTCTCCTCCTGCCCTCAATCTTTCCCAACATCAGGGTCTTTTCCAGTATGTCAGCTCTTTGCATCAGGTGGCCAAAGTATTGGAGTTTCAGCTTCAACATCAGTCCTTCCAATGAACACCCAGAACTGATCTCCTTTAGGATGGACTGCTTGGATCTCCTTGCAGTCCAAGGGACTCTCAAGAGTCTTCTCCAACACCACAGTTCAAAAGCATCAATTCTTCAGTGCTCAGCTTTCTTTATAGTCCAACTTTCACATCCATACATGACCACTGGAAAAACCACAGCCTTGACTAGATGGACCTTTGTTGGCAAAGTAATGTCTCTGCTTTTTAATATGCTGTCTAGGTTGGTCATAACTTTCCTTCCAAGGAGTAAGTGTCTTTTAATTTCATGGCTGCAGTCACCATCTGCAGTGATTTTGGAGCCCCCCAAAATAAAGTCATCTCCACTGTTTCCATTGTTTCCCCATCTATTTGCCATGAAGTGATGGGACTGGATGCCATGATCTTAGTTTTCTGAGTGTTGAGCTTTAAGCCAACTTTTACACTCTCCTCTTTCACTTTCACCAAGAGGCTCTTTAGTTCTTCTTCACTTTCTGCCATAAGGGTGGTGCTGTCTGCATATCTGAGGTTACTGATATTTCTCCCGGCAATCTTGATTCCAGCTTGTGCTTCTTTCAGTCCAGCATTTCTCATGATGTACTCTGCATATAAGTTAAATAAACAGGGTGACAATATACAGCCTTGACTTACTCCTTTTCCTATTTGGAACCGGTCTGTTGTTCCATGTCCATTTCTAACTGTTGCTTCCTGACCTGCGTATAGGTTTCTCAAGAGGCAGGTCAGGTGGTCTGGTATTCCCATCTCTTTCAGAATTTTCCAGTTTATTGTGATCCACACAGTCGAAGGCTTTGGCATAGTGAATAAAGCAGAAATAGATATTTTTCTGGAACTCACTTGCTTTTTTGATGATCCAGCGGATGTTGGCAAGTTGATCACTGGTTCCTCTGCCTTTTTCTAAAACCACCTTGAACATCTGGAATTTCACATTTCACGTATTGCTGAAGCCTGGCTTAGAGAGTTTTAAGCATTACTTTACTAGCGTGTGAGATGAGTACAGTTGTGCGGTAGTTTGAGCATTCTTTGGGATTGCCTTTCTTTGGGATTGGAATGAAAACTGACCTTTTCTAGTCTTGTGGCCACCGCTGAATTTTCCAAATTTGCTGGCATATTGAGTGCAGCACATTTACAGCATCATCTTTACTCAGTAACCATCAAAAAAGAGATACATCCTTTGTTTCATGGTTGAGAAGATGAAAAAAATTTTAATGCACTGAAAATAGTACTTTGTTTTTCCTTTGCATTTAGAAGTTTGTCTAGTTTTCTTACTCTTAATCTGCTGTCACTTCTGTTTTGTTTCCTTTAGTGTAATTCCTAGAAATATTTCAGAGAGCCAGTTACCAAAGTCTCTTTCGTAATCAGGTTTATAATACTGAACTGATTTTTAAGAAAAAATGGAGAGGTGCTCCTTTATTTTAATTGTTATTTTTATGGCTCTAATGACTTGTGTTTAGTTGAGTTCTGGGTTGTAAATGTTTTGTTAAGGTTATACTTTAAAGCCTCTTTGTGACCATGATTAATTTTGTATTTTGTGCAATTATGGTAAACTAGGATTGCACTCAGTGCACAGGGATTTAAGAAATAAAGCCTTAACCTTCCCCAGATTCTTGAGTTTGCCCTGAAAGAGTGGCAGGGATGGCTAGAAAAAATCTGGTTCTGAACTCTTTTGTGTACATTAATTTCCAGACTGAATATATATGAGCTTTCAGTTTTTTAGGTGGGTACTTCTTAGATAAACAAGCTTGTACCATAATTTATTTTCCTTTACCAGAATAACTTTCTTTAGGTTCATGGTTGACAACACATTTCAATTATATAATTTTGAAGGTTGTTTTCTTTGTTATAGTAAAGCAAATGATTGGTACATTTTATATTTAAGAGAAAACTATAAAATATCTCTTGAAAATGGTGTTTTCTGCAAGTTGGAAGAACTTAGAAAGATTTCAATTATTGTAACTAGAACTTTGGCTTCCGGAATAGCTTTCCAGGCTGTGTTCCAAAATTATATGTGGAGTCTAATTGTGAAAGACTTGGACTTATTTATTAGGTTACAGATACAATATTTTTAAAGTAGATTATTATTATAAAATATTGTATCATCTTTAATTAGATATACTGCTATAGAAGAAATACCTATTATATATTATCGGGAAAATTAAATATGCTGGTTATTCTTTAGTTTGTCTTAACCTGCATTTGAATTCATTTTTAAGTGCATTGTCTATAAATGTTGTATTTCTAACTAAAGTGCAGAGGTTTTTTAAAATTCCTGACTCAGTGGGATTATACAACTTTTGTTTTATTGAGCTTTTCTTAGTAAAAGGAAAAGTTTAATGTTTTTAATAGAATCTCATTAACTTGAATAAGGACAAATGATTCTCAAGAGTTGATATTAAATGAATACATGGGTTGTTTTCTGTTTTTAATATTTTAATAATAATTGAATTGCTTTTTCCTGCGTAAAAAAGGAAATAAAACTTTCTTTGCTAGTATTGTGAATTTCAGATAATTCCTAATTCTATATTTCTATCAGATAATACATGTATAATGCATAAGGATTTTTTTTGGTATATACCAGATCTTTAATAGTTAGACTTCATTGATTTCAGAATGTATTTTTTGGTGTGTTATTTTTGTTCTGAAATCAAATGATTTTGTCAAGGTTAAACAAAAACTCGTATGTGCTTACCTTCCTTAAATATATTTTATGTAGTCTAGTTTTCAAGACTTTGCACTCTTAGTCATTAAGGTGTCAAAGTCAGTGAGTAGGCTGGTGTCTTTATTATTAAAGATCAGTGATTATAATTGAGGTTTTGAAATTTTAAGTAGCAATGGCATTCCAGAACGAATGATAACACAGTTATTCAGCTAGATGTTTAAGAGAATGAAATCCAATGTGTCACTGAGCAGACTATTAGAAAGTGAATGTACAGATGGGCAGGCAAGTTTGCCTGTCTTCCCGATGACATTAAGATCAGAGCTGATGGAGCAGGCCTGAGTTGTGGAGGGCACCATGCTTCTTTGCATAATTCTTCCGAACACTTTCCCACTATCTTAAATAAATATGCTCTATTCACTAAGCATTTACTGTGGGCTTATCGTATGCCATGCATCCTGTTGGATGCATGTTGGAAGAAATAAAAGAAAATAAGGCAAGAGAAGGCTCTTGTACCCTGGATCTAGTGGTAAGAGATTTAAGATTGGATCTAGAGGTGAGAGATTTAAGATACCCTTTTAGGTGAAACAAACCGCCAAGTATAAGTATACTTTTTTTATTTTTATTTTTTTATTTTTTTTCCCACTTCCTTTATTTTTTAAATTTATTTATTTATTTATTTTTTCAGTGGGTTTTGTCATACATTGACATGAATCAGCCATAGATTTACACGTATTCCCCATCCCGATCCCCCCTCCCACCTCCCTCTCCACCCGATTCCTCTGGGTCTTCCCAGTGCACCAGGCCCGAGCACTTGTCTCATGCATCCCCACCTGGGCTGGTGATCTGTTTCACCATAGATAATATACATGCTGTTCTTTCGCAACATCCCACCCTCACCTTCTCCCACAGAGTTCAAAAGTCTGTTCTGTACTTCTGTGTCTCTTTTTCTGTTTTGCCTATAGGGTTGTCGTTACCATCTTTCTAAATTCCATATAGTATACTTTTTTTAAAGAAGGGCTTTTGAGTACAGAAATGAAATCATTTCTTTCAAATGGCAAAGCTTTTAATGAGGTTCACATGCTGAATAAGCATACTAATACTTAACAGTGTTTCTAGATATTTCATTAAACTTTTCTTTCCCAAAGAGCGACCTTCAGATAAAAAGTCACAGTGCAAAGGGCAAAGCCCTGTATTCTCAGGAGGTTCCAAGCTACTCTTGCCAGCCTCAGGATATCCATACTTTTCAAATTCTGCCAAGTGCACCCTGAGATTTGTGAGGGAGACTCAGATCCCTCGTGTCTTTTTTCTTGGCTTCTGCATGAACTCCGCTGTTTTCCAGTGCTCTGGCTGCAGCTCACAGTGGTGATGTCTTCTAAGGCTGCTGAGATCAGAGGTATCTTTCACCGTGTCTCATTGCCCACACAGACGCACGGGGACTCTTGGTGCCCCGGCTTGAGTTTGCTGTGTGTCTTGTGGTCTCTCCAGGTCTCTTGTGGTGGTTCCCTTGTCAGATGAGAGCTCTGTCCTTGGCCCCAGCTGCTGGCACGGGTTCCTGAGCATTGTGCTCTCACAGCCCCGTGGAGACTTTTGTGAAACAGTTCTGTTTAGGTTTGACTTGCTTGTTGATTGCAGTGCCCTTGTACCGGCATAGCTGCCTGACATCATGCTAAGAACCATAGCTCTGAGGCTCCATCGTTCTTTGTTCTTGAGCCAGTCTGTGTGGATTGACTCCTCACCACCCCCACCCCCCAATTTCTTTTGACATAGTGTCTTCTAGTGTCTAGAAAAGCCTTAAATCTTAGATGACCGCAGCTCAAGTTCAAGAAATACACTCGGTGGGTGGTTCTTAGCAGACACTTTGAGATGTTTCTATTTACTGTCTTCTTTTTCAGCAAACTGTTTTCACATTTTGAATCACGCTTTGCTTTTGGGTGGCGGAGAATCTTTAGCTGTAGTTGTCTCCAGGTCGATTATTTCCACTTCACTTTTCTATGCTGAAAGATCCTAATTTTCAAGCAGGCAGAATTCAATGTCCATCTTCACTTCAACACTTTAACTGGTGGGGTGACCATGATGCATTTCTACATTTCTGAGAAGCTTAATCTCCTCATCTGTGAATTTGTAAGAAAATATCTGTTTTATAGGGTTTGTTGTGAAGATTAGATATATATCAGGGGCTGCGCACATGCTGAATGCTTATTATGTGGTACGTGATGTTGACCTTCCTGGGTTGGCTGGATCACTCATTAACCATCAGTAAATAAGTGAATCTTTCCTGTTACTTTGCTTCATAGAGCTGAGCTTAACAGGCAGCTCTACTGGAAATCAGTTCTCTGCAGCTTCTCTGGAAAATGACTGCTGCTTTTTTAAATGATCCCACCAATCACCCCAGAATTGACTTTTATATATTGTTTATTGGTAGCTCACTGCAGACAGTTTAAATGTGAAGGGAAACATTGAAACTGTTTGCACATGATGTAAGCATGTGACAGTCAGCAGAGTCTAGATTAAAACTCAACAGCTCATAGAGCCTGGCGTTTCTGCAGTTCTCTGGACCACAGTTTGGTTATTTTTACAGATGGGAGGAAGCAGCCAGGTGATCTTTGAAGAGCTTCTCCATGTTAAAAAAAAAAAAAAAAAATCTGTTACTCTCCAAGACAAGATCTTTTATGCTCAACTTTGTATTTTAGGCTAGAGGTTTCCACATAAGTAAGATGTATTCTGATATTCCCATACTGGAATAAGTAAATATCCAGGATAAACCTAATACAAGTCAGAGTTTGGAAATTGATCCAACAGCTTCCAGCCCTTTTGGTTGTGGCCTTTGATGATTTTCATTAAGTTTAAAAAATAAGTAGTACTTATGATATCCACTTGCAAATCAGAGACTTAATTTCAAGTTATTTGCTAATGTATTATTTGGAGTGATTTTACCAGTTAAAGAAGAATATTACCTTGAATTGTTAATAGCATATTATATTCTTGAGAGCAGTGTGAAAATCTGTTAAAGAGGATATTTTGGTAAAACAATTTGAATGTTTTCTAAGGAAGGCAGTAATTAATATTTTTTATATTCCTTCCATTTTGTTGTTGTTTATTTGCCAAGTCATTTCCAACTCTGCCACCCATGGACTACAGCGCACCAGGCTTCCCTGTCCCTCACCTTCTCCCGGGGTTCGCCCAAGTTCATATCTCCTTCCATTTTAGCTAACATCATAGTTGATATTGTATGGCTTATTTTGCAACAGTTTTCTGAATTTCCATAAATCAAGTAGAATGGTTTCTTAGTTCTCATTACCTCTAAGAAGTACTGAGTTAAAGTTAAATGTAGGACACTTCTTAGTCTTTAATATGCTTATGTTCACTGTGTATATCCTTAAAGTAGGTATGGTAAGCACCTTATTATACTATACAGCTTGGTATTCACAGAACACCTATTGGCATTCTTCATATTAGTGTTCCAAGGATAGTTTGTGAGAAACTCAGTCGTATATAATTCTCAGCAGTTTATGAAGTACTGTTGCATTATTACCTCCTTTGATTTTCACGACTCTGTTAAGTATTGTTTCACTAGTCAGATGTGTGAGTATTGGAGAAACTATGGCTATGTCACAAAGGCACATGTTTACTTAGCTGGAGATTTATATTGAGAAGGAAATTTGATCTTAACTCAGCAATGGTATGTTGTTTTAAGAAGTATTTGAGAAGTTAATTCAGTACAGCTTTGATGATTAAAGGGAAATATATTAGAAGACATTGATTTAGGGAATGAGAGTTTAAGAATGTCAACTATTTACTACTGAGCGTGCGAGTGAAATTTTCCACTCCTTAATTATGTTTGTGTCAATAAGAAAGAACTTCTTTAAATGTTGTATGTTTTTAAAAGTACGTCATCCCTGATGCTGGGAAAGATTGAAGGCAAGAGGAGAAGGGGATGACAGAAGATGAGATGGTTGGATGGCATAACCAATTCAGTGGACGTGAACTTGGGCAAACTCTGGGAGATGGTGAAGGTCAGGGAAGCCTGGCATGCTGCAGACCATGTGATCGCAAAGCATCAGACATGACTTAGCAACTGAACAACAACAGTGGCTCTATAATATAAACTCCTTGGATTCTTATTAACTTAAAATTTAAAGTACATGTTAATCTATAATGTTATTGTTTGCTGAGGCAGCCTGTATTTGTTTCTAAAGTGGAAGCCCCACAATCGAAACCATTGGGTCATAGATTGATAGGAAGTTGTGTTGAACATGATTTTTGGTGTCCCTTAGTCCATCCTCTTCTAAAAGCTGAAATTATCCCTGCAACATTACTACTGGATCATGGAATTGTATAGCATGATTGATAATCACTGGAAAGATGCTTAGTTTTATTTATTAGAAGATGCTTATATATTGCTTAGCATTTTCCAGACAGTGTCCCAAGGGATCTATAAATATTGGCTTATTTCAGTAATTGTTACAGAGTGTCTGCTAATATGCCAGGTACTTTGCTTGGTTTTTTTGAGTTATTTTATTAAATCCTACAGCAGCTGACTGTGGAAGTTTGTATTATTATACACATTTTATAGATGAGATATATACTCTTCTCATGCATCTCAAACTGAGACTACACACCTGAATACCAAGGTTAATACCAAAGGCAGGAAAAGAACTCTGCTACCTCTTCTGGAATTGGCTTTTTTGATACCAAGCAGAATCAGCAGAATTCTCTTCAGTTTCATGTTTTCAAGAAGGTTTTGCTCTTGGAGCTCCCATGTCAGTAGCAACAGCAAATCTCTCCTTTTGAAAAGAAACCCTTCTTGGGTTGAAGGGATGCTTTGAACAGTTCCTTGAGTTTAGGGGAGAGATGTTTAAGATGCCTGGGAGAAATAATAAATGGTCCTTGTTCAGCCACAGACTCATTAGGTGTGGCTGTGCATGATGGCTGGGTTTTGAGAACCCATGTGAGAGGAGAATGGAAGAGGGTCGGGGTGACTTCCAGTGAGGAGAAACAGAGGAAGGGAGAATGGGTGTGTGTGGGCAATATTGTTAGGTTCTGGAATACATTGTATGATACAGATTTTATCCCTTGTCTCCCCACAGGATCTTTATTCAACGGTTTAAAAATCATGTGTGGACCTGGGTTTGTTTTTTAGCCCAAGTGCTAACTGCACTTTCGTGGGGAGACTCAGAGCTGACTTGCCGAGATGACCCCGGGGAGGCTGACACAGCTAGGTTCCATGCGTGTTTGTGTCCCTGTATTTATTTCCCTCTGGCGGTATCTGTGTCACTTCTCCTTTATGTAGCATCTGAAAGGGTTTTAGATGATTAGAGAAAAGAATGGCCCCTTCCCTGAAACCTCTCACTCTTTTGTATAAGTTAAATAATTTAAGTTCTGTAATCATTCTGTAAGCATTACTCTCAGACACCTTAGCATCAGTAGCCCTGCTGTAGGTCAGCTCACACCTGTTTGCAAACTCCACATATATTTACACCACAGCAAGGACTTGGACACTGCTTGATCTCTGCACGTCCTCTAGTAGTATGTTCTGTTTAGAGTAGATTCTCCGTCACTCTGTTTGATGTTTAGCAAACTGCTCTTTACTGTTGGCATGTTAATTATATCCCACTGAAATTCATTACGTAACTACTTAGCTCAAACCAGTAACCTACATTTGAAAATTTGAAATTTTGAGTCTAAGTTCTGTTTCCTACATCCATTTTAACATATGTGAAGACAATTTGTCCTTTCCCTTTATTACTGAATTTTGAGATACTATGAGATGCTGGTGTTCCTTCTGTTTTTTCCTCCTACCTCATGATTAAAGAATAAGTTTTATAACTAATTATTCACAAATAGTAATTCATTAATCCCATTATTTAAATAGATACCGGATACACACCCACCTAACCTAGAGTTTAGCATTGTATTCTTGTATTGAGCACAAGGATATTATGGGGTATCTGTTAAAGCCTTTCTGAAACTAAGCTACTTTTGGGCTCAAGTGTAGTCATGCCTTTTTCTCTGTCTAATAATCTCATCGAAATAGTACTGACCTTTTTTAGTGAACCTGTAGCTACTTCCTCATGCCAGGGATTTCTGTTCTAAGTGCTTACAATTTACTTTTTGTAAGTTGTCTTCAAAGTTGTCAGCAGTTTATTCCAGGCTTACCTAATTTCTCCACTCCTCTTTGTCTGTTTCTTTTCTTCTCTAGCCTTCATGATGTCTCAACTTTCATTTGATGACTTTACAAAGATACTAGCAATTGGAGAAGCAAGAATGATGGCTTAATAACAGTGGGTTGACATTTTAGAGCATGAGAAACCACCTACTTCCTCCCTTGGCCTTTTAAGAGGAATGGAGAGAGATCAGAGAGAAGGATTTATAACAGATTAGAAAACAAAGCCTAATGAGAAAAAGCTAAAGATGGCATATTTGTGTCCCTCCCACCCCACCCCAAAAGAGAAAGCTAAAGACTTCACATGTAGTGTGATGGCCAGCAGTTTTGCACATTCCACGAAGACCATACGAAAGGAAATGGACTTAAGCAGGATTATTCAAGGATTTATATTGAGTATAAATAGAGGTTTGACTCTAAATATTGTTCATCTCTGAGGTGACTTTTTAAAGGAAGTAGGATATTTTCCCTCTCTTCTAATGTCTAAAAATAACAGATTTTCATCTCTTAGTAATGGTGTAGCCTTGTAGTGCTCCCCAAGACCTAACAGAGATACTAGATGACCTTTACAAATCCTTTCTGGCCCAGTGATTCTGTCTTTTCACAAATCTCACCTCACATCTACAGATCAGATGCCTTAGAGTCACTCCAGTTCTTTCTCTTTCTGTCATTTAAAATGCTGTGAACATTCCTTCGTGAAGCTGCTAATGGAAAAGTGACTGGACAGTTTAGTGTGCTGTTCTGTATAAAAATAAAACTCAATATGTTTATGTAAAATATAAATGCTTCCTATAATGTTTTGGTAATTTAAATGTCAGGTGATATGATTAATTGTTTTTAATGATGGTCTTTACTTTTCAGTTAGTTCACCCTAAGAGTTTTGGCTGAAGATTTTTTTTGTCTGTCGTGAAACTGAATATGCTAGCATTTATTTTTACTTGATATTTCAGATATTTCATTAGTAGGTAGTTTCTTTTAGCTAAACTATTTTATAACTGGGGGTGTTTTTCACTGTAGTACTTCTTAGAAACTAGATTACTCTTAAGCTGGTCATGTTATCTATTTCAGAAGAACAAATGCTGTTTGGGAACATCAGTTCTTAATTTTCTCTGTTTTGGAAATAAAGTTAATTATAGATATAATCAAAATAACAAAGTTCAATCTGTAAGGTATTTCCATAACAATTACTGCATCCTTTTTACAGAAGGTGTCATCCTGTTTGACCTTCATTACTTTGTCCTTCATTGAGAATTAAAGGCAGAGAAGGTTGTGGTTCAGTCGCTCAGTCATGTTGGAGCCTTTGTGACCCCATGAACTGCAGCACGCCAGGCTCTGCTGTCCTTCACCATCTCCTGGAGCTTGCTCAGGCTCAGAGTTGGTGATGCCATCCAACCATCTTGTCCTCTGTTGTCCTTTTCTCCTCCTGCCCTCAATCTTTCCCAGCATCAGGGTCTTTTCCAGTGAGTCAGTTCTTCACATCAGGTTGCCAAAATATGGGAGCTTCAGCTTCAGCATCAGTCCTTCCAATGAATATTCAGGGTTGATTTCCTTTAGGATTGACTGGTTTGATCTTGCTGTCCAAGGGACTCTCAAGAGTCTTTTCCAACACCACAGTTTGAAAGTATCATTTTTTCAGTGCTCAGCCTTCTTTATGTTCCAACTCTCACCTCCATACATAACTACTGGAAAAACCATAGCTTTGACCATACAGACCTTTGTCAGCAGAGTGATGTCTCTGTTTTTTAATATGCTGTCTTGATTTATCATAGCAGAGAAGGTAGTTAATATAGAACCTTTGACTTTTGGATCTCTACTTGCAAGGGGTGTGACCTTGGGTAATTAGAGTAATCTTTGTTAAGCTTCAGTTTTAGTATTTATAATATAATATAGTAATGCCTTATAGTAATGGCAATGCTTATTAAGACTGATGAAAAAAAAAGACTGATGAAAAATTAATGCAAAGTGCTTAATATAGTGCTTATCACCTAGCACCAATTATAAAGGTAGCTATTTTCATACATTAACAGAAACAAATGCAGTTTGCTTACTGCTGTTCACTAGGCATTATGCTGGGTACTGAACAGGTAAGAATGAAAATATTTTTAAAAGGTGCTATTTAGATCATTTTCCTGTGTGCAAAATAAGATTGATACGTTGCTGTTATAAATAATCATAAAGTTAGTAGTAGTAATACATTTGGCATTTGCTTGACTCTAAGTGATTGCTTGTAGAGCACTGTTGGAGGAAGTGAAATCTCACAGTTAATTCTGTTGTGAATATTTGCATATTGATATTAATTTAGAATTCTAAGTTGTCTTTATGATTACTTGGATCAAGTGCCCGTTTTAATATTGTTGCTTTAACTATTATAATTTAGTTTTAGTCTTTTCAAACTATATGGGGGTTTTGAATGATGATATATATTTATAAAATTATTTTCAGTCTCATTTTTCCTCCCCCTGTTTTTAATGTCAGTGGTTGGGGATAGAAATGGATCTTCTTCTACACATAGTGGTCTGTAAAATATACACCTGTGGTTTTTAAAAGTGATTTGGTACAGTTGTCATCATTGAGGTCTATCACCTGGGGCATTATGTTGCCTGTGAAAGCCTTTCTTGGACATGTGGTCCTATTTAAAACATCCATGAGCGTATTTGGCTCATGCCAAGTAGTTTTGGACAGGGCCAAGTTATCAAGGACGTTTTGGTGTGGATAAAATACCTAATGGACATTTTAGACAGGACCAGATGTCTGCTAGTCCTGAGAGCTTGACGAGGTGGTTAACATCATTTCAACAACCATTGAGAATGAGGGGGTTAATGACTTGCTGTTTCCTGGGGTTTGGTAACTTAAACTCACCTTAGCACTATTGATAGTTTCATAGACTTTTTGAAGTTAGAAAGAAACTTGGAGTTAACTGGAGTTGTCCAGCCTTCAGCTAATATAAGAATGACCTGTATCCTTCTACATCCCTGACTGATGGGCATCCTGCCTTTGAGCACTGCTCCTGGATGGATGGAGCAAAAGAAGAAGGTCTTTCTTGCAGTGCTTGGTGTTCTGTAGAAAACAGACATTTACAATGTCAATAATGGACAGCAAGAGTCATGTGGACTTAGCTTTTCTTTTCTGTACTTCGGAATGGAGGTTAGTGTTCTGAACTGAAGTGAAAGTGTCTGAGAAAGGAAAAGTGGTCCATATTTTACTTGTTCTAGATCAATAGTTCTCATCCGTATCAGGCTCACTGCCCCCTTTTGTAGAAGAAAAAATTTTAATGTGACCCATAATATTTTGAATCAAGATTGGTAGATAATAATAACCTATAATTATATATATATATAAAAAAGTAATCAGTATAACACTTTGGGATTCCCTTGTGATTCAGCTGGTAAAGAATCCACCTGCAATGCAGGAGACCTGGGTTGATCCCTGGTTGGGAAGATCCCTTGGAGAAGGGAATGGCTATCCACTCCAGGATTCTGACCTGGAGAATTCCATGGACTGTATAGTCCATGGTGTCGCAAAGAGTCAGACATGACTGAGTGACTTTCACAGTATAACAGTTTAACTATAATGTATTATGAGAAAGTAATTTATGTTTTTCAGTTTCTGACTCAGCCACAACTATAGGTCATTATAAAACTCAGATGCTTGTTCTGTGTATGGAATCTATGTAGTTTGCTACACATGCAGACTACAGTATGTGTGCTACTGACAATGTGATTGTCAGAAATGGAGCTCAGCTTTCCTAAAATTTCTAAATGATAAGAACATATTTTCCCCATTTATGCAGCAGTTGCATTCCCGGAAAATCCAGCATATACTAAAACTGTGCAAAAAGGCCTTTGTGTTTATATGAGAAATGGGGTTAGGTTCTAGACTCAGATCATGAATGTTTTGTTTTTTTTTTTTGAATGGTAGGGATGGCCAAAGGATCACTTGAAAATTGTACAGAACACAAGACCAGTGCCTCATTGATAGGATTGTTTTGTATATTGCAATAAAACACCCAACCACTCCAACAACCAAAAATGCTCTCATAAATTTCCTTTACACTGCCCATGAGGCTGTACCATCCCTTTTGAGAATCACTGCCCTGTGCTGATTCCAGTAGAACTTTACCAGCACCTTGAAGCCCAGGGAACTTCCTTAGGTCAAAAATTTATATAAACCTGTGCATGTGAAATGTCTTGTAGAAATCTTTAGTCACATATTTAACCCCTTTTCACTAACTTGCTAGATTTTATTTTTAAATTACTGTGAAATTTATTATAAACAAGCCCCCCGCCCCCCTTGCATACTAAAGCCATACCTAGAACATCATCAGTTCAGTTCAGTTCAGTCACTCAGTCATGTCCAACTCTTTGTGACCCCATGGACTGCAGCATGCCAGGCCTCCCTGTCTATCACCAACTCCCGGAGTTTACCCAAACTCATGTCCGTTGAGTCGGTGAAGCCATCCAACCATCTCATCCTCTGTCGTCCCCTTCTCCTCCTGCCCTCAATCTTTCCCAGCATCAGGGTCTTTTAAAATGAGTCAGCTCTTCACATCAGGTGGGCAAAGTATTGGAGTTTCAGCTTCAACATCAGTCCTTCCAGTGAATATTGAAGACTGATTTCCTTTAGGATAGACTGGTTGGATCTCCTTGCAGTCCAAGGGACTCTCAAGAGTCTTCTCCAACACCAGATTTCAAAAGCATCAATTCTTCAGCTCTTAGCTTTCTTTTCTTTTTTTACTCCATCCCAAGCTGACACTCTGTGCTTATTAAACAATAGCTCCACATTCTTAGCCCTTAGCAATCATTGTTCTGCTTTCCATCTCTATGAGTTTTGACTATTCTGTATACCTTGTATAATGGAATCATGGAATGGTTGTATTTTCTTTCTGGCTTATGATAATGCTATCAAAGTCTACCTACTTTGTTGCACACGTCAAAATTTCCTTCCTTTTTAAGACTGAATAATATTCCATTTTTTGTATATACTACAGTTTATTCATTCATTATACACATTTCAGCTGTTGATGCCTTTTAACTATTGTAAATAATACTGCTGTGAACATGTGTGTATAAATGTCTCTTTGAGTTGCTACTTATAATTCTTTTGGGTATATACTCAGAAGTGGAATTGCTGGATCATATGGTAACTCTGTTTTTTTTAATTTTCATTTTTTAGAATAAGAAATTCTGTTTTTAAAGTTTCAACTGCCATACCATTTTCCATAGTGGCTACACCATTTCACATTACCATCGACTGTGTTCAAGAGTTCTGAGTTCCCCACATCCTTCCCAAAGCTTGTTATTTATAGGTTTTTGTTTTTGTTCTTTGACAAGTAGTCTCCTAATGGGTGGTATCTTATAGCTGTTTTGATTTGCCTTTTCCTAAAGATTAGTGAAGTTGAGTGTGTTTTCATGTGCTTTTTGGCTGTTTATATATCTTCTTTGGAGAAAAGTCTATTCAAGTCCTTTTCCATTTTTTAATTGGGTTATTAACAAGATAAATATCTTGTTAAGTCGTAGGAGTTTTCTGTATGTATTCTGGATGTTCATCATTTATCACATATTTAATTTGAAAATATTTTTTTCTCCTATTCTGGGAGTTGCCTTTTCATTTTCTTTTTAGTGTCTTCTAATGCACAAATTTTAAAGTTTGATGAAGTCCCATTTAGTTGTTTCTTCTTTTGTTACTTGAACTTTTGGTGTCATATCCAAGAAATCATTGTCAAATCCAGTATCATGAAGTTTTCTCCTATGTTTTGTTCCAAGAGTTTTATGGTTTTATCCCTTATGTTTAGACCTTTTGTCCATTTTGCGTTAATTTTTTTGTATGGTGCAGGGTAAGGATCCAACTTCATTCTTTTACATGTGGGCATCTAATTTACTAGATTTTCAACTTTTCAGTTTCAAAATTGTTGTTTATAGTCTTAGCTGTCTTACCATTATACAATCTTAATCTTCTTTCACATAAAACTTTTTTGCATTTTTGAAAACAATCTGTTTATTTTCCAATTTATGTTATACAGTTATTTTTATTCTTAAATATGAGCATGTTTTGTTTCTTCAGTTTTTGAAATTATTTAGCTTTGTCCTCTTTTTCAATCTTTATTATTTTTAACCCTGATATGCCTTAATCTCTTTTTTTGCACTTGCCTGCTTGATACATTACTTATATGGTTTGAATGCTATTTTCCCATTTTTATTATAAAGTGATATTTGATTATTAGAAAATAATTTATGAAAATATATAAATTAGAAAATGAAAAGACATTTCATTTCATATCCTAGCCTCAAGGATTAATAACAATTTCATGTGTATTCTTCTAGATACTGATTGTGTATGTGTATATTCCAACACACATATTTAATCTATCCATACACTCTTGTAGCCTGTTTTTTCCCACATAACATATCCTGAACATTTTTCTATGTTGACTCATATAAAACTATCACATTTTAGTGCTTTTATAAAAGTACTTTTGTATGTCTATCATGATTTGTTAAATCAGCTTCCTATTACCGGACGCTTAGGTTGACTCTACTCTTCTGTTGTTAAAAAATGTATAAATATGTTTACGATGGATTTCTAAAAAGGATTGTATGGTTTGGACTAGGGTATTTATTAAGGCTTTTGAAATGTATTATCTGTTGCCCTCTGAAAGGTGGTAACCATTCTACTTTCAGGAATAGTATGAGAATGTACTCACTTGCACACCATTTCTTATACCACATTGATTTAGCTAAAAATATTTCATTACTTTTCTTTTTAGTGATCAGTGAGGTTGGCTGTCTTTTTATGTTTATAGGGCTTGTATATTTCCTCTGTTGCCAGTTTTTGTGCTTTATTTTTTGTTTCTTTCTTGTTGCTTACTTTGTATTAGTTTATTGGTTTCATCTTGCCTGGTTTAAGTATTTTAAATAGTGGTTTTCTTATTGCCCTTTTTCTGTAGTTCTTTTCCTGATTCTTATAGTTTTGACTATTTTGTCTGTCAGAATTTTTTAAATTATGATTTTTCCTCTTTTTAAGTATTCCTGGATTTAAAAGAAGGAGCAAGAATCATGACTTAACAATGGCAATTTTAGGACAATTCCACATCCCTGGCCTTAAACAACCACTAATCTGCTTTTGTCTCTATAGATTTGATGTTTCTGGGCATTTAATATGAATAGAATCATACACTGTGTGGTCTTTTTGTTGACCTCTATCACTTCACATGATGTTTGTAGCATCTATCAGTACTTTATTGCTTAAATGGCCAAATAATATTCCATTGTATAGATAAGCCGCGTTTTGTTGATCTCTTCAGTAGTTGATGGATATTTGGGTTGTTTCCATTTGGGGGCTATTACGAATAATGCTGCTTTGACCACTGATTACAACTTTTTGCGTGGACATGTTTCATTTCTCTTGGTTAAGTACTTAGGAGTGGAAATATTGAATCAAATGGTAACTTCCATTTAACTTTTTGAACTTCTGAGGATTCCAATTTATTCACACGCTTAGCAACACTTGTTACTATCTGACCTTTTGGTTCTAGCCTTCCTGGTATATGTGAAGTAGTATCGTCTTATGCTTTTGATTTGCATTTCCCAGATGACTACTGATGTTGAGTATCTTTTCATGTTTATTAACTCCTATTTAACTTTTAAAATTTAAATATACTAAATCCCTAATGGAAACTCTAATCTGGCATTTACTCCATTAGAGAGAATGAATCAAGACATGTATTTCATTAATTATATGATACACGTATTTTGGAAGATTGCTGGAGAAGGGAGAGGCTACCCACTCCAGTATTCTTGGGCTTCCCTTGTGGCTCAGCTGGTAAAGAATATGCCTGCAGTGCGGGAGACCTGGGTTCAATCCCTGGGCTGGGGAGATCCCCTGGAGAAGGGAAAGGCTACCCACTCCAGTATTCTGCCCTGGAGAATTCCATGGACTGTATAGACAATAGGGTCACAAAGAGTTGGACATGACTGAGCGACTTTCACTTCACACATTTTTCACATTTAACATACTGAAATCAGCACAGGTGCACATCTTACAGTAAGTATAATATGGCTTATAGTAAAGACAACTTGAAAAAGAAAACCCAGTTGGCATTTAAGAAGTTTACTGTTTCTGGTACCATAGTCCTAGAGCAACTGATTCATCTAAAAATTAAAGAGTTCTCAGATTAGGACTTAGTACTGATAATTCCTTCTCTTACAGATCACCAGACTAAGTTTTTAAGTAACTTGTGATGTGAGGTCTCTTTTCCTCCACAAGTCTTTTCTGGTTGGTTCACTGATACTTGCCAACCTATTTTATCATGTCCCACCAACCATGAGGGATTTGATGCATTATTTATCCTCATTTTTAATAGATTTTTTTCCTTATTTCCTTATAAAATTATTGGATATTTAATGAAGAATTTTTGTTTATTACTTATAAATTTAAGTCTCTGTGTTTCAGTTTGCATGGGGTGCAGGAATTTAGTTAAAGCTGTTTCATCGCTGATCAGTTTTAGATTCACTTTTGTTTAGTGAAGAGAGCTGATGAGAAAAAGTCAAGGCTTGTGTTTTACTGATCCCTTTAGAACTTTGACCCTGAACAGAAACTGGCTATGGCCAGAATGCATGAATTCAGCATAGTTGTTTTTTGTTTTTTTTTTTATTGTTTGTATGCAACCTACAGTTTAACATGACAAGTAGTTTTAATGATTTCTAGTAGTGTTTTGTAGAGTTCTGTACCGCCCCATTCCTTACCACCCCTTTTATTGTGGTAAGAATACCTAAAATGAGATCTGCTGTCTTAACAAAATGTTAAGTGTACAGTATTGTTAAGCATGGAAAGTCGGGGAATTGCCTCATTTCTTTTTAACGTAACTTAATGACGTAAAATGACGTCTAACAAAACTATATATATATGACTCCTGCTAAAATGAACTACCTCATAGCTCAGTCGATAATCTGCCTGCAATGCAGGAGATGCAGGTTGGATCTCTGGGTCAGGAAGATCCCCCGAAGAAGGAAATGGCAACCCACTCCAGTATTCTTGCCTGGAAAATCCCACGAAGAAAGGAGCCTGGAGGGCTACAGTCCATGGGGTCGCAAGAGTCAGACACAACCTAATGACTAAACCATAGCGTAAGGAACTGAGGAGAATAACAATCTTATTGACAGATAATGTGTTTTTATAGATTCTGGCTTCAGTTTGTTAATAGCTTACTCCTTTTACTGAGGTTTCCTTCTGTGTAATTTCAGTTATTGATCCTAGTTCAGCCTTCTTGAGTGTCACACAGTGTAACTTCTCTTCCCATGTAGGGTCTTAAGCTGTTTATCACACACCGTGTTTTCTCCTAGTCTTTTTTCTAAACATTCCTCCCTCCCTCAGCCTTTCTGCAAATGAAGTATAGTCATCTATACATCCTCTCTGGACATAATTCTGTTTTATCTGTGTTTTTCCCTAAAACTGTGGCTAGAAAGGATATTTTAGACATTATTGGACCAGTGAAAAGTATATTAGGGTTGTAGTTCTTAGGAATTATATTCTCGTACATGTTTTGTTTTATAGTAGCTTTCTGTAACTTTCTACTATCATTTTCTTCCTCTCATTAATTTAGTTCTTCCACTGACTTACTAGGTACATTAGCTTGTTAAGATCTATTAGTAGCAGTTATATTTTAAGTAAACCATCTGCGTGTATTTATTAATCACTGCTGTAAGTAGCCCTTCCTCCCCACACGATCTGAAGTGTTTCCTGCCACCTGTTCTTCCCCTTCATGCGATGAGGACATGCAACTCTTATTCCCAGTCATTCTGTTCTCAATACCCAGAGTTGTACCTGCCACACAGCAAGAACTTCATACTTTTTGAATGAAAGAAAGTATGTTGAAATTGTTTATTTTCTTGACTGTCTCCTTTGATTCTAGATAAAACTTTTATAGTCAGGACCTGTGATTTATTCAACTTTGACTTGGTTATGTAATGTGATCCTTGACACACAGATGCTGGAATTCTGGCTGAGTATATTAGATAGATTATTTTGAAGACTTCCATGGCTAGAGAATGATTGGAGTTATATGAAAGAGGTGAGGCTGGAATACCTGTGGGTCCAGATCCTAGCATCCTTGGAATGTCATGCTCAGAAGTTTGTGTTAAAGAACTGATACACATTTAAACAGTTTAGAAAAATGGTTGTGGGAGGATTATAAAAATTGGAAGATAAAGGTAATTAAGTTCTGAATTTGTTGACATGCAGGGGGAAATTTCCTTTGTAGAAGTTCTCTGTACTGATAGGATCAGAATTTAACAGTCTTAAGGGTAAATTCTAAAAATATATATATACTTTTGTAAATATAACTTGAAGTATTCTGTTTTAGTTGAAAACATAAGTATAGTTCTGTTTAGCAATCTTTTGATGTACAATTTTGATCCCTTTTGGTGGGGGTAGGATTCATTAATTATATAGTTCACAGTTGTCTTTTTTGCATAGTTAGAATGAACCCCTTACTTCCATTTTCTTTCTTTCTTTTTTTTTCAACTAAAGATACTTGCAAAGGAATCTGAGTGAAGAATCCTCTTAGATTTTTTTTCTCCTCTCTGTTGAAGAGTTTCTCACGTTGATCTAATTCAGTGGCCATTTTTAGCAGCTTGCTTTATTGCACTTTTCCAAGGCACCCAACTTAGTTTTTAGGAGGAAACCAAAGCAGATAAAAAAACAAAACACAAACCCTTTTATTTTGTATATTAATATATTGACTGGCATAATGTTTCGTTAAAAAAAATTTTTTTTTTTTAATTCAAACATGAAACAAACAGCACAGGAAAGAAAAGAATAGGCCTATGGGATAAGTAAAAATTTCTGGTTGTTCTCCTTTAGCCACTGTCCCTTGATAGGACACATTGCCACACAGATAGTGACTCTGTTTCCCAGCTTTACTAGCGTGAAACTAGGAAGGTAAATTCTGCTCATGGGGATATGAAGGGAAATAAGCTACAACTTTGGGGTTGTCCCCTTAAAGCACATTGCCTCCACCTCCTCTACTTGTGGTCACCCCCAGTGACTGCAAGTTCGTGTACCAGTGAGCTCCTGGACAGATGCCTGTACCCGAGTAGGGAGCCTTGTCATGGGGTGGCAGAGCAGTAAGGTGGAGGGTGCTCGGGCCTCAGGGCAGGCCTTGGAAGACTCACGTGTGTACTGCTGAGTGAGAGAGCGATGGCATTCTTTCTCTCTTGTTTAAACCACGTCCATTGCCTGAACCAGAATCCTCATTAAAACTTTAAGGTACGTGTGTACATGCCCAAAGCTTGGTGCCCCATGGAATTGAGCTAATCTGAGTCGATAAAAGTAGAAAAGGTAGTATGTGCATTGGATTATGTACTGAAGGGAAGTGTTTGAAGTGGTGAAAGGATGGAGTCAGTTCACATCAGATATGAGACATGTCATCCTAGTCAGATTTATGATTCCTCTGAACAGGCTATGAAGATACTGTATAAAATTTGGGATGTTTGATAGGGGAAAGTATAACATCCATGTCTTTAAAAAAATATGATTGAAGGTTATTGCCTATAAATTGAGTAACAATTCACAGTATTTTATTTTAATCTAAAATCAACTTACTTCCTGCTGATTAGTAGAGAAAATAATAAAATGTTCGATGTTGCTTAAGCTTTAGTCCAATCTGATTACTTGAACAATCATTTATGTAGTGTTCAGATAAAAATGTTTCATCCTTTGCCATCCTTCCTGCTGTTTTCCTTCATTGGTAGGGGGGCAGTGAGTGGGATGGGCGGGAAGAGTGACTTCCTTGGACTCACTGAAGTGGGGACAGGGTTCTGGTCCCTTAGATTTAATATGCTCTGCTTTGCTTCCTTTGGTCACGGAGGTGACAGTTTTCACCTTGGTGCTCCTGGCGTCATAATTGAAGTCTCTGGTGCTATAACTCAGCCTGCCTAGAGCCTGCCTGCTCTGAATGCCTCAGTGCAGCCCTCAGAATCTCTCTCCTGGGTCTTTGTAGAGCCGTGGTCTGGCTGGTTTTCTTGCCTGCCGTATGGGGCCATGGAGCAGGCCTGGCGTATCTCCACTCAGTTTTCACACTCCCTGGGAATTAGCTGTGTTTTGGTTGGAGAAGTTCAACCCCAGTTGCTCCTTGCCTAAATATGGTGTGGTCCTTTTTATTGCCGATGTTAATAAGGGGCTCCACTTGGGAGAAAGTCTGGGGGGGTAATGGAGCAGGCATGATCAGGAAACTTTTGGAAGTGAAAGTGATTTGCTGTGATTAAAATGTGAGATTTATGTGCATGAGTGATGAGATTGGAACGTGAGTTGAAGCAGAGGAGACTAAAGACGATGATGTTATTCAGCTTTAATCATAGAGATATGACCACATTTTTCTAAATAAATTGCATCATTTTGATTGTCTTACAGTGTAAAAAAATTGGAATTATACAGATGTTTGAGGCATAAAATTGCATTATTCAGATACAAACACTTTTCAGTATATTTCTTTCAAGGTACTTTTTTTTTGGTGAGCATGCTCAGTTGTGTCTGACTCTTTGTGACCCCGTGGACTGTAGCCCACCAGGCTCCTCTATCAGTGAAATTTTCCAGGCAAGAATACCAAAGTGGGTTGCCTTTTCCTTCTTTGTTTGGTATGAATATATGTATATCTGGAGTTTAAAACCACTATATTTGTTTGTTTTCTCTCTGTAAGTTGTGTTTGTGTCCTTTGCTGTTTAGAATATTGGTATTTTTCTTGTCATTTAATGTTAATCTATTATGAATTTTAAAAATATACAGTTTCTTTTTCTCTGATGTCTTTGCTATCATGGTGATAGTGGCCTCATAGAATGAGTTCAGAAATGCTCCTTCATCTGCAGTTTTTGGAATAGTCTCAGAAGGATAACTGTTAACTCTTCACTAAATATTTGGTAGAATTCACCTGTTAAGCCATCTGGTCCTGGATTTTTGTTTATTGGGAGTTTTAAAATTACTGATTCGATTTCAGTTATGGTAATTGTCCTGTTCATATTTTCTGTTTCTTCCTGGTTTGGTTTTCAATTTCAGAGAAATTGAACCTTTCTAAGAATTTGTCCATTCCTTCTGGGTTGTCCATTTTATTAGCATATAGTTGCCCACATGGTGGTATTAGTCACTCAGTCATGTCCAACTCTTTGCGACCCCAGAGATTGTAGCCCACCAGGCTCCTCTGTCCATGGGATTCTCCAGGCAAGAATACTGAGATGGGTTTCCATTCCCTTCTCCAGAAGATGTTCCGGCCCAGGGATTGAACCCAGGTCTCCTGCATTGCAGGCAGATTCTTTACTGTATGAGCTACAGGGAAGTAGTCTCTTACTTCTGTGTGTCATTTGTAAGTTTTCCTTTTTTCATTTCTTATTTCATTTGGGCCCTCTCTCTTTTTTCTTGATGATTCCAGCTAAAGGTTTATTGATTTTGTTAATTTTTTCAAATAACCAACTGTTAGCTTCATTGACCTTTTCTACTGTTTTTGTAGTCTCTATTTCATTTATTTTTGCTCTGATCATTATGATTTCTCTCTTATTAACTTCAGATTTTTTTTTTTATAGTTCTTTCCTTGATAGCTTTAGGTGTAAGGTTGGGTTGCTTATTTGAGATTTTTCTTGTTCCCTGAGGGTAAGCTTGTATGGTGTAAATTTCTTCTTAGAACTGCTTTTCCTCCATCCTATAGGTTTTGAATTATTGTGATTTCATTTTCATTTGTCTGTAGGTATTTTTTATTTTCTCTTTGAGTGTTTCAGTGGCTCATTGCTTGTTTAGTAACATATTGTTTAATCTCCATGTGTTTGTACTTTTGCAGTGGTTTTTTTTTTCCCTTGTAGTTGGTTTTTAGCCTCATAGTATTATGCTCAGAAAAGATACTTCATATGATTCCAGTATTCTTATATTGGGTTGGCCAAAAAGTTTGTTCAAGTTTTTCTGTAAAATGTTTCCCAGATGAACTTTTTCATCGACCCAGTATTTACCAAGGTTTGGTTTGTGGCCAGGCATGTGGTCTGTCCTGTGGGATGTTCCATGTGCACGTGAAAGGAATGTGGATTCTGCTGCTTTTAGATGAGATGCTCTATAAGTATCAATTAAGTCCATCTGATGTAATTTGTCATTTAAGGTATGTGTTTTTCCTTATTGATTTTCTATCTGGTGATCTGTCCATTAATGTAAGTGGAGAGTGTTGAAGTCCCCTACTACTATGGTATTACTGTTAATTTCTCATTTTATGTCTATTAACATTTACCTTATATATTGAGGTTTCTCCTTTGTTGGATTGGAAATACACACACAAACACACAATTGTTATATTTTCTCTTTGGTTGATCCTTTGATTATTAAATAGTGTCCTTCTTTGTCTCTTTTTTAAAAAAATTAATTTATTTTAATTGGAGGCTAATTACTTTACAATATTGTGGTGGTTTTGCCATACACTGACATGAATCAGCCGCAGGTGTACATGTGTCCCCCATCCCAAACCCCCTGCCACCTCCCTCCCCATCCCATCCCTCTGGTTCTTCCAGCACACCGACCTGGAGTGCCCTCTTTCCTGCATCAAACTTGGATTGGTGATCTTTTTCACATATGGTAATATACATGTTTCAATGCTATTCTCTAAAATCATCCCACCCTCGCCTTGTCCCACAGGTCCAAAAGTCTGTTCATTATATCTGTGTGTCTCTTTTGCTGTCTCGCATATAGGGTCATCATTACCATCTTTCTAAATTCCATATATATGCGTTAATATACTGTATTGGTGTTTTTTTCTTTCTGACTTACTTCACTCTGTTTAATAGGCTCCAGTTTCATCCACCTCGTTAGAACCGATTCAGATGCATTCTTTTTAATAGCTGAATAATATTCCATCATGTATATGTACCGTAACTTTCTTTGTCTCTTTTGACAGTCTTTTTTTTAAAGTCTGTATTGTCTGATATTAAGTATTTCTACTCTGACTTTCTTTTGATTTTCCTGTGTGTGGAATACGTTTTTCCACCCCCGATTTCAGTTTGCGTGTGTCTCTAGATCTGAAGTGGGTTGCTTGTAGGCAGCAGGTATACAGGTCCTGTTTTTTTGTATCAGATTGTACTGCAAAGTTACAGTAATTAAAGCAGTGTGGTACTGGCACAAAAACAGTATATAGATCAGTGGAATAGGATAGAAAGCCCAGAAATAAACCCATGCATTTATGATCAATTAATCTATGATAAATTAGGAAAGAATTTATCAATACAGTGGAGGAAAGAGAGTCTTCTCAGTAAGTTGTGTTGGACAAGCTACACACTAGTCATAATAGGCATCAGTCTACAAACAGTAAAGGCTTGAGAAGGTGTGGAGAAAAAGGAACCCTCCTACACTGTTGGTAGGAATGTAAATTGGTATAACTGCTATGGAAAACAATTCAAAAGGATACGTGCACCCCAGTGTTCATAGTAACACTATGTGTAACAGCCAAAAAATGAAAGCAACATAAATGTCCATTGATAGATGAATAAAAGATAACAGTGTTATTACTCAGTCATAAAAAAGAATGAAATGATGCCATTTACAGCAACATGGATGGACCCAGAGATTATCATGTTAAGTGAAGTAAGTCAGAGGAATACAGATATCATATGATATCACTTATATGTGAAATCTAAAAGAGTATATATGAACTTATTAGCAAAGTAGTAATAGACTCAGACATAGAAAACAAACTTATGGTTACCAGAAAATAACCAAAGGGGGGATAGTGTGGGGAGAGGGAGAGAAGGGGCTAAATTGGTAGTTTGGGGTTAACATATACAAACTACTATGTAGATAACAGATAAATAACAAGGACCTACTTATTGTATAGCATAGGGAACTATATTCAATATCTGTAATAACCTATAATGGAAAAGAATATGAAAAAGAATGTCTTGGGACTTCCCTTGTGGTCCATTGATTAAGACTCCAAGCTCTCAATGCAGGGGATGTGGGTCCAATCCTTAATCAGGGAACTAAGATCCAGTATGCCACATGATGTGGTCAAAAAAAAAAGTTCAATTAAAAAAATTTTGTGTGTGTGTTTGTGTGGCTGAATCATTTTGCTTTGTATCTGGGAGGAAAAAAAGAAATCTACATTTTGATATTCATTAATTACTGATAGTTTTCCCTGTTTTATAGTTTGCCTCTTAATTTATGGTAATTTTTTTAAACATTTATAGGTTTTGGGACTTTTTGGTTTGTTTATATAGCTATATATTAACATATATATATGATATATGTGTTTGTATATATATATTTGCTTGTATATTTATACCTAGACAGCTTTTAAAAATTAGCATAAAAGTCTGTCTCAGAATCAGAGAAACCTAACCTGACCATGGCCTAAAGAAGATAGCTCTTTAGTTCTCTCATATAATGGGATCTAAGGTTAAGTAGTGCTGGGGTGCTCTGCCTAGCATGACAATTCAGGGACCCACATTCCTGCCTTCTTATTGCCCTACTGTCCTTGGACATTGTCTTAATTCACCCGGTTGGAACAAGACCACAGGGACACCTATTTTCTGGCTTATACGTAGGAACAGGAATGATAGAGTCCAAGCCTGCATTTTCCTTTTAGACACATGGTGATTTGATGAGAAATGTGGGGATATGGCTACACCCAGCAGCAAGTAAGGATGAGCAAGACAGTCTCTAGCTGCCATGCTCTCAGCCACTACTCTTATTGTAATAAAAGAAGAAGAGAACCTGCTTTTTTTTCCTTTATGAACCTGTTTTTAATGGTCAGTCACAGGCTTCCACTCATTTCTTTATTTGGTCTTCCAACAGAATTCTGTTCTCCCTTTCCATGGTTCATATAAATATTCAGTTACATTTTCTTATGCTTTCTTCATGTTATGTATTCTTCTTCCCTTCTCTCTACTCCCTCCCTTTCTGTCATCCAGCCAGTGAATAAATGTGTTCCTGCTATTAGGGATGTCATGGTGACAAAAACCAAGTCCTCCCTTCCCTCATAGCTCACCGTCCAACGGGTGAGAAAGACGTTAAATCTGTGGTTTTAGGAGGGATCAGTGGACTCTGGAGACCCCTGAGACCATTTTCATAATGCTAAGATATTATTTGCCTTTTCTATTGTGTCATTTGCTCTGATGGTACCAAAGTAATAATCAGTCAAACTGCTGAATCACGTCAGTAGCACTGGGTTGTACCAATGGTCATTGTATTCTTCACTACTATGCACTTGTAATTAAAAAATGTTGAAGTCATAAACATTATTTTTATTAAATCTTGACCATTGAGTAAATACCTCTTTAATATTCTGTGTGACCAAATGGGAAGTACTTCCAGACTGCTGTTGCACTTGTTGTCTTGAGAAAGAGCAGTTGTGTGATTGCTTGAGTTGTGAATTGAACTAGATACTGTTTTCCTGGAATACCATTCCATTTTCGTTTGAAAGTCAGAAAAATTATGGTTAATCTGACTTGGGATTTGGCAGTTAGTCAGATGTCACTTCTAGGAAAACAGCAAACAGTATTTGTTGGCAATAATAAAATGTGAGCTTTCAAACAAAAATAAATAAATAAATAAATAGAAATTTTATAACCTTGTCCCTACCACTGGGAGCTTGATACCATTTCACCTAAAGCTTTTTCTGGTGAAATTCTGTGTAATATTACAGTAAAGGCAATGTAAACATAAATGCTTTTTTAAAAATATTGAAAATATGTAGACATTCAGTTCTCTGTAAGTTAGTGAACTAATATCCACATCAGACATAGATAAAAGATCCATTCCAAGTACAAGATTGATTACAATACATTTCTTTGGACTTAAGTCCAAAGAAATGTATTGTAATCAAACTTAAAGCTACTCTTTTCAAATTTTGCTATAGAATCAATGAAAACTATCCATAGTTATCTGCAAATGCTATTAAAATGCTCTTTTGTTTTCTAACTACATTATTATGTGAGAATGTTTTGGCCAAGCCCTGATGCTTGTAGGATCTTAGTTCCACTACCAAGGATGGAACACAGGCTCTTGGCAGCCCTAAGCACTGGACCATCAGAAAATTCCCACCTCAGTTTCATGGTTACTGGCAGAAGACATAAGAGTCTTGGTTCAGAGACAAAAATGACTGTATTACAGCAATTGCAGTTGCCATTATGGCAATTTACCAAGCCCTGATTCCCTAAGGCAACAAGAAGAGAGCCATGGCTACACAGTCTGTGAGTTATGTTGCAATAGAGGAGCCCCGAAATTAGGGCTCCTCAATGTTTTTTTCATGATGTGCAGTGCCTGGGAATTTGTCCCAGAGGATGTGTTATCTTTATTATACTGGACAGCAAAGAGACCTGCCCTTGGTTCCAGAGGAGAGCCTTATCTCTGACTTCAGACTGTTCTCTACATAAACATCCTTGAAAAGATGGTTGAGGACAAAGGCAGTTGCTGCCTCTGCTCATGTACGTTCAGAAATGTGAGAGAGACCCATGGAAAGTTGTACGGCAACATGGGAAGAGTTGCAAGTTTGTGTATTACATTACTCAATGGTCCTTACTAGTAAACAGCTAAGCAAAAACCTGAGAGCAATTAGACTTGAGTTTTAGAAAATGCCATGTATGACTCCCTGATAAAGGAAACCTTCCCCTCCTGTGTGGTACCAAATCATTTTCACAAATGTGTGTAACTGTCATTGGGAACAAAGTTCTCATGCTTTACAGGTCTTCTATGAACTATAAAATCAAACAGTTTTTATAAAATGTATATGCACATTTAAAAGGTAAATAGGAATTTAGTTAGACAAATAGTGATACATTAGTCACAGTAAATTGCACTTACAATGTGGCTCTTGGATTAAGGCATACCTCTTCTACAGTGGGCTATGTGATGACTAATTTTCCCACATCTTTTCTCTGTCTAAACTTCTGTAACTTTTCTTTTTTAAAGGATCCAGTAATTATCATTTGACCTTTACTTGCTGCAAATGCATCATTAACCTCCTTTGTTTTCCCCTCATTAGCTAAAGATAATTAAAGTAATGCTGTTTGGCACAGGGTTAGCCCAAAACTCTTTTCAGGTCCTTGTGACAGAACGCAAACTCGTAACTGACTCATAGTTTGGAAACTGAGTTGAAATTGTCTTCAGTTCTGACTGGAGTGGTGTCTTTCCTCCTCCTTCCAGGTCAGTCCTGGTTTGTGCTTCTGCCCCCTTTAGCTCTCAGCAGTGCCCCACTTCCTATGGTCATTTGTAATGTGATTCCCTAAGTGTGATAAAGGCTCAGGGGTGCTTCAGGCTTTTCTCACCCTAGCTCTCTCTTAGTGCTGCTTCCCTCTGTTCTGGCCCCATCCTTTCATTGTGTCTTCCATGACATGATCATGGAAAATGACTTCTATGGACCAGATTTCACATTATCCTTTCCTGTGATTTCTTTCTTTAACTTTCACATAAAAGGCCAGGGAAGATCTCCAACACCTAGATCTCATTCCTTCCTTGGAGGGGTGGGGGGGGGAAAGCACTGCATCCAAACTGATTTTTTTGTTAAGCTTTTAGTATATATTATGTATATAATATATGGATATATTTACATATATTTCTAAAATTTTTTAATTGTTTATAAAAGATCTATAAGAATAGGGAGTTTTGCTCTCAGACACAACTGTGATTAGAATGCTGGAAACACATGGTCCTTTCTTTGGATAAGGGGGTCTAGTGATTGACAGCCAGACCAGATAGAGTCATGCGTAGACACCTTCTCAAGCAAGGTACAATGTTTGGCACTTGCTTGAGTATCTTAAGACCTATAAACACAAACTCAAATACAGATCCTGAAATTTAGCCATATAGAGGCATTCAAATGACTCAAGATTTCTTAAAATATTCTTGTTACACAAAAACAAAACAAAATACTGAATTAATTCTTGCAGAAAACTTGTAAACTCTCAGGAGTTTGCTTGTAGCACCGGTCCTTTATCCTTCCTCACCCTCACCTTGGATTCTGCAGACTTGACTCTCCGAAACATTGATTCCTCAGTTCAGTTAGCTACTTTTGTGGTCTCTTTGACTAGGCTGCCAGGAAAAAGTTTCCTGTGTTGCCCACAATTCTCCTTTCTTTTGTCCTCCTTTCTAGGGTAGCCTTGCATGTGTAATCATTCTTGCTCAGTGTTACAGTGTGATCCCTATTTCAGACATGAATGTCTTGGGGAATGATTTTATAGGGAATTAATATTTAGAGAAGAGGATCATTTGGGGGAATCTATAGATTCTGGTGTCTACAGTCACTATTTTTATATCCCAGAATGTCAGGTAATCTCATAAAATGTATGTATTCATATAAATGTAAGTCCAGCTTACAGCTAAATAAAAAAGGTTTCTAGATTATTATCTATGTTGGGGACTTATAATTAAAAACAAAGTCTTCTCTCAACCCAGAAATCATCTTCACAATGGTAGTGGAGAAAGAAAACTTTTTTTTTTAATTGAATGGATTGCATCACAGGCAGTCCATTGAGAGACAGAGACAGAAAGGTATCTTACCCTCTTACGTAGCCAAGCTGATACAACCTATTACATACATGTTTTCAAGATAAACAACTAGTTCCTAAATGACAGGCTTTACAACACCTTATGTAATACATGGTTCATCATAACTTTACTGGGTAATTGAAATAATCATCATTTAGCTAATTGACCTTGTCCAGAAGAGACACAAGCTTATCTTGTGATGAGGTAGTTTTGTAACTTGGAGCAAGATATTCAACCAAGTTAGACTTCTGCCCACCTGCAGAAACGGGCAGTTAGGGGTACTCTCTCCCTGATGTTTACCTTTCAAAGAGATGATTCTCAGGTCCTTGAGAAAGACATTCTCCATCATAAAGCTGACAAAAAAGGCCTATTTAGTTTTCCAAAGGGAATACAGTTGTTCTTGGGTATCTACAGGTGATTAGTTCTAGGATCTGCCACAGATTCAACCAGCCTAAGAGTCTGTGTGTAGTACTATGTGAATTTACTGGGGAAAAAAAAAATCCATGTATAAGTGAACCCATTCAATTCAAACCCAGGTTGCTCAAGGGTCAGCTATACATACATTTCAAAGCGAGGGGAAAGTTTTACTTACTTTTATTTTATTTATTTATTTATTTTACTTACATTTAAAACTATTCTAAGTAAATGTCCTAAGAAGAAGGGAGAGAAATTTTCCTTTACTTCCATCAGGGATAATTTAAACCTCTTTAATTTATATTTGCCCTTTGCTGTTGTTCAGTTGCTAAGTTGTGTCCAACTCTTTGCAGTGTGGCAAGCTTCATGATCTCCCAGAGTTTACTCAAACTCATGTCCATTGAGTCAATGATGCCATCCACCCATCTCATCCGTTATCACTCCTTTCTCCTCTTGCCTTCAATATTTCCAGGCATCAGGGTCTTTTTCAGTGAGTCAGCTCTTTGCATCAGGTGGCCAAAGTATTGGAGCTTCAGCTTCCACATCAGTCCTTCCAGTGAATATACTGGATTGATTTCCTTTAGGATTGACTGGTTTGATCTCCTTGAAGTCCAAGGGACTCTGAAGAGTCTTCTCCAACACCACAGTTCGAAAGTATCAATTCTTCGGTACTCAGTCTTCTTTATGGTTCAATTCTCACATCCGTACATGACTACTGAAAAAACCATAGCTTTAACTGTATGGCCCTTTGTTGGCAAAGTAATGCATGCTTTTTAATACACTGTCTAGATTTGTCATATTTGCCCTTGCATCCTCTATATTTGCTTCTATCTTAAAAATAAGGACCTTGATCTTATTAATCTTACAGTAGCTTTATGATTAAACAGAAGTTATTTTAAATGCACTTGTAAATTTGATTTTATTACAGTTTAAATTATTATTTAGTTTTATTCAGTATAAAAATGGTTTAATTAGGGTTTTTTTTAAGTGGAATAGAGTTGTTATCATAGACTCTGAAATACAGTACTTGGATGCAATCTCAAAAACAACAGAATGATCTCTGTTCATTTCCAAGGCAAACCATTCAATATCACAGTAATCCAGGTCTATGCCCTGACCAGCAATGCTGAAGAAGCTGAAGTTGAATGGTTCTATGAAGACCTTCTACAACTAATACCCCAAAAAGATGTCCTTTTCATTATAGGGGAGTGGAATGCAAAAGTAGGAAGTCAAGAAATACCTGGAGTAACAGGCAGATTTGGCCTTGGAGTACAGAATGAAGCAGGGCAAAGACTAATAGCGTTTTACCAACAGAACACACTGGTCATAGAAAACACCCTCTTCCAACAACACAAGATAAGACTACATATGGACATCACCAAATGGTCAATACCAAAATCAGATTAATTATATTCCTGGCAGCCAAAGATGGAGAAGTTCTATACAGTCAGCAAAAACAGGACCGGGAGCTGACTATGGCTCTGATCCTGAACTCCTTATTGCCAAATTCAGACTTAAATTGAAGAAAGTAGGGAAAACCACTAGACCATTCAGGTATGACCTAAATCAAATGCCTTACAATTACACAGTGAAAGTGAGAAATAGATTCAAGGGATTAGATCTGTTAGAGTGCCTGAAGAACTATGAAGGAAGGTTCGTGACATTGTACAGGAGGCAGGAATTAAGACCATCCCCAAGTTAAAAAAAAGCAAAAAGGCAAAATGGCTGTCTGAGGAGGCCTTACAAATAGCTGTGAAAAGAAGAGAAGTGAAAGGCAAAGGAGAAAAGGGAAGATATACCCATTTGAATGCAGAGTTCCAAAGAATAGTAAAGAGAGATGAGAAAGCCTTCCTCAGTGATCAGTGCAAAGAAATAGAGGAAAACAATAGAAAGGGAAAGACTGGAGATCTCTTGAAGAAAATTAGAGATACCAAGGGAACATTTCATGCAAAGATGAGTTCGACAAAGGACAGAAATGGTATGGCCCTAACAGAAGCAGAAGATATTAAGAGGTGGCAAAAATACACAAAAGAACTATATAAAAAAGATCTTCATTACCCAGATAATGATGATGGTGTGATCACTCACCTAGAGGCAGACATCCTGGAATGCAAAGTCAAGTGGGCCTTAGGAAGCATCACTACAAAGAAAGCTAGTGGAGGTGATGGAATTCCAGTTGAGCTATTTCAAATCCTAAAAGATGATGCTGTGAAAGTGTTGCACTCAATATGCCAACAAATTTGGAAAACTCAGCAGTGACCATAGGACTGGAAAACTGTTTCATTCCAATCCCAAAGAAAGGCAATGCCGAGGAATGTTCAAACTACCCACTCAATTGCACTTATCTCACACGCTACCATAGGAATGCTCAAAATTCTCCACGCCAGGCTTCAACAGTACGTGAACTGTGAACTTTCAGGTGTTCCAGCTGGATTTAGAAAAGGTAGAGGAACCAGAGATCAAATTGCCAACATCCGCTAGATCATCAAAAAAGCAAGAGAGTTCCAGAAAAACATCTACTTCTGCTTTCTTGACTATGCCAAAGCCTTTGACTGTGTGGATCACAATAAACTGTGGAAAATTCTTCAAGAGATGGGAATACCAGACCACCTGACCTGCCTCTTGAGAAATCTGTGTGCAGGTCAGGAAGCAACAGTTAGAACTGGACATGGAACAACAGACTGGTTCCAAATAGGAAAAGGAATAAGTCAAGGCTGTATATTGTCACCCTGTTTATTTAACTTATATGCAGAGTACATCATGAGAAACACTGGGCTGGATGAAGCACAAGCTGGAATCAAGATTGCCAGGAGAAATATCAGTAACCTCAGATATGCAGACAGCACCACCCTTATGGCAGAAAGTGAAGAAGAACTAAAGAGCCTCTTGATGAAAGTGAAACAGGAGAGTTAAAAAGTTGACTTAAAACTCAACATTCAGAAAACTAAGATCATGGCATCTGGTCCCATCACTTCATGGGAAATAGATGGGGAAACAGTGGAAACAGTGACAGACTTTATTTTTTGGGCTCCAAAATCACTGCAGATGGTGGCTGCAGCCATGAAATTAAAAGACTCTTACTCCTTGGAAGAAAAGTTAAGACCAACCTAGGTAGCATATTAAAAAATAGAGACATTACTTTGTCAACAAAGGTCCATCTAGTCAAAGCTATGGTTTTTCCAGTAGTCATGTGTGGATGTGAGAGTTGGACTATAAAGAAAGCTGAGTGCCGAAGAATTGGTGCTTTTGAACTGTGGTGTTGGAGAAGACTCTTGAGAGTCCCTTGGACTGCAAGGAGATCCAGCCAGTCCATCCTAAAGGAAATCGGTCCTGAATATTCATTGGAAGGACTGCTGCTGAAGCTGAAACTCCAATCCTTTGGCCACCTGATGGGAAGAACTGACTCATTTGACAAGACCCTGATGCTGGGAAAGATAGAAGGCGGAGGAGAAGGGGACGACAGCGGATGAGATGGCTGGATGGCATCACCGAGTCTGTGGACATGAGTTTGAGTAAACTTCGGGAGTTGGTGATGGACAGGGAGGCCTGGCATGCTGCAGTCCATGGGGTTGCAAAGAGTTGGACATAACTGTGCTACTGAACTGAGTTTGTCAGGAGCTCAGCGTAAGGTGACTTTGGCTAAATCAGTATTTTCATGCTCAACAGCCTGTGATGTTGGGTACCTGAAACTGTTAAGTTATATAAATGTGCACCCAAGCAGAGAATCAGACAAAGAACTGTTGGTTTGTTGCTAAGTCATGTCTGCTTCTTTTGCGATCCCATGACTGTAGCCTGCCAGGATCCTCTGTCCATGGGATTCCTAGGCCAAAATATGGAGTGGCTTACCATTTCTTTCTCCAGGGGATCTTCCCAACCCAGGGACAGAACCCGCATCTTTTCATGGGCAGGCAATTCTTTACCACTCAGCCACCAGGGATGTCCTGGACAAAGAATACTGGGAAAAAGACAAGTTTGTGTTTTCTGAGTTTGGAGGTCTTTTTTCTTTTACACTTCACTGCAGTTAAAATTCCGAATTTCCCTAGACAGCCCCTCAACAAACATCGGGAGTAGGCACTATTTGCTTATCATTTTTATAACTGTAACTTATATAATTCTATTCATGGGCTTAGAATCTAGCCAAGGGTGACTTGACTTCGACCTTTATGTGATTTTGTCTTTCCCCTCCTCCTCCCTCTGCTTGTCAGCACGTGGCCGTGCCCGCAGGCGAGTCCCGGTCCGCGTCTCTGGTGGGGAGCCCCGACTCTCCCATCATCTGTGTGGTGTGTTACCAGATGCCGAGCCCCACTGCCCGCAGCTGCTGGGTGCATGTTTGCTCACAGACTTGCAGTTTTCCATCTGCCACTTCCTCTTTAAAGAGAGGCCTGGGGGATCCCCCTCAGCGGCCTTGTGGTTCCTGTGGCCACGTTGCACACATTCCTGCCCACCACCCTGAAGTCTCTCATTTCACACCGACCAGCTTGTCGAGAGTTGCTTTAGAGGCCACCTAGTCACCTGACTGGGTCAGCTTTGTGACTGCAGGGGTCTGTGACTAGGATCTCTCCTGACGACAGGTGTCACATATTCCTTGTTTCTTCTTGAAAGAAGGCTTCTCTCACTCTTAACCTCACCTATGGATTGAATCGAAAAGCGATAGCTGCCTCGCTGAGTTCGGCTAGGAAAATTTACCCTTTTCTCCTTTATCCTGCCTCCATGACCTCTGAGGTTTTTGGTTTTTTTGTTTGTTTGTTTCTTTAATATATAAATAATTGCTTCCTGTCAGTCTCTCAAACAAGACCGTGCTGAGATTTGTAGAGAACTAGTCTCCTGTATGCTGTATGGAAAGAATAGCAGTGTTTAGAATGTTGGAACCATAACAAGGCAGCGTTTCTGATTTTCCTATTAAGAGTCTGTGTGGAACTAAGAATTGAAAGCTAATTACATAAATCTTTAAATTTTGATAGATCCCCCACCCCCTAGTGTTTCTGCCTCTGGGATATCTATTCCACAGAGGGTACCTTGTATCTAGCAAAAAAAATCAGTTAAACATTCAACCAATGACACTGCCACCCCTCACTCTTAAATGTTAAACATCTTTCAGGATTTTTTTGAACCGCAAACCATTGACTAGATTCTCTATTGCTCATACAATAATCGGTGACATGGGAAGTGAATCTGAATTTAAAAATAATGTCTAACATTAGGAAAACTTGCTTTTTTCTCATTAAGATTTTAAAATTTTCATCTGTATACACATAGTTTAGCTAGTAGCTTTTCTGTTCTTTACTGTTTCTGATTTTTCCACCTTGTGTGGTTCTCAGACCTCATGGACGTGTGTCATGTAAGCCTTTCTCTGAGCCTCTGGGTTGTTTCACTGACAGAATGGGGGTGTCACCATAGCACGCCTGCTGCTGAGTCAAGGAGCAGGGCCCTGGAAGCACAGAGGTCCCTTGGAGATAGCTCTGCTGGAAACTGTTGAGGGCGTGTGACTTGGGGAGACCTCTCCTGAATTAGAGAAATGTGTGAGCCATGATGCCTACAATTGTGCTTTTCATAGAGCCAAGTATACTGTTGCTGATTAATAAATAATGGGTTGTTTATCTTGGAGTTGTTTGTATTGGCAGATGCCCTCTAAGATTCAAAGGCTGTCTGTAAACGAATAATGCCCTCATTGTTTATTCAGCGCCTGCTTTTCTATTTAATATGCAGCTATCTGGGAGAAATTTCTTGAATATCAAATCACAAGTAAAATGTAAGCAGTTTTTTTCCCCCAGATTTCCAAATAGGCCATTTAACTGTGGCTCATTCTCAGATGTTCTAATGATCTGGTTGTGTGTGAGGGAGAAGGGCAAGGGAGTGAGGCCCAGAAGTTTGCCATCTACCAGATCCATCACAGATAGCTTAAATAAATTCAGGTACATTTCTGGCTGATGGTGTGTCTAGCACAGGTTAGCTGCTGGGCTTTCAAGCGGAAAATGTGCAAAGGGCCGGGCAGCGGGGATCACAGTGGGAGCAGGTCGGGAAAGGCTGATGAAGGAGGTGGGTCTGGTGGTTGACACAGCATCACTGGTGTGGCACCAGGAACAGAGCAAATTACACTCGGCAGGGGAAACCGTATGTTTGAAGACTTGTGGCGTCATCAGCAGTAGGCGTTCTGGGAACTGTAAGTTCAGTGATTCTGGAGCATAAAGCACTGTAGGAGTGGCCCTGGGAAAATGGGAATATGAGGCCCAGATGATGAAAATCCCGAACCCCGTCTCTCTCGCAGGAGTGACGGCTCCATGATGTGTAGCTCTGGCCGAAGACAGCGTGAAGCTGTCACCCCTTCCTTGTTCTGTGTGCTATGCTCAGATGTTCTCAGTATCTAGAGGGCTCTGATTTTATAAAGGGCCACTGTGTGATTAATATTTTCATGTTGCAATGGCATAATTCTAGAGACTCAAATGGTGAGGAGATCGTGCATGAGCACAGAGGGTCAGGGAGAGTTTTGTTTTTTTTTTTAGGGATAGTTTTGAAACTGGGTTTATGCCTCAGGTGGTAGTGATATAGAAAAACATGGGCGGAGATATTTCCTTCTGCATACCTTTGCATCCTCAGTGCTGGCAAAGTGTGTTGGCTCTGTCGGTTGTTTAATAATGGTGATCAACTATATATAATGCATGAGACATTGTTATTTTAACATATTTAAAAATAATTTTCATGGTTTCTTGGTACTGCCGGCTATCTGATTCACAAGAGGCAAAGGTTAAAATTATGATAATTGGCCAAACAGTTAAATGTCTTCCAGTGAGGGGCAAAATCTTGAATAAAATTAATTTATATTGCTTCAGTGTAAGCCATAACAGAAGGAATTTTTTTAAGTGCTTTAGGGAATACATAAAAACAACGATGAAAGCATTTTTTTTCAGTTGAGTTTTAAGTATTATGATGTAATAAATATTTGGGACTTATTTTTAAGAAATTTTCAGTATTTTGGAAACCAATAAAGATCATTTTGATATAAAATAAAATTTAGTCACAGATGTTAGAAAAAATGGTTACCAGTGTAAAAGGGGGTAGACTGGGATATATATATGTACACACTACTCTATATATAATACATAACTGATAAGGGCCTACTATATAGCACAGGAAACTATACTCAATACTCTGTAATGACCGTATATGGGAAAATATATTTTTCATGTATGTGTGTGTATAATTGATTTACTTTGCTCTACAGCAGAAAGTAATACAGCAATGTAAATGAACTATACTCCAATTTAAAATAATGTTTTAAAAAATTCAACTGTGAGAGAGAATGTGTGTGTTTGGGAGTTGGATATACATAAGTGATAAAATTAGAAATCCCGTAATTACTTTATTTCACATTTTTTAGGTGCTGGTGAATCTGGGAAAAGTACAATTGTGAAGCAAATGAAGTAAGTAGATTTAAAACATTAATTTTTTTTTTATGTTGTTTAAGTGTACCGTTCCCTCAAAGGAAGTAAGTATTCTTTTTTTCCTTTTGTCTCAGAATTATCCACGAAGCTGGTTATTCAGAAGAGGAATGTAAGCAGTACAAAGCAGTGGTCTACAGTAACACCATCCAGTCAATTATCGCTATCATTAGGGCCATGGGGAGATTGAAGATTGACTTCAGTGACTCGGCCCGGGCGGTAAGTTACTAAAGTCCTTGGAGCAGACCAGAAGAGTTAAAAAAAAAAAAAACAAAGCTTGCATGATAACACCATACTGTATTTATCAGCTGTCTCAGGACCAGAAGAATAGTAGTGAGTGAAGAAGGTCAGAAGCTTTAGATGTGAGTAGAGTAAGAATACACAGATTTGCATAATCTTCCCATTAGAGCCAGAATGCTTTCCTTATCCATCAGACGGTTTGGCCCACTCAGTAACCATTTTCTATATAACATAGTATACTGACTACCTCTGACTCTCCATAATGGTTTTGAGTAGATACTACCGGGTTCAGTAAACTGCCTACACTGGCATTCTTCAGAATTTGTTTACATGATTTGGAATGCTGAAATGATCTAAATATTTGTGTTCATGCCCAGACTAAAAAGCAGTCTAGTCTCAGATGATGAAAACAGTATACAGTTTGCTTATCTTTGGAATCAGAAAATACTGGCTATTAGAAAACATCTTTCAGAATTTCAAAGCTAGAAGGACAAGGACCTTAGGAGACAGGCTAGTTCCACCGCTTCGTTTTAGCAGTAAAGAAACTGGAACCCAGGACATTACATGATAAGAAAGATGGCAGTGTGCTGTGCTTCCTTCTGTGACCCAGTGTGTAACTTGTTTTCAGTTTGATTGGAAACAGCCTCAGCCTGGCCCATATATTACATTTTCCTCTTTTCTCCGCAGTCCTGGGTTGCTTAATCTGTTTCAAATTTTTTTTTATTTGTGTATGGTTTATTCTTCACTGATTCTTTTTTTTTAAATAACATGGTAAAACTTGATGTTTCTGGAAACCTTTAAGTGAATCTCTAGATTAGTTTTTAATATTTTGGTACAAAGTAGATGTACATTATTACTACTGTTACTACTACTACCCCCTTTTATAGTTCCTTTTTATTTTTATGTGTTCAATATGTGTGTGATCTCCCTAATAATACTATAAATACTTTTTTGTATAGAGACCATAACTTTTTGTCTTCTTAGGTCTGCCAGGTTTTTGATTTTATATATAGGCTCAATTTGTACTTAATAGGAAAAAAAAATGAATGAAAGCAGCGTTAGAAAACATACATTGGGGAAATCTGTAATAATTTGCTTATTTTGTATAATAAGTCACTAAAATTTCTTTATAAGTTGTGGGACATATTAACTTACTAAGCTTTTTTTTTAAAATAAGGATTAAAAAGCTTCATGTAATGAATTAAAATTTTCAAAGACTTCAGGATCATTTTTAATAATAATTCATAGCATTATTCTAACTTATCTTTTCTGAAACAGCATTTGATCATATCCAGACAATTTTTGCCTTATCTCCTATCCATTCAGGCTGTAACTTATTCATTTATCGTTATTCATTCAGGAAATGTTTTTGAGCTCTTAGTCATACACAAGAGAGCTACCCTACGATAAAGAATTGAATAAATTGTACTTTACATTAATTCCAATTCATGTGTACAGTATTATGCCTTCAGATCTTACATGTGATTATTAAAGAGAAAGGTTTTGTAGCCTCCATTGTGTGAGGTAATGAAGGGTCAAGGCAAGCTGCCTTTTTATGAGGTCTTTTTATTTTCATATTTTTCTCAAGAAATATTTTCATTTTGTGTCCTTTAGAGGCAGATTTGGGCTTAATTTCAGGACTGACTGGGCTTCCCTGGTGGCTCAGCTGGTAAAGAACCCACCTGCAATGAGGTAGACCTGGGTTCGATCCCTGGGTTGGGAAGATCCGGGAAGGGCTTCCCAATCCACTATTCTGGCCTGGAGAATTCAATGGACTATATATATAGTCCATGGGGTGGCAAAGAGTTGGACACGACTGAGCAACTTTCAGAGACTTTGTTTCAGGACTGACTGGGAATAACTGCTCTCACACCGGTGTTTTTTTTTTTTTTTTAACTCGTTTTCTGATGCTTTTGGAATCTACACGGGGGCCTGCTCTGGTCAGGTTTGCTTCATCCGTGCTAGTTTCTCCCACTCTTTCTAGACTGTCTAGCTGTATCCTAGTAACTTATTTTCTTCCTTCCTTATGACTGTTACCTCTGCTAATGTTAGCCATTGTTACTGTTTCACACAGATGTCTTCAGGCTGTTTAATCAGTTTTGATTGGTCTATTCCATGTCTTTGCAGCCTTGCTTCTATGCAAATTTTAAAAGACTATGAGGCTCTGGAAATGGTGCTCAGGAATACAAAGATGAATTAAAGACAGCTTGGTCTTTGAGCTTGATAATTGGAGCATGTGTTAAGAGTTGTCTAGACCAAAACAAGGGAAAAAAGCATTCTAGAAAGAAGAAACTGTATAGTGAAAGGCTGAATATATTTCTTTTTCTAAGGTATCAATTCTTGGAAGTGTTAGCCTTAAGTTGAAGGATAACCAGATATTTAAGTGTGAAGGTACTATAGTTTTTTCTGTTCTCAGAAAAAACACAAAGTGAATAATCTCTTCTAGCAACTGTGTGCATCAGTGTCAACTCAGTCTCATTAACTTAGATACGTCAACATTTGAGTTATTTAATACCTTTTTTTGTAAGTTTATTTGGCTTTACTGGATTTTTCGTTGTAGCATGTGGGATCTAGCTCCCTGACTCGGGATCAAGTGCAAGCCCCCTCCTTTAGGAGCAAGGAAGCTTAGCCACTGGGCTGACCACCAAGGATTGTCCTGAACATGTTAATATCTTAGTGAAAAATTACTCTTTTTTTCTCTACTAGCTTTTATTTTCTTGATTTTTGCTGAGGTTGAGAATCTTTTTATATCTCTTCTTAGTATTGAACTTAGTATTTAGACTCCTCTTAGTAGTCTTTACTTAGTTCTGTTTAATACCTTGTCATTTTTCACATTGAGTCTCAGAATATTAGGGATATTGCTTCTTTATACTTTGCAAATATTTTTATTCAGGATATTTCTTTTATTGTTTTAAAACAGTATTTTTCTTATGTTAGAAATCCTCATTTTCTTTAGTCAATTCTGACTTCTGTGTTTTGTGCCTTTAGATATTCTTCATCTTAAAATTGTTTTTAAAAACATATCTTCTTTTTCTAGAATAACGTGTCCACTCACCTGGAAATGTTATGTGTGTCTCCTGCTAGGTGGAATCTAAGTATGTTTTATAGTTTGATCATCTCTTGCCTTACAAACCATGTATTAAGTACTCCATTCCTGAGTGACTTGAAAATGCTACCCTTAGCATTATATTGAGTGTTTTTAGACTCCAGTTTTTTGTTTTTTTTTTTCTCACTGATGCATTCTTTTTTCCCCAACTCAGTCACTTATTTTCATCATAAGATGGAAATAATAACAACATCTACCTTTTAGAGTTGTGAGGGATAATGACAAGACTTTACCGCATGTCTTGGTCATAAGAGATTTCAATAAATATTTATTACTGCTGCTGTCATTTATAATGACTACACTACTGTTATAATTTTTGTCAGAGTAACATTTAGTTTCTCTTGATTCATAGGGCATTGGTATCTGCTAGGGTAAGTGCATCCATTCCACTATCCTTATTTAACCAAAATATCAAGGCTACTATCCATTTCTCTTCCAGATGAACTCAGGAATCATTGTAATTCCCCACATCCCTATTGAAACGAAAAAAACGAAAAAGCCTGTCAGTATCTTAACTGGAATTATATTTTAATATGTAGGCTAACTGGGTGAGTGAGAACTGATGACAAAATGTATTTTAAATTTTAAGAGATGGTGACTAATTTGCTGTGGTTTGCTTCATATTTGGCAGCTAGTGAATTTGCAAAGCACATTACACATTAGTTATTTAAAATGAAAGGGAGCAAAATTATTTTCAAGGCTGGCATAGAGCAATCAAATTTTGTGCCTAATATACTTTCAGAACTCTCATAATGAGTGTAGTCAGTCTGTGGATGACAATACTGATAAATTATATTACTTTGTTTTTAATAATGTGCAGTTAGGGAAGCCTTGAATTGGGGCCTATAAACATGTCTTAGGCACTGCACATAAGCATGTACACAGGTGAGCACAGAGGGGAAGTAATTAGACAGACTTGCAGCAATTGACATAGTAATTTATATGTTAACTCATATTATATGTTAACTCTTATATTATATGTTAAGTGAAGTCGCTCAATCATGTCTGACTCTCTGCGACCCCATGGACTGTAGCCCACCAGGCTCCTCGGTCCATGGGATTTTCCAGGCATGAATACTGGAGTGGGTTGCCGTTTCCTTCTCCAGGGGATCTTCCCGACTCGGGGATCGAACCCGGGTCTCCCGCATTGTAGGCAGATGCTTTACCGTCTGAGCTACCTTAATTTCCAATAGTATTAGTATTAAAAGATTAGAAACAAAAGAAGATAAAACACAGGGCTGATCTTTCATCCAAGAAGGCTTGAGAAGTACTTCCTTAGAATACTCTGGGCTGTAAGGAACAGAAAACCTTGCCTTGAATTGACTTAAGCTCCCTTGCTCCCCCAAACCTCAGTATGCTGCTGCTGCTGCTAAGATGGAACTCTGTGCGACCCCACAGACGGCAGCCCACCAGGCTCCTCTGTCCCTGGGATTCTCCAGGCAAGAACGCTGGAGTGGGCTCCTGCACTGTGGCCACTTTTCTCTTCCTCTGGTTTTTGCATTTATTTCATTAGTTAGTTACATTACATCTGTCTGCCAGATTTGCCAGATTGCTTCTGAGAAAGGCTGTACTTTCCTAGCCGCAGCACTGTTTCTCAGCTGTCTCAGTAGCCAAAATCTTGCAGTCTTAAATTTTAAAAATATTGGCTAGTTTAAGTCTTACTTCAATTTAATTTGCATTTTCAGTTTTTTCATACAACTCTGCATTTTTCCTTGTCTTCATTGACTCTTTTTCTCTACGTTTGTCACCTGTTTTATCCTGTATTCACTTATTGATTAGAATCTTGGTGTTTTGATTAATCTCTTTGCTTGTTTGTATGTATATGGGCTTCCCAGGTGGCTCATTGGTAAAGACTCTGCCCTGCCAAGCAGGAGACATGAGTTCAGACCCTGGGTCTATATGGTTCCATGGATAAGGAAATGGCAACCTACTGCAATATTCTTGTCTGGGAAATCCCATGAACAGAGGGGCCTGGCGGGCTACAGTCCATGGGGTCACAAAGAATGGACACAACTTAGCCAGTAAACAACAACAAATGTACAAGTATAGTAACTCTTTGTCCACTAATGCATAGGTTCTCTCACATTTGGCTTACTGCCTTTCATCTTAGGTTTTCATAAAAAAAAAATTCCCCTATTATTTATTCCATTATGTTTAAATTTAGATAGTCTTCTCTCAACCAAAGATTTACTGAATATTTATGATATTTTATGAGTTTTTTTAGGGAGTGAATTTCAGCGTTGTTTCTATGCTAGATCCTCAAACCCCTCTGACACTTTGCTGTATGCATGGAATAAGGATCTACACTATTTTTTTCCTCTTCAGATGGCTATCTAAATATTCACAAGTGTTTTTTAAGTAATTGCATTCTTTCCTGATTTATCTTGCCACCTTTATAAGGTCAGATTTGGGGCTCCCCACCCCCATTGATCTTAATACCAGATGTTTTACATGTTGTAGACTTTTAATATCTGATCATTTTAGCCCTCTGCCCCCAGTATTCTTTTTCAAAATGTTTCTAGTTATTTCTACTTGTTATTTTCCCAGATCAGTGTTTGAATTATTTATAGTAGTAGTCTGGTTTATATTTGAGAACTAAGATGAAGAAGTTATGTTGTTTTTGATTCTGAGAAATAATGATTTGTATATGTGGAAAGTGATACTAACCTTAATTTGAAATATATTATGTCCCTCCAGCAATGCTTTACTCAATTCATGTATTATTCATTACATATTTATCTATGTCTTTTGACAATAGTTTCTATTGTCCATACAAAGAACACTTAAATATTTATTTTATTGATTTGATATTTTAAAATACATACATTTATAAGATTAATACATACATGTTATATTTATGTAATATATTGTAATTTCTCTTTTTGACATAATGAAGCTCACACTTACTGCAATTTAGTCAAGTTTTGCCTCTGCAGTTTAAAATTAGATTATTTTATTTTTAGCACCCCCCATTTCCTTGTCTCAGTCATTTTTACTTTAGCTATATTTCTGTTTTTAGAGAAAAAAAGTTTTATGTTTATTTTTTAATGAAAGTATTTCTTTAATGTCTGGGATTAGCACCAGGAGCTGTGGAGAGGTGACTTCACTAACATTCTCAGTATTTCCTATTGAGTACACTAACTTTGGTAAAAGCTGTATAGTCGTCTTAAATTTATAGGAGTGATTGTATGCTATAGAAATGTGGTAGATTAAATATAGGAGAATTTCTCGTTGTATGTGGTGTTCAGTATTGTCAACTAATGTTATTAATGAAAATAATTATTCAAAACCATTGAAACAAAGGATTTCTATGTGTATATCAATCATGACATCAATATATTGATATTTTCCCTGCAGCCAAAAATTTGGTGTCACAATTTTTTAACACTCCTTGAGCATATTATTTAGCTTCTGTTGGAAGGGCTTTCTGATGATTTCTATTTATTTATTTTTTTTCTTATCATTTCTATTTAAACTCTTCATCTGATTCATAAATTCTGTCTGCTAGATCACCATAAATAATGATGTAGCCTTTGCTTAAAATTTCAGTCTCTCACTCTCCCTCCTTTTTTTGTTTTTTAGGTGGCTTTGGTTGTTAAAAAGTGTTTTTATTGAATTGAAATCTGCTCTCTTTTGCCCTAAGAATTCTTTTTCTGCTCTGTGTCTAAGCACAGTCTACTCCTTCTTCCTTTTAATGACCCTTGATATATCAGAAATCAGAAGACAGCTGTCATCAGCCTCAAAGTACTTTCTCATAATCCTCATGAAGTAGGAGAAAGCTTCAAATAAAATGTATTGTCACTGAGTAACAGGTGCTCCCTCATCGTCAGTGTGGGAAAAGAGGTTATTATGTGTCTCTTGATATGGTAGCAGATAACATTTCTTACCTCTTTTCTGAGTTCCCCAAATGCCCCGTTTGTATGAGCTAGAATTTCCATTCTTCAGACCATCTTATTTTCCTTCAGTTCTTAGTCATTTAAAAACATACTAACTTGGCTACATTGACAGATTTTTTTCTTGATACTTGCAAGTAATTGCCTGATAAGTAAATTTCTTCTTAAGGTCACAAATGAGAGTTCTTGTAAGCTGTTTCACTTACCTATAGCCCTTTAGTAACACCTGTCAATTTTCTGCACTGTGTCACTGTTTTGGTACGCTTAAGTTTTTCTTTCTTAAATGTTCATAGTAGTAATAGTGTCACTACCTTAGTTGTGTCTGACTCTTTGCAACACTGTGGACTGTAGCCCTCCAGGCTCCTCTGTCCATGGAATTCTCCAGGAAAGAATACTGGAGTGGGTGGCCATGCCTTTCTCCAGGGGATCTTCCTTATCTGGGGATTGAACCTGGTCTCCTGCATTGCAGGAGATTCTTTACCATCTGAGCTACAGGGAAGCCGTAAATGTTCTTAAATAACATTTTACATGAATCTTGAAAAGACTTCAGTTCATGATAAGATAGGACTATTGTCATCATCCTGCAATTTTCAAATTTGTCTTGTCTTAGGCAGTGGCTACTTGGTAACTATTGACTAATATGTGTGATTGGGTGAGGTGACTAATTACCTGTGGAACTCCAAATAAATTGCACAATCTTTTTGTGCATCGGATTCTTTTTATATAAAACCTAAAGTTAGGTAGAATAATTTTAAAAGTACCTTCCAGCTTATATTTATTTCTTAAAGCTCATCTGTAGACATCTGAATATGCTCCTAATGGCGTGGGAATATTCCAATTTATTTATTAAGGAAAAGAGACTTCTTAACATTTTTGTGAAGAGAAGACATTTTTGAATGCTACAGAGAGGATACAATACAGTTTATAAATAGAGTTTCCACAGTTTCCCAAGTCTTTTCTTCAGGCTTCTTGCCTGGTAAGTTTGAAGAGAATGTGATCTTATGACCCATACCAGTGGGCATTAGTCTTTTCTGTCAAAAAATTTAATGGAAATTGAATAAATACATCATAATGGAAGCTCACTTAAGTGAAAAGCACTTTTCTAAAATGGATAGAGAAAAGTATGTTTGATGTCACTTAGTTAAAAATAAAAATGACCAAATTTAGAAATTTCTTATATGTAAGTCATTATTTGGAAAACTGAGTAAATATTTACTGGAATAAGGTAAGTGGTGCTAAGAATGACTTGAAATCGTGTTTTGTTGGAGTTTATTAAGGATCTTGTACACGTGTTACTTGCTTGCATGCATTTCTCTTGTGATTTACTAAAAAGGGAAACATATGCTTGAATAATATGTTCCCATGCTGAGTGACTTAATTATTTCTCATGATGGGTTCTGTCTGAAAAGAAAATGTTTCACAAATTGGCAGTAGAATGAATTTACATTGTCAGCTGGTACCCGCTGCTAGCCTGTGTCACCAAATGCTTCCCTTCTGTACACCGTATCCTGAGATGTGCCATCAGTTCGTAAAGAGCTACTACACTAGGCTGGAAAGATGCCCCTAGAGAAAAGTTAGGAATGGTCTACCCAGTTAACATAAGCTGCAAATCCCAGCCCAAGAAAGAATCTTTGTGACGATGGTGACCTCACATCTCCCTTATTTTGTATTAACCATGTTATTACCGGAAGACTAGAGTTGTGTTTTAGAGCACTGTTGCTACTACCTGTATGTGGCTATTGAGTACGTGAAATGTGCCTGATCAGAACTGGGGTGTGCTGTCTGTGTAAAAGAAATGCCAAGTTTCAAAGACTAAATATCTAAGTTTATATTGGTTAAATGTTGAAATATATTGTATATACAGGTGATATAAAATACTGTGAAAGTGAATTTTACTTTTTTTTTTTTTTACACTTTTTAAAACGTGCTGTTGGAAAATTTAGAATTCCATCAGTGGCTTAAATCTCTTGGACAACACTGACTTAGTGGGTTTTATTACCTATAGATCAGAATAACTGTAACTATTGTAGATTCTGGGCTTCCCAGGTGGTACTAGTGGTAGAGAACCCACCTGTCAATGTAGAACAGATGAGAGATGGGGGTTTGACCCCTGGGTTGGGAAGATCCCCTGGAGGAGGGCATGGCCACCCACTCCAGTGTTCTTGCCTGGAGAATCCCATGGACAGAGGAGCCTGGTGGGCTACGGTCCATGGAGTCGCAGAGTTGGACACAACTAAGGCGACTTAGCACACATGCATTGTAGGCTCAACACTTGAGCAGAATTTAATTTTGCGTGCAGTATTCCTCCATTTAAAAACTTTTGCATGCTATCTTCTATATGCATCATGAGTTATTTCTGCTTCAGAGCTGTGTTTTTTTCCTATGCTTGGATTAGCAAACACCTATCCCCACTTCTGGACCCACTAATGTTAATGTATATATACTTTAAGGTCTTCTGAAACCTCAGACTATTCTGTGGAACTATTCTTGCTTTATTCCACATTGACTTCTTCCTTATCTGAGTTTATTATGCCTCTACAAAGTGTATCACAGAGCTGACAATTCAATTCTGAAAATAACTTTTAATGGTGTGAATGTGTTTTTTAAATAAGAAAACATTTTGGTGATGGGAGGCAAAGAATACAATCTTCTGTTTGGTTACAGGTGATCATCTTCCATGCACAGCTGACTGTCAGTGGGTAGTTGGTTAATATAATCCCTCATGAGCTGTCTCGTCATTATTTCAGCTTTCTGGTGCCTTGATTGCTGTTACTAATATCACAAAACTGGACTCATGACTTAAGATTGTGTTTTTTTTTTGATTAAGCCAATTTTTAAAGTGGTATTTTAGGGAAATCCAAGTTATGACACCAATAGACAGCATAAAGGAAATTCAGAATTGTACCTTTTGTAATCTATAATGTATTTTATCTGTAGTGTCTTTTTACTTTTTAAATAAAAATGGCCTTTGAATGTTCAGGATGATGCCCGCCAACTCTTTGTGCTTGCTGGTGCTGCAGAGGAAGGTTTTATGACTGCAGAACTTGCTGGAGTTATAAAGAGACTGTGGAAAGACAGTGGTGTACAAGCCTGCTTCAACAGATCCCGAGAGTACCAGCTTAATGATTCTGCAGCATAGTAAGTAATCATAACTTCATGATCATGAATAGTTACTTGCAAGTCAAATATACCTCCAAGTCAGTTTTAATGCAGAATTGGCTGACACATTCTTATACAACTCAAGGTATTCAGGATGACAATATTTGAACACTTTTTCTGTCTTTGTGTGTGTGTGTTTGCAGGTAGCAAGGCTCGTATTTCTTTTGTGTTCAAAAATTGTCTCAGGGGACACATGCTTCTGTAACTCTAATCATGCAGCATGGAACTGTTTCCAGTATACTTCCAAGAAAGTATTTGGGATTTCCCAAAGTTTACTCTGAATTTGGGTGGACCTCTGGTTTGTCTGGGACCAGCCAAAGGGGAGGGTAACTAATGTGAGTGCTCTTCATTTACTTACGTTCCTGAGAAGTCACTTGTCCGGGGACAGGCACCTTGAGTCCCAGGCACCCTGTTTGAAGGGGTATACAGTGATACCATCAAGATATTCTCATTGATGAAAATAAAGGAGCTGTAAATGTGACAATTTTCAAGTATATGTGCTGTGTTGCATTAGACATTGTTTAAATTAATAGATATCGAACTGCAGTTTTTAGAAGAAAAATTTGCCCCAGTTTTCTAGGTGGTGGCCTCAGAAAGTCTATAAAGTAAGTTTTGATAAAACCTAGTTAGGGAGTTTTCTATTTGGTGATCTGCATAGGAAAAAAAATATCAAGAATTTATTTCCATTATTTCGCACACATGCTCAGCAGTGTCAAAGATGATACTCTGAGTAGAAACAAGTGCCTTACGCTTATTTTATTTTCCAAAGTTAGTTTTCTTGATAGAGCTCTTGGCTCTCAGGGATACAAGTGAGGATTAAATAGAAGATGCCAAGTATTAGAAGGTCTGGGTAAACACACATACTTTGCCACAGTGAAAAAACAAATGGGTGTGGCTGCTGAGAACCTAATTATAGTAATGTCATGCGTTGCGCGTCAGTGTACTCGGCATTACGTTAATGATTTAGTGTGAGTGAAGAAGTAATACAAGATATTGTGTAACCTGTCATAATTTTTATAATGCTATATTTTTTAACATATATTTTTAGTGTTTTACAAGTGTATAAGCCATATGTATTATTACATGTATATAACATCTTATTGACATGTAGCTCATCTCTCCATCTGGTGTCCTTACTTTTTACAAGGAAATATTCTTTGACTTAGTGGGTAGGCCATTGTCTCTGTGTTGTGTACTTATGATCTGAGGTGTTTTTTTTTCTCTAGCACTCACAGATTTACATGTATTTTGAGGTAATATTATTTATACTTAACATTGAGGACTATTTGATTCTTTTTTAAAATCCCTGCCACTAAACTGTAAACTCAGTAAGGTCTGTTTTTGCCCAGTGTTCTATCTCCATTACCTGATACATGGTCATCACACAATATGCCCTTATATTAATAAACCAAACTTTCCAGAAGCTAGAAGAAAAAAGTAGAAAAAAATTTTCTTAGTGCAAAACACAACTCTTGGTCCACAATACTTGCTTTGGCACCACCAGAACCTGCAGAAAGATCAAAGCGGAAATTACTTATGGTGAGTAACTTGCTCTGAGCTGAGCCCAGCAAGAGGAGCTATTTGAATAATTATGGGGTGCTTCTCAGGGACAGTAGATTAAAGTTCATTTCCCCCTATCTTCCTGGATGGACACCCCACTTCCCATGAAGTATATTTGCCCAGACCCCTTGTCCTATGCACAGTGCTTGGAGTCACTTTGGCTCTCTGTTATTTCATTACTAATCTTAAGATGGCAAAAATGGAGCCACTTTTCAAGAATGAAGGAAGTCATGAAACTCATTATTCTCCTTAGTAGTTATGAGGCATCTTGATTTCTGAATTCTTGACTGGAGATAGAGGGTGCTGCCCAGTTGCCCAGTAAGACCATCTAACCATCAATCTATGAAAAATTTATGATCTTTTAAAACAATTGGAGTTTTTCACAGTGCCCGTTTTTCTTTTTTGTCTTGTTGAAATATAAATGTGCATTATTTTTAGAGGCTAATAGAACTATAGTAGTTTTAAGCAAATAAATGTTTATATGAGTAATCAGAACATATTTTAAATAAGAACAGCTCATTATTTCAAAGGGACAGTTAGTAAACTCTTGTCATGGCCTGTTTTAAGTTAGATTTTATTACAGTAAAGTGAGCTTTAATATATGTGGAACTAAAATAGTAGGAGATTATCAACAATGTAGTAATACATTATTTTAAAATACAGATAAACTATCATCTCTGTGTATTCTAGTATCAACATCACATACATATACTTGTCTATAACATTTTGATTACTAATTCAGCAGATGGCTTTCCAATTCCATCTCCACAAATCATATATTTATTGAGCTCCTTTTATGGATAAGACCCCATTCTAAATGGCTAAAGAACACTTTGAGATGGCAGCATCAAAGTTGCAAAAGTTGGGTGCTTCTCTAATGAACCCTGATGTATTTGCTAAATTATCTTGAACTGCTCGACTCTAGTATTAGGAAACACTGCAGTCGTGCTCCCCACATTCAGGTGACCTTAGGATTAATTCCATAGCCTACTAGTGGATTTATGTTCTAAGATACAAGATGTGACTGTTCCTACCTCCTTACTACGCTTTTTCTGATGTGAGAAACATTCCCTTTTATCCATGCACCTTTCAGATTTGTTACACTCCTCGCCTCACTCTCCAGTAAGCCCTCTTCTTAACCACTCAGGTTCACCATAATCTCTCTATACCTGTACTGTGTGTAACCTTACTGATTCTACTACATAATTGGGCACAAAAGCATTGCATAGTATGATACCACTACATTTTTATAGCACAACATATTTTGCATTATTGGCAGAGAGAGTTGAATGAGTGGCTACAATCAGAAATAAAATATGAATGTTGATTCATAGAGCCAGTAAAATGTAGAGTACAGGAGCATGTGTAGTGTTTTGTGTGTATAACTTAAGGCTAGGTGAAAAGGAACAATCCTGAATTCAGCCTTTGGCCAGGGGTTTCCTCACTACTTTCTCAAAAAGGAAGGCTTTCTGCAATAACTCCTCAACAAAAAAGAAATGTCTAGAAAATAAACATAGTGCTACATAATAAAGAGTTTTTAGAGACAAATTCATGGCTTGCAGTGAGTCAGGTGCTTATGGAGTTTTGTGGCTGGAAAAGTATAAACATTTTCATTTCAGAGAGAGTTGTGTAAGATACAGATTTAAACTGGTCAAATTACATCATTACACAGAAATGTAAAAACTTGCAGTAAAAAAATGCAGTACTGCATTTATCAAAATGTTCTACTCTTTGATTTGATGATCTTTATTGATAACGTTAACTATTAGCATATTGTTTATTTTTCAGCTATTTGAATGATTTGGACAGAATTGCACAACCAAATTATATTCCAACTCAACAAGATGTTCTCAGAACTCGCGTGAAAACCACAGGAATTGTTGAGACCCATTTTACTTTCAAAGATCTTCATTTTAAGTGAGTAGCTTCAAAGCGTATAATATATGAATTCAGATATAGAATACAAAATACAATGTTTAAGGGAAAAATGTATAAAAAAGTTTAAAATTTTTTAGGTTTGGAAATTATGAAAAAATGTTTTTCAGGTCCAAAGGGGGATATTTTTATTTAAGAAAAAGTAACCATGCAGATTTCTTTTGCCTGTATTTTTCACAGTGGCTTAAATAAAAATAGATTTGGTTTTTATTTTTAAATAGAAACTACTGCTCTAATACTGTATATTTTGGAAAAGTATTGCCATCTATTTTTAGGTTTTACTAATAGAATATATGCTGATTTGTGGAAATGTTTTTAAAAGCTACCTTTTTAAAATTTTTCACAAAGATTTTTACTCACACTTACATTTCTACTATTTCATGATGAAAAATGTTCATTTAATTTACAGTGTACTATAACTTATTGAGGTCTGAACAGAGAAGTATTGAATGGTAGCCTATAGAATGAAAGGGATCCTGAAGTTCATTTTGTCTTGTTGGCTCATTTTGTAATGAACCAAGTTCAGGGAAGTTCAGGATTGAACTTTGAAAATTGTTACTTAGTAAAAAAAGAAAAACAAAATATGAGAAAAACTGCTGAATTTTGCTCCAGTTAATTTCAGTGCTCTGAAACAGTATGATAATAAATTAGAATTTCTGAAACTATCATAAAAAGAGGTTTCTAGTCAAAGATAAAAACAAATATTCGTCAGTTCACCTCAAAGAACCTCAGTATTACACACTGTGGGGACCACAGCTAAGTTTGCAACTATAGCTCTGAGTCTCTCCATAAGTATTTTAAATATAATACATCTCTTACTAGCATTCATCACTACATTATCCCACATTCAGTGATTCATGTAATTTAGTTTTCCAGGAAATTAAAATTTAATTTCAGTTTTCCATGGCAGCTTCCCTCTCAGAAACAAACACTGCCTTGCTTTCTTAAACAGAGATACAGATCATAATTAGTTTATCTGAGCATGTAACTTTTGGTACTATAGTATGGTACTGTTTTGCATTTGCTTGTAATTTTTTTTCTGCTCTCCCTGCTGATATTATCTCTTATTTACTGAAATCATTTGCCTTCTTTTAGTTTGCTTACTATTTGTAGAATATTATATAACCAAACTCAGGAATATTAAAATAGCATTATTTTAAATCATCTGATTTGTCTTACTTGATTTCTATTGCTGGATTTATTTAAAAATTATGAAATGATTTTAAGTATAAGGAAATTCAGTGTTTGGCTTGTAAGGTTTATTGCATTTTTTTTTTTTAACCTTGCTTTACGACCATATTTGGTAGCAATCTGAAATTATGTTCAGATCATCACTTTGTTCTAACCGTGAAATCTGAGGAAAAAGTGCTTGGGGTTAAGGTTACCAAATAAGGATTCTGTACCTGCCCTTGTTAGGTAAGGGCAAACGTGTTTTAAGATTCTTAATTGATGTTCCAATCTTGCCCAGTGTCAGAGGTTTGTACATAAAATGGGTTATTATCTGTAGAAGGAAACAAGCTCTGTAATGATGGGAAATGGCAAAGGTAAATATTACGTCAATTATTTGGTGCTTCAGGCAATCTGTGTCAAATTCAGTCACGTTCTTGGGTAGATGCACTATAAATATTTACTTCCAGATCATACGCATCACTTCCAGCCTAGATTTCCCGAAGTTGTCATTTCAACATCAGGTAGGTTGTCTGTTATCATGATCCTTCCAGGAAGTCCACTTACCTTGCTCTGTTTATTTTTCTTGGGTGACGTAAAGTTTGGCAGGATGTTTTTAGTTACTGTTTTCACTTGCTGACTTAAACATAGGGCTGTCAGGAACTTAAACAAACTTTGTCTTATTTTGGATTTGAATTGTTAAATTACTATCATTGCTAACATATGGTTCCAAGTATGCTTTTTATATATTTAAGAGAGTCTCAGAAAAATGAAGACAAAAATGTGCTTAGAACAATTCTACTGGATACTCCTGAGTGTGTTTTATTGTTTTGAGTGTTGTGTGGTATAAATTCATTGTCCAATTTTTTAACTGCTGATACAAAATTTTAGTTTCACTTGTTTTGTGGTATGGGAATTAACAAATTTAAAATGAGGCAACAAAGCATTATAACTTAGGAATATACACTGTCACCACTGTGACCAGGCATTTATGGACAGTGTCTAGAGAATTATTTTGCTTTAAAGAATCAACAGTTTTATTGGTATTTTGTTATATTTTTGCTGAAAATAGAATTTTCTAATAGAAGGGATGCTTTATCATTGTAATATGTTTCTATTCCTTTTCTATAGTAATGTAAATGTGCAGTTGGTTTTGGGGTGGAAAGTCATTTATGGGGTAGTATTCATGTATAGTCAATTAGCATTGTCCCAGTCTTGGTCACAGTGATATCAGAAAACAGTCTTGAGAGTAAGTCAGCACAGTTCAGGATCTTCAATACATTCCCTTCCATCTTCTCTCCCTGCCTCTGCTCCCCTAAAGAAAGAAATCTAAGAAAGCTCAATTTCACTCCCTGTTTAATACTAGTCAACAGTCTCTTCATGTGAAGAACATACTATAATCTTTGTTTTGGATTAAATAGAAATTCAGAATTTGAAGATAATTTTAATATATGTGTAAAACAATGAATAATGCTCTGTGTACAGTCTGATCCTTTGTTGTATTGGTTCTTAGTCATTTTTGCTCCTTGAGTTAGGCCAGTGATTCTCAAAGTCCGGTCTGCAAATCAGCAGCATCAACATCACACATAATGTCTGAGAAGCACCAGCTTAAAGGTTCTTTGTTTATGCTAGGCTTCACTGGTGGCTCAGATGGTAAAGAATCCACTTGCAATGCAGGGGATCCAGGTTTGATCCCTGGGTTGGGAAGATCCTCTGGGGAATGGAATGTCTATCCACTTCAGAATCCTTGCCTGGAGAATCCCATGGACAGAGAAGTCTGACAGGCTATAGTCCATAGGGTCACTTATGATCAATAATGAATGACCGTCATTCATTCATAAATTAAATTGAAGAGATTGTTTCTGTATTCATACTACTTATCAACTTAAAGCTCTTTTATATTTAACATTCCCAGAGCATAACTGGAAGGTCTGTCTCTTTAACATGGTAAAACTAATCTATTATTGATCCATTTTGAGTTTAATTTTGTATATGATATTAGAGAATGCTCTAATTTCACTCTTTTTACATGTAGCTGTCCAGTTTTCCCAGCGCCACTTTCTCCATTGTATTTTCTTGCCTCCTTCGTCTTAGATTAACTGACTGTAGGTGTTTGAGTTTATTGCTGGGCTTTCTGACCTAGTCCCTTGATCTGTATTTCTGTTCTTGTGCCAGTATCATTCTATCATGGTATTTTGATTACTGAAGCTTTGTAGTATAGTCTGAAGTCAGGAACTCTGACTCCTCCAGCCTCATTTTTCTTTCTCAAGGTTTCTTTGGCTATTTGGGATCTTTTGTGTTTCCATATAAATTTTAAGGTTTTTTAGCTCTAGTTCTGTGAAAAATAGCATTGGTAAAAACTAGTCTATTACTGCTTAAAAGTGTTTTAAAATACTCTGTAGACACAGTTCATTATTTCATTCAACAAATACTTATGCAGTACATTTGTTTGTCCAGTGGAGGCCAAAACAAAGTCTTTGTCTTTACATCATTGTAGGGTTGGGGGACGAGAGGAAATGAAATACATATTTAGTATTCAGGGGGTGGTAACTGCTATGATAAGAAAAGCAAGATAGCATATACTAGCTAGCTCCCTAAAGCTTCTGTAACAAATGACCACAAATTTGTGGCATAAAACAACAGAAATTTATTCTCTGATAGTACTTGAAGCTAGAAGTTAAAAATTAGTTTGTTAGTAGGATTATGCTCTTCCTGAAGGCTAAAAAAGAAAAATCTAATTCTCATCAAAATCACTTTTAATATCTGTATTTCTAACCAACCGCATTTCAAGGTATTCTGGACTTTTTCTGTCAAATTATTCAAAATTCTTCCAACCTTTCTCTACTACCCACTTCCAAAGCCACATCCACAGGAGTATTTGTTTTACTGCATTACCCAAATCTGGGTACTAAAGACGTGTCAAGGTTCTCAGAGGAAACAACCTGTAGGGTCTGTTTATTTCAAGGAGCCGGCTTACCTGACAGTGGGTGTTGGTTTGCAGTGCAGGACAGCGGGCTCAGGTAGACATTCATTTTGCAGTATTGAGGCAGATTGTTTTCTTCTGAGAAACTTCAGCTTTTGACCTTAAGGCCTTTCAACTCAATAGATGAGGTCTGCCCACATTATCAAGGATAAATTCCTTTAGTGAAAATCAACTGATTGTAGATACTAACCATAACAATAAAATACCTTCACAGCAGCACCCAAATTAGTGTTTGATTAAGTAACTGCATATGATAGCCTAGCCAAATTGATACATAAACCAACCATCAACAGAGGGAAAATATGGGAGAGGGAGGGTTCTGTTGTTATTTCACATGGAGTGATATATGACATGTGATCAGAGAAGTTAGCTAAAATATATTATCTTTTTGGTAATGCAGTCTTCAAATTGTGTTCCTTGGCAATTTAGCAGATGGGTAATCATTTTAATTTCTTTTATTTTGTTTGATCGTCATTACCAGCTGTCCTTTTCACATCTTACCCATTTTAATTTAGTGTGTAGTAGAATCATTTTGTTATATAGCATACTTAAACTTAATGAACAATTTACTAGCTAGACTAATAGAAAAATACCATTTAAATGATGATAAAAGTAACTAGTATTGTTACTTTTATATTGAGTACAAATCTGATGCACTTGGATTTGGTTTATAGGCCAATGCTACTCTACTGGGAAAATTCGTTTTGCCTGAGAATTAAATAGGGACTATTTTAATTAGTGCAGTATCTAGATAAATGGACTCTTTTAAAATGTACCAGTTCGCACAGTGTTTCCATTATGTAAGCAGCTATTTCTAGATTGCATAACATAATCTATGTGAATTTCAACTTTTGCTTAACTTATACTCTTAGAGGAAAAAGCAGAAAACATCATTATATTGTTTGTGTTACTACCTTGTACAGCAACTTTGAATGGTCTCCTATTGCATATCATGTAAAAACTAGTAGTAGTTTTTTCACTCCTAGTATTCACACTATTCAATAGGCCACCCATTTATCTCATCTCTCTTTTTTTCTGTACCATGGTTTTATTTTTTTATTTAGGCAGCCTGTTTGCCCCTATTTAAATATGACTTGCTTTGAGTATGACACCTTTCTTACCTCTAATGGTTTCTCCTTTACATTTAAGTCCTGCTATATTGCTTCACAGAGAAAACATTTTGTAGTTGGACAAGGGGACCATGTTCTCTGCCTCTAATGTTCTGTGACTCTAGTGAATTGAATATATTCTATTATCTCTGCATTCTCTAGATGCTTCCTGTGACTTCTCTGTTCACACATAGTTCAGCCCCTTCATTTGTGTGTTTTAATGTTCTTGTTCTAATGTGGTCTCATATGTTAAAAAAAAAAATACCCAAATTCATTAAGGTATTTTGGTTTTATTGTGAGAGACCTTCCCTTCTAGCAGACTTTTTCTCTCTTAAAGTCCTTTTCTCCTTACCTTCCATCCCACATTCTCCATGCGATTTAGAGCTTTTTTGTTGATTTTTTTTATAGAACTCCTTGCTGTGTCTGAGCATTCAGGGTGATGTCAAACTCATTTCTCCTCTTACAGAATGTTTGATGTGGGGGGACAGAGATCTGAGCGGAAGAAATGGATTCACTGCTTCGAAGGAGTGACCGCCATCATCTTCTGTGTGGCGCTGAGTGACTATGACCTGGTTCTAGCTGAAGATGAAGAAATGGCAAGTAGAACCTCTTTTAAAGATTGAACATGGAATAAGAAGAGTTCGAATTGTTGCCAAGAATTTTTCTAAGAAAAAGTCTTGAGAAATTCTTGCTAATGCCTGAATAATGTGAAAGTTCAGGCACTTTTCTCTAACTTTTCTATTTGGTACATTTCCCTCTTAGTATGCAAAGAAGCATACTTTTTATGATGGATCCTCATAAAAAGGAGAAGACAAAGAGTTCATCTCACTTCAACCCTAGATGTTTAGGCATTTCTGTGATCTGGTATCTACATACTGATTAAAAATAAAGTTAGCTCCATATAGTCCAAGGCTTATATTTCTTACTTCTGCCTGCTTAGTAATCCCTGAGCTATATTATACTTTGCTGCTGTCATGTAATTGTCACATGTGTTTCAGTGTACCATTAATCTGGGGGAAATATTTTTAAATGGAAGAGCTATAAATGTCAGTTTCTTTTTTTTTTTTTTTAAGATAAGCTGTATACAGTTACTGTTCAGTAGGTGTAACATACAACATTCATTTCTGTCCTCCTGGCATTCTATAATATATCAGTGCCCTTTTTGAAACCACAAATACCAGAAGGGCAGGAAACAGGAATTGGAGGTTTCCTTGCCTCATACACTATTATAAAGGGTATTGGTCTAATTGTGTTTCAGCTTTTTCAGTTCATTAATCTTTAAAAACCTCTACTTACCTTTTAATGGAAACTTCAGTTCACTCTGTAATGATGAGGTCCCCTCTGAGATGTCTGCACTTGGGATTTCTAGATCACAAGCTCCTGCAGTACAGTGGCACGCTGCGGGCACTCAGCGAGTGCTGGATGGACGCAAAAGGGTGATGAGTGATGCGGATATTCATCTCGCCTAAGATCATCACGTGTGCTTGTTCTTAAATGGCAGAAGTGCATTTTTGTGATAGGTTATCTATTTTTCGGCTGTCTAAGCTCTATTATACTGCCACACCTTTTTCCCCCACACACTCATTATTTTTTAAAAGTAATATTTCTCAGAATCTTTGCCCTTCTGACACACTGGCTGTATTCTATTACAGAACCGAATGCATGAAAGCATGAAGTTATTCGACAGCATATGTAACAACAAATGGTTTACAGATACATCTATTATACTTTTTCTGAACAAGAAGGATCTCTTTGAAGAAAAAATCAAGAAGAGCCCTCTCACTATATGCTATCCAGAATATGCAGGTATTTTACTTTCTCTGTCAACTCATAGATTTCTAAGTGAAAGTTCCCCTAAGCCAAGATTTCAGTTGTTGATTTGAATCTCTTGGCTTAGTAGTTCTTAACCTGTAAGCAAAATTATTTAGCAAACTGCATTCAAGCCCAGGTAGCTCCTTGAGGTGTGGATGATTAAAAATAACATTCATTTTATGGAAAAGCTGTTAGATAATTTTCTGTGGTGACCCCAAGTCTTTGTAAATGTAAGATACTGATTTGTTCATGCAGTTAACAGATCTTAGGTCAGGTATTGTGTGATGCACAATAAATAAGATATGTCTCTGTTCACTGACTAATCTCTAAGACAGAGGTACTCCTAAGGAAACATGATACAACAACAGTGCAGCATGTGACTACAGAGGAAAATGAACAGTAAGTAATTGTAAGGGGGGGAAGATTAGAAAGGAGTCTGAGTTAGCTAACTGCTCAGGGGAACGGGGGAAGGGTTCACAAGAAATCCAGGCTTTGGTAATGAGACCTTAATGCTACTTCAATTTTACTGCTGTGGAAAACGGTCTTGAGAAAAGGAAACCTGAGATTCAGTCCTGGCTTTCCCATAATTTGCTCTTTGATCTTGAATGAGGCAGTTAATTTTCCTAAGTCTCAGTACTCCATCTGTGAAATCAAAAGTTGGGCAAAAACACTGCTTTAGTTCTTTGGAACACTTCCCTGCTACTGCTGGAAGTGGGCACAAGGAGCACAGATACTCACCCCTCGCCCCCCTCCACAAAGAGTCGAACGTGACAGAATAGTAACAACCCTTGATCCATCCTAATTAAGAACTTTTTTCTTACAGACAAAATTTTAGTTTTGTATTGAGTAAATTGTATGAATATTTACTGTCTTTCCACGGGCAGTGTTAAAACAGCCGTGTGCAATGGATGCTTTAGTATCCCACTAACAGGTGAGAGCACTGGGAGGAGTGAAGCAAGAGTCCCAATCCAGACCCAGGTCCACTGCCCCTGCTGCATCCAGAACATTAACAGCCAGAATACATTTAATTATATTCTTTTTTTTTTAATTTATTTTTATTAGTTGGAGGCTAATTACTTTACAATATTGTAGTGGGTTTTGTCATACACTAACATGAATCAGCCATGGAGTTACATGTATTCCCCATCCCGATCCCCCCTCCCACCTCCCTCTCTACCCAATCCCTCTGGGTCTTCCCAGTGGACCAGGCCCAAGCACTTGTCTCATGCATCCAACCTGGGCTGGTGATGTGTTTTACCATAGATAATATACATGTTTCAATGCTGTTCTCTCAAAACATCCCACCCTCACCTTCTCCCACAGAGTCCAAAAGTCTGTTCTGTACATCTGTGTCTCTTTTTCTGTTTTGCATATAGGGTTATCACTACCATCTTTCTAAATTCCATATATATGTGTTAGTATGCTGTAATGTTCTTTATCTTTCTGGCTTACTTCACTCTGTATAATGGGCTCCAGTTTCATCCATCTCATTAGAACTGATTCAAAATGAATTCTTTTTAATGGCTGAGTAATATTCCATGGTGTATATGTACACAGCTTCCTTATCCATTCGTCTGCTGATGGACATCTAGGTTGTTTCCATGTCCTGGCTATTATAAACAGTGCTGCGATGAACATTGGGGTGCACGTGTCTCTTTCAGATCTGGTTTCCTCAGTGTGTATGCCCAGAAGTGGGATTGCTGGGTCATATGGCAGTTCTATTTCCAGTTTTTTAAGAAATCTCCACACTGTTCTCCATAGTGGCTGTACTAGTTTGCATTCCCACCAACAGTGTAAGAGGGTTCCCTTTTCTCCACACCCTCTCCAGCATTTATTGCTTGTAGACTTTTGGATAGCAGCCATCCTGACTGGCGTGTAATGGTACCTCATTGTGGTTTTGATTTGCATTTCTCTGATAATGAGTGATGTTGAGCATCTTTTCATGTGTTTGTTAGCCATCTGTATGTCTTCTTTGGAGAAATGTCTGTTTAGTTCTTTGGCCCATTTTTTGATTGGGTCATTTATTTTTCTGGAATTGAGCTGCAGGAGTTGCTTGTATATTTTTGAGATTAATCCTTTGTCTGTTGCTTCATTTGCTATTATTTTCTCCCAATCTGAGGGCTGTCTTTTCACCTTGCTTATAGTTTCCTTTGTTGTGCAAAAGCTTTTAAGTTTCATTAGGTCCCATTTGTTTATTTTTGCTTTTATTTCCAATATTCTGGGAGGTGGATCATAGAGGATCCTGCTATGAATTATGTTGAAGAGTGTTTTGCCTATGTTCTCCTCTAGGACTTTTATAGTTTCTGGTCTTACATTTAGATCTTTAATCCATTTTGAGTTTATTTTTGTGTATGGTGTTAGAAAGTGTTCTAGTTTCATTCTTTTACAAGTGGTTGACCAGTTTTCCCAGCACCACTAGTTAAAGAGGTTGTCTTTTTTCCATTGTATATCCTTGCCTCCTTTGTCGAAGATAAGGTGTCCATAGGTCTGTGGATTTATCTCTGGGCTTTCTATTCTGTTCCATTGATCTATATTTCTGTCTTTGTGCCAGTACCATACTGTCTTGATGACTGTGGCTTTGTAGTAGAATCTGAAGTCAGGCAGGTTGATTCCTCCAGTTCCATTCTTCTTTCTCAAGATTACTTTGGCTATTAGAGGTTTTTTGTATTTCCATACAAATTGTGAAATTCTTTGGTCTAGTTCTGTGAAAAATACCGTTGGTAGCTTGAATAAGGGATGCATTGAATCTATAGATCTCGCTTTGGGTAGATGAGCCAGTTTTGACAATATTGATTCTTCAAATCCCATGAACACGTATGTTTCTCCATCTGTTTGTTGTCCTTCTTTGATTTCTTTCAATCAGTGCTTTTTATAGTTTTCTATGTATAGGTCTTTTGGTTTCTTTAGGTAGATATACTCCTAAGTATTTTATTTTCTTTTTGTTGCAATGTGAACTGGTACTGTGTTCTCTTAAATTTCTCTTTCTGTTTTCTCATTGTTAGTGTATAGGAATGCAAGGGATTTCTGTGTGTTAATTTTATATCCTGCAACTTTACTATATTCGTTGATTAGTTCTAGTTAATTTTCTGGTAGAGTCTTTAGGGTTTTCTATGTAGAGGATCATGTCATCTGCAAACAGCGAGAGTTTCACTTCTTCTTTTCCTATCTGGATTCCTCCTACTTCTTTTTCTGCTCTGATTGCTGTGGCGAAAACTTCCAAAACTATGTTGAATAGTAGTGGTGAGAGTGGGCACCCTTGTCTTGTTTTTCATTTCAGGGGAAATGCTTTCAATTTTTCACCATTGAGGGTAATGCTTGCTGTGGGTTTGTCATATACAGCTTTTATTGTGTTGAGGTATGTTCCTTCTATTCCTGCTTTCTGGAGAGTTTTAATCATAAGTGGGTGTTGAATTTTGTCAAAGGCTTTCTCTGCATCTATTGAGATAATCATATGGTTTTTATCTTTCAATTTGTTAATGTGGTGTATTACATTGATTGATTTGCGGATATTAAAGAATCCTTGCATTCCTGGGATAAAGCCCACTTGGTCATGATGTATGATTTTTTAAATACGTTGTTGGATTCTGTTTGCTAGAATTTTTTTTAAGGACTTTTGCATCTATGTTCATGAGTGATATTGGCCTGTAGTTTTCTTTTTTTGTGGCATCTTTGTCTGGTTTTGGAATTAGGGTGATGGTGGCCTCATAGAATGAGTTTGGAAGTTGATCTTCTTCTGCAATTTTCTGGAAGAGTTTGAGTAAGATAGGTGTTAGCTCTTCTCTAAATTTTTGGTAGAATTCAGCTGTGAAGCCATCTGGTCCTGGGTTTTTGTTTGCTGGAAGATTTTTGATTACAGTTTCGATTTCCTTGCTTGTGATGGGTCTGTTAAGATCTTCTATTTCTTCCTGGTTCAGTTTTGGAAAGTTATACTTTTCTAAGAATTTTTCCAGTTCTTCCAAGCTGTTCATTTTATTGGCATAGAGCTGCTGGTAGTAGTCTCTTATGATCCTTTGTATTTCAGTGTTGTCTGTTGTGATCTCTCCATTTTCATTTCTAATTTTGTTAATTTGGTTCTTCTCCCTTTGTTTCTTAATGAGTCTTGCTAAGTTTCTCAATTTTGTTTATTTTTTCAAGAAACCAGCTTTTAGCTTTGTTGATTTTTGCTATGGTCTCTTTAGTTTCTTTTGCATTTATTTCTGCCCTAATTTTTAAGATTTCTTTCCTTCTACTAACCTTGGGGTTCTTCATTTCTTCCTTCTCTAGTTGCTTTAGGTGTAGAGTTAGGTTATTTATTTGACTTTTTTCTTGTTTCTTGAGGTAAGCCTGTAATGCTATGAACCTTCCCTTAGCACTGCTTTTACAGTGTCCCATAGGTTTTGGGTTGTTGTGTTTTCATTTTCATTCATTTCTATACATATTTTGATTTCTTTTTTGATTTCTTCTATGATTTGTTGATTATTCAGAAGCGTGTTATTTAGCTTCCATATGTTTGAATTTTTAACAATTTTTTTCCTGTAATTGAGATCTAATCTTACTGCACTGTGGTCAGAAAAGATGACTGGAATGATTTCAATATTTTTGAATTTACCAAGACTAGATTTATGGCCCAGGATGTGATCTATTCTTGAGAAGGTTCCATGTGCACTTGAGAAAAAGGTGAAGTTGATTGCTTTGGGGTGAAATGTCCTATAGATATCAATTAGGTCTAGCTGGTCCATTGTGTCATTTAAGGTTTGTGTTTCCTTGTTAATTTTCTGTTTAGTTGATCTATCCATAGTTGTGAGTGGGGTATTAAAGTCTCCCACTATTATTGTGTTACTATTAATTTCCTCTTTCATACTCATTAGCGTTTGCCTTACATATTGCGGTGCTCCTATGTTGGGTGCATATATATTTATAATTGTTATATCTTCTTCTTGGATTGATACTTTGATCATTATGTACTGTCCTTCCTTGTCTCTTTTCACATCCTTTATTTGAAAGTCTATTTTATCTGATATGAGTATTGCGCCTCCTGTTTTCTTTTGGTCTCCGTTTGTGTGAAATATTTTTTTCCAGCCCTTCACTTTTAGTCTGTATGTGTCCCTTGTTTTGAGGTGGGTCTCTTGTAGACAGCATATATAGGGGTCTTGGTTTTTGTATCCATTCAGCCAATCTTTGTCTTTTGGTTGGGGCATTCAACCCATTTACATTTAGGGTAATTATTGATAGGTGTGGTCCCGTTGCCATTTACTTTGTTGTTTTGGGTTCACGTTTATACAGCCTTTCTGCATTTCCTGTCTAGAGAAGATCCTTTAGCATTTGTTGAAGAGCTGGTTTGGTGGTGCTGAATTCTCTCAGCTTTTGCTTATCTGTAAAGCTTTTGAATTCTCCTTCATATCTGAATGAGATCCTTGCTGGATACAGTAATCTAGGTTGTAGGTTATTCTCTTTCATTACTTTCAGTACGTCCTGCCATTCCCTTCTGGCCTGGAGGGTTTCTATTGATAGATCAGCTGTTATCCTTATGGGAATCCCCTTGTGTGTTATTTGTTGTTTCTCCCTTGCTGCTTTTAATATTTGTTCTTTGTGTTTGATCTTTGTTAATTTGATTAATATGTGTCTTGGGGTGTTTTGGCTTGGGTTTATCCTGTTTGGGACTCTCTGGGTTTCTTGGACTTGGGTGGCTATTTCCTTCCCCATTTTAGGGAAGTTTTCAGCTATTATCTCCTCGAGTATTTTCTCATGGCCTTTCGTTCTGTCTTCTTCTTCCGGGACTCCTATGATTCGAATGTTGGGGCATTTCACATTGTCCCAGAGGTGCCTGAGTTTGTCCTCATTTCTTTTGATTCTTTTTTCTTTTTTCCTCTCTGCTTCATTTATTTCCACCATTTTATTTTCTACCTCACTTATCCTATTTTCTGTCTCCATTATTCTACTCTTGGTTCCCTCCAGAGTGTTTTTGATCTCATTTATTGCATTACTCATTTTTAATTGACTCTTTTTTATTTCTTCTAGGTCCTTATTAAACATTTCTTGCATCTTCTCAATCTGTCTCCAGGCTATTTATCTGTAATTCTATCTTGTTTTCAAGATTTTGGATCATTTTTATTATCATTATTCTAAATTCTTTTTCAGGTAGATTCCCTATTTCCTCCTCTTTTGCTTGACTTGGTGGGCATTTTTCATGTTCCTTTACCTGTTGGGTGTTTCTCTGCCTTTTCATCTTGTTTAGATTGCTGTGTCTGGAGTGGGCTTTCTGTATTCTGGAGGTCTGTGGTTCCTTTTTATTGTGGAGGTTTCACCCACTGGGTGGGGTTGGACGATTTGCTTGTCAAGGTTTCCCGGTTAGGGAAGCTTGCGTCGGTGTTCTGGTGCGTGGAACTGGATTTCTTCTCTCTGGAGTGAATGGAGTGCCCAGTAATGAGTTTTGAGATGGGTCTGTGTGTTAGGTGTAACTTTGGGCAGCCTGTATGTTGACGCTCAGGGCTATGTTCCTGCGTTGCTGAAGAATTTGCATCGTATGTCTTGCTCTGAAACTTACTGGCTCTTGGGTGGTGGTTGGTTTCAGCGTAGGTATGGAGGCTTTTGGATGGTCTCTTATTAGTTAATGTTCCATGTAGTCAGGAGTTTTCTGGTGTTCTCAGGTTTTGGGCTTAAGTCTCCTGCCCCTGGAATTCAGTTTTATTCTTCCAGTAGTCTCAAGACTTCTCCAACTATACAGCACTGATAATAAAACTTCTAGGTTAAGGGTGAAAAGATTCTCCACTGTGAGGGACACCCTGAGAGGTTCACAGAGTTACATGAAGAAGAAGAGAGGGAGGAGGGAGATAGAGGTGAGCAGGAGGAGAAAAAGGGGACTCAAGAGGAGAGAGACAGATCTACGCAGTTGTCTGTTCCCAAAGTGTTCTCCATGGCCCAGACACCCACAAAGATTCACAGAGTTGGATTGGGAAGAGAAGGGGAAAGGAGGAAATAGAGGTGTTCTGAGGTAGAAAATGGAGAGTCAAAAGTGGGAGAGAGTAATCAACACACTCCTGAATAAAAATGGGAACTGAATATTAGATTCTTAAATGTCCAAAATTTATATCACATATTGAAAAACAAAGGTTAAAAATCTAGAGTAGAGGTTAGACTCTTAAAAATACAATATTGAAAACAAAAACAAAAAATTTTAGAAATATATATGAAGTTCAGTTAAAAAATAAGGCTTCTTTTTTTTTTGCAAGGTTATAGTGAAATGAAAATGAAAATTAAGGAGTAGTAGAGAAGTAATAGAGGACTTTAAAGGAAAATAAGAGAAAAAGAAAAAGAAGAAAAAAAAACAAGAAAAAAAATTTTTTTCCTAATTAAAAAAATCGTAAAAATATATGAAATGAAAGTTAAGGAGTAATGGGGGGGTAATAGGGACTTTTAAAAGAAAATAAAAGAGAAAAAATACAAAAGAAAAAAATTTTTAATTAGAAAAAAAAAAGGTAAAAATATATCTAGGAATTTCTCTGGAGCTGTTGAGGTCAGTGTGGGTTTGGTTCAGTTTCAGATAGCTCCTCTTTCCAGCTTACACTTCTCAATATCTATATGGCCCTTCCGGTGTAGTTGGTGTTATCTACAGGGATTTTAATCTGTTGCACCGGTCCCTTCTGCAGTGGTTCCCTTTGTTTATTTGGCTTCTGATTGCCGGTCTCTTCAGTGCCTAATTTCCGCTCTGACACAGGTGGGTGGAGGTGGTCTCTTGTTCAGGTTCACTAGTTCCGTCGCTCTGCGGGGAGGGAGGGGCGCTGCAGACAGATATCGCTGTGTGTGGGGAGCACTCACCATGTTCCGGCCACACTGGGTTTGCCCCGCTCACGGGTGTGTGTGCTTTTCCCATCTACACTGCTCAGGCTCCCAGCTGCTCTATATGGAGCAGGCCCTGCGTTGCGTGCGGTTCCTGTTTTCAGGTACTCCACAGAAGCGCGGACTCGGTTGCACCTGCGTTTTGTGCCTTCCCCAGCCGAGCAGCTCAGGCAGCCAGGAGCTTGATGGGCGCACTCTCCCCGGGTGCGGCACGCCTTCTCCCCTCAGCGGCCCCAGCCTGTTTCTGCCCGCGCAGTCGGGTGCGTGCACCTTGTGTTTAGCCATGCCCCTCCCAGCGGATGTCAACCATCCAGAATCTCAGGAAGTCTTTGGTTAGAAACTGGAGGCCTGTTTGCAGTGTGGTAGGGGGTGCCGTCTTTGGGGCCGAGTTTGCCCCTTTCCCCTCCCCCCTGCCTCCTGCCTCTGGCGGGGCTGGGCCAGTCCGCAGCCTGCTAGCTCTTCTCTGGACTTGCTCAGACCCTTTGTTCTGTGAACGGCCAGCAGTGTGTTCCAGCAGGTTAATTTTCTCTCTCTCTTTTGCTATCCCACAGTTTAAGTTGGTAACTCACAAAAGCTCCCTCCGATTGCCCTCAGGGCACTCAGGCCAGGTCCTTACCCTAAGCAATGCCGCCGGCTCCTCTCTGTTCCGCCCCCACTTGCTGGTGGCGGATGCGGGCGTCTGGGGTGCTTTTCTGCTGGGAGTTGCTTTTAGGCACGTAATCTGTGAGTTTTATTTATTTTTCCTCCCAGTTAGGTTGCCCTCCGATATTTGAAAACTTCCCCCAGACCCGCCAGTGCGAGGGTTTCCTGGTGTTTGGAAACTTCCTCCATTAAGACTCCCCTCCCAGGAGGGTTCTCCGTCCCTAGCTCTTTTGTCTTTCTTTATATCTTTTATATTTTGTCCTACCTCCTTTTGAAGACAATGGGCTGCTTTTCTGGGTGCCTGATGTCCTCAGCTAGCTATCAGAAGTTGTTTTGTGAAGTTTGCTCTGCGTTCAATTGTTCTTTTGATGAATTTGTAGGGGAGAAAGTGGTCTCCCCGTCCTATTCCTCCGCCATCTAGGCTCCTCCCCCATTTAATTATATTCTCACTGGAGGCAAAGCAGAGGGTTCTTCAGTCAGTGTGATCCTACTGCTTTTTACTACAGCCCTTTTTGTGGATCATAGAGTTATCACTTTAGTCACTCAGTCATGTCTGACCCTTTGCGACCCCATGGACTGCGGCACACCAAGCCTCCCTGTCCATCACCAATTCCCAGAGTTTACTCAAACTCATGTCCATTGAGTTGGTGAAGACATCCAACCACCATCAGGGTCTTTTCAACTGAGTCAGTTCTTTGCATCAGGTGGCCAAAGTATTGGAGCTTCAGCATCAGTCCTTCCAATGAATATTCAGGACTGATTTCCTTTAGGATTGACTGGTTGGATCTCCTTGCACTCCAGGGAACTCTCAAGAGTCTTTTCCAACACCACCACAGTTCAAAAGCATCAATTCTTCGGCGCTCAGCTTTCTTTATAGTTCAACTCTCACATCCATACATGACCACTGGAAAAACCATAGCCTTGACTAGATGGACCTTTGTTGGCAAAATAATGTCTCTGTTTTTTAATATGCTGTCTAGGTTGGTCATAACTTTTCTTCCAAGGAGTAAGCATCTTTTGATTTCATGGCTGCAGTCACCATCTGCAGTGATTTTGGAAGCCCCCAAAATAAAGTTGGTCACTGTTTCCACTGTATCCCCATCTGTTTGCCGTGAAGTGATGGGACCGAATGCCATAATCTTAGTTTTCTGAATGTTGAGTTTTAAGTCAACTTTTTAACTCTCCTGTTTCACTTTCATCAAGAGGCTCTTTAGTTCTTCTTCGCTTTCTGCCATAAGGGTGGTGTCATCTGCATATCTGAGGTTACTGATATTTCTCCCGGAAATCTTGATTCCAGCTTGTACTTCTTCCAGCCCAGCGTTTCTCATGATGTACTCTGCATATAAGTTAAATAAGCAGGGTGACAATATATAGCCTTGACTTAATCCTTTTCCTATTTGGAACCAGTCTGTTGTTCCATGTCCAGTTCTAACTGTTGCTTCCTGACATGCATACAGATTTCTCAAGATGCAGGGTAGCCTTTCCCTTCTCCAGGGGATCTTCCCAACCCAGGGATTGAATGCCAAGTTTCCCACATTGCAGATGGATTCTTTACCAGCTAAGCCACAAGGAAAGCCCACAGAGTTATACTTAAATTCAAAATAATTTCACAGAATTGACTTGACTTTAGTTTAATTTTTGAAAGTCTTAGTATCCTAAGTCACCTTACTCAAATATTTTTAGTGCTTTATTGGGGATAGAATTATTAATAGTTCTGATTCCAAGATTGAAGATCTAGAATCAAGGCAATTCAGTTTTGCCTTTACTTTATCTTTAAGGTCATTGTCATTTTCTTTAGTGAAGTAAGGGCTTCCCTGGTGGCTCAGCAGTAAAGAATCTGCCTGCAAATCCAGGAGATGTGGATTTGATCCCTGGGTTGGGAAGATCCCCTGGAGAGGAAGTGGCAACCCACTCCAGTATTCTCGCCTGGGAGATCCCGCGGACAGAGGAGTCTGGAAGGTTACAGTCCATGGGGTTGCGAGAGTCAGACACGACTTACAGACTAAACAGCAGCATTGTAAAGTAGCCCTTTTGTGTTAATGTCAGAGGACCCAAGTGATAAAGTAAAAGTGTTAACTCGGTTGTGTCTCTTGTGTGATCCCATGGACTATAGCCCACCAGGCTCCTCTGTCCATGGGATTCTCTAGACAAGAATACTGGAGTGGGTAGTCATTCCCTTCTCCAGGGGATCTTCCTGACCCAGAGGTTAAACTGTGTCTCCTACATCACAGGCAGATTCTTTACTGTCTTAGCCACTAGGGAAAGTCCCAGAGAACCCAAATCACTCCTCAAATATTACATACCTACAGAGATTTTAGAGCCAGCAAGAACATACTTGTTAGCTCCTTTTTTTTTTTTTTTTTGGCCAGGTATACATTTTTTTAAAGTTAGTAGTAATCACAGATCTAAGATTCTTTTAGCAAAGAGAGTATTATAGAATTCTTGATTCACCTGATTCAGATTCTCTGATGCACCTTCAATTCTTAATTCCTGTTCTATACTGTTTGCTATAGAAGAAGACATGTAGCCTGCAAACTCACTTGGTTTATCTCCTACCTCTCTCTGCTCCTGTCTTCTCCTCTTTTTATCTGTATGTTGGCATTTCACCAAATTCCCTCTGCAGTCTTATAATCTTCCAGCATTCTCTTCTTTCATAGGCATATTTATTCTCAGCATGATAAATTCTGTTGTCAACTCTAATTTCTCTGTGGAGACTCAGACTTGCATTTCTAACTGCTTACTGAGTATATCTGTGTTTTTTAGCACCTGAGACTCAAATTGAACTCATGCTATCTTTTTTTTTTTTTCAAATCACCTTTATCTCCCTTTGAATTATATCATCAGCCTCCCATTCTCAAGTGTTGAGCCAGGTTATATCATCTGTAACAAACCTTTATTCAAGACAGTTATATTACGTTAGAAACTAATGTCATCTTCCACCACTCCTTCCCTCAGTCATTCTTTGCCAAAACTTAAAATCAGGTTTAATACTGTACTTACCAGTTCATTCATGTATCTTGTAGTTCTGGGGATTAAGTAATGTAACTAGTTACCTGGAATATGTACAGCAGATTGAGGAATGCACACAGGGCAAGCTATTTTCTCAAAACATATTTTTAATTTAGAGGTTGCGTTAGCTTCTGTGAGTCAACAGGACATTGTTTATTCCTTTATATTTCAGTGTACCAACCTTATTATGATTTAATAAACTAAAATTTAATTTGTAGAGTATATGGCTGTCTGCTATTGACTTGAGATAAAATGTAAACTCATTTTGACAACCTAGAGGAAATTTCCTATGAACAGTCAACCAAGTTTGAATCATTAAGAAATAGAAAATCTGAATAGACTGATTAGTAAAGAGTTCAATCAGTAATCAAAAACCTCCCAGTAAACAAAAGTTCATAACCAGATGGCCTTACTGGTGAATTCTACCAAACACTCTGAGAAGCACTGCTAATAATTCTTCTCTAACTCTTCCAAAATTGGAAGCATTCTCTCCTCTTCCATCACTCATTTTACCAGGCCAGCATTTCCTGTTACCTAAACCAAGCAAATAATTCACAAGAAAATTCAGTTCAGTTGCTGTCATGTCCGACTCTTGCAACCCCATGGACCACAGTACGCCAGGCCTCCCTATCCATCACCAACTCCCGTAGTCTGCTCAGACTCACCTCAGTTGAGTCAGTGATGCCATCCGACCATCTCATCCTCTGTCATCCCCTTCTCCTCCTGCCTTTAATCTCTCCCAGCATCAGGGTCTTTTCCAATGAGTCAGCTCTTCACATCAGGTGGCCAAAGTATTGGAGTTTCAGCTTTAACATAAGTCCTTACAATGAACACTCAGGACTGATTTCCTTTAGGATGGACTGATTGGATCTCCTTGCAGTCCAAGGGGCTCTCAAGAGTCTTCTCCAATACCACAGTTCAAAAGCATCAATTCTTTGGCGCTCAGCCTTCTTTACAGCCCAACTCTCACATCCATACATGACTACTAGAAAAACCATAGCCTTGATTAGATGGACCTTTGCTGACAAAATAATGTCTCTGCTTTTTAATATGCTGTCTAGGTTGGTCATAACTTTCCTTCCAAGGAGTAAGCGTCTTTTAATTTCATGGCTGCAGTCACCATCTGCAGTGATTTTGGAGCCCCCAAAAATAGTCATCCATTGTTTCCACTGTTTCTCCTAGCCATTTGCAATGAAGTGATGGGACCAGATGCCATGATCTCAGTTTTCTGAATGTTGAACTTTTTAAGCCAACTTTTTCACTTTCCTCTTTCACTTTCATCAAGAGGCTCTTTAGTTCTTCACTTTCTGCCATAAGGGTGGTGTCATCTGCATATCTGAGGTTATTGATATTTCTCCTGGCAATCATGATTCCAGCTTGTGCTTCTTCCAGCCAAGCGTTTCTCATGATGTACTCTGCTTATATGTTAAGTAAGCAACATGACAATATACAGCCTTGACGTACTCCTTTTCCTGTTTGGAACCAGTCTGTTGTTCCATGTCCAGTTCTAACTGTTGCTTCCTGACCTGCATACAGATTTCTCATGAGGTAGGTCAGGTGGTCTGGTATTCCCATCTCTTCCAGAATTTTCCACAGTTTATTGTGATCCACACAGTCGAAGGCTTTTTCATAGTCAATAAAGCAGAAGTAGATGTTTTTCTGGAACTCTTGCTTTTTCAATTACAGGCCAAATATCTCTGATAAACATAAATGTAAAAATCTTCTACAAAATATTAGCAAACTGAATTGGGCAGTACATTAAAAAGATTTACACCATTAGTGCATGGGATTTATTCCTGGAATGCAATGATAGTTCAATACCTGCAAATCAGTTAATGTGACACCACCTAAGAAATAATCAACAGATCCAATGACAATAACCAAAAAAGCATCTTTAAATTCAACGTCCATTTAGGGGATAAAAACTCAACAAAAAGTTGCAGGGGGAATGTACCTCAATGCAATAAAGGCCATGTGACAATTCTATAGCTAATACCATACTCAACTGTGAAAAGCTGAAAGCTTTTTTTCTAAGATAGGGAGTAAGACAAGGTTTCCCACCATCACCACTTTTGTTCAACATAGTATTACAAGTCCTAGAGAAGGAAATGGCAATCCACTCCAGTACTCGTCTGGAAAGTCCAATGGTCGGAGGAGCCTGGTAGGCTATAGTCCATAGCGTCACAAAGAGTTGGACACAACTGAGCGACTTCACACACACACACACACACACACACACACACACACAAAAGCAAAAAAATAAAGGCATCCAAATCAGAAACCAAGAAGAACTATAAGTATTCACAGAAGACATAGTATTAAATATAGAAAATCTTACAGGACTCACAAGAAAACTGTTAAGAATCATAGTCAATGAATTTAGTGAAACTGCAGGATACAAATCAGTACATAAAAATCTTAGTAGTAGTGAACTATAAGAAAAATTAAAAGTCAGATTTATAGTTGCATTAAAAACAAAATTTCTAGGAATAAATTTAACCAAGGAGGTTAAAGACGTGTACGCTGAAAACTAAAACACAGATGAAAGAAATTGAAGAAGATAACAAATAAATGGGAAGACATTCCACGCCCGATTAGAAGAATACTGTTAGAACAGTCCATGCTACCTGCAGTTGTCTAAAACACTCAATGTAATCCATATCAAAATTCTAATTGCAGTTTTCACAGAAAGAATAATCCTAATATTTTTAAGTCATAAAATATACCAAAAACTAAAGCAGTCTTTAAAAGGAACAACAAAGGTGGAAGCACTCTTCTCCCTGGTTTCCAACAGCTAGAGTAATAAAAACAAGTGTGGTGTTGGCATTAAAAACAGATCTAAGGAACAGAATAGAGAGCCCAGAAGTAAACCATGAATACATGATCAAGTAATTTATGACAGAACTCAAGAATATACAATGGGGAAAGAGCAGTCTCTTCAATAAATGTTAGCATGTGGCTGCTCAGTTTTCCTAAGAATGAAACTGGACTGCTTTCTCTACCATACACAAAGATAAACCCAAATAGATTAAAGATTTGAGCATAAGAAATGATCGAACTCCTAGAAGAAAACATAGGCAGTAAGCTGGGCATCCATCTTGCCTAATTTTTAGGTTTGACACCAAAAGCAAAAATAGACAAGTGGGACTACATCAAACTAAAAAGCTTCTGCATGGCAAAGAAAATCATCAACAAAATAAAACTGCAGCCAAACGAATGGGAGAAAATATTTGCAAATCATTTATCTGTTTAGGGGTTAACATTCAAAATGTCCTTTATTGAGCCCATCTTTGCGTGAAATGTTCCCTTGGTATCTCTAATTTTCTTGAAGAGATCTCTAGTCTTTCCATTCTGTTGTTTTCCTTGATTTCTTTGCACTGATCACTGAGGAAGGCTTTCTTATCTTTCCTGGCTATTCTTTGGAACTGCATTCAGATGGGTATATCTTCCCTTTCTCCTTTGCTTTTCACTTCTCTTCTTTTCAGTTATTTGTAAGGACTCCTCAGATAGCCATTTTGCTTTTTTGCATTTCTTTTTCCTGGGAGTAATCTTGATCACTGACTCCTGTACAATGTCACAAACTTCCATCAATACTTCATCAGGCACTCTATCAGATCTAGTCCCTTAAATCTATTTCTCACTGTATAATTGTACAAGATTTGATTTAGGTCATATTTGAATGGTCTAGTGGTTTTCCCTACTTTCTTCAATTTAAGTCTGAATTTGTCACTAAGGAGTTCATGATCTGAACCACAGTTAGCTCCTGGTATTGTTTTTGCTGACTGTATAGAGCTTCTCCACCTTTGGCTGTAAAGAATATAATCAATCTGATTTCGGTGTTGACCATCTGGTGATGTCCATGGTAAAGTCTTCTCTTGTGTTGTTGGAAGAGGGTGTTTGCTATGACCAGTGCATTCTTTTGGCAAAAGTCTATTAGCCTTTGCCCTGCTTCGTTCTGTACTTGAAGGCCAAATCTGCCTGTTACTCCAGGTATTTCTTGACTTCCTACTTTTGCATTCCAGTCCCCTAGAATGAAAAGGACACCTTTTTTTGGTGTGTTAGTTCTAAAAGGTTCTTCATAGAACTGTTTAGCTTCTTCAGCATTACTGGTCGGGGCACAGACTTGAATTACTGTGATATTGAATGGTTTGCCTTGGAAACAAACAGAGATCATTTTGTCGTTTTTGAGATTCCATCTAAGTACTGCGTTGCGGAGTCTTTTGTTGACTATGAGGGCTACTCCATTTCTTCTAAGGGATTCTTGCCCACAGTAGTGGATATAATGGTCATCTGAGTTAAATTCACCCATTCCAGTCCATGTTAATTTGCTAATTCCTGAAATGTCGACGATCACTCTTGCCATCTCCTGTTTGACCACTTCCAATTTGCCTTGATTTATGGACCTAACATTCCAGGTTCCTATGCAATATTACTCTTTACAGCATTGGACCTTACTTTCATCACCAGCCAAATCCACAACTGGGTGTTGTTTTTGCTTTGGCTCTGTTGTCTTCATTTTTTCTTCATTCTAGCTGGAGTTATTTCTCCACTGATCTCCAGTAGCATACTGGGCACCTACCAACCTGGGGAGATCATCTTTCAGTGTCCTGTCTTTTTGCCTTTTCATACTGTTCATGGGGTTCTCAAGGCAAGAATACTGAAGTGGGTTGCCATTCCCTTCTCCAGTGGACCACATTTTGTTAGAGCTCTCCACTGTGACCCCTCTGTTTTGGGTGGCCCTACATGGTATGGCTCATATGTTCATTGAGTTAGACAAGGCTGTGGTCCATGTGATTAGATTGGTTAATTTTCTGTGATTGTGGTTTTCAGTCTGTCTGTCCTCTGATGGAGAAGGATTAGAGGCTTATGGAAGCTTCCTGGTGGGAGAGGATAACTGAGGGGGAAACTGGGTCTTGTTCTGGTGGGCGGGGCCATGCTCAGTAAACCTTTAATCCAATTTTCTGTTGATGCATGGTGCTATGTTCCCTTCCTGCTGTTTACCTGGGGCCAAACTATGTTGGAGGTAATGAAGATAATGGTCAGTTCAGCTCAGTTGTGTCCGACTCTTTGACCCCATGAATCGCAGAACGCGAAGCCTCCCTGTCCATCACCAACTCCCGGAGTTTACTCAAACTCATATCCATAGAGTCAGTGATGCCATCCAGGCATCTCGTCCTCTGTCGTCCCCTTCTCCTCCTGCCCCCAATCCGTCCCAGCATCAGGGACTTTTCCAATGAGTCAGCTCTTTGCATGAGTTGGCCAAAGTATTGGAGTTTAAGCTTCAGCATCAGTCCTTCCAACGAACACCCAGGACTGATCTCCTTTAGGATGGACTGGTTGGATCTCCTCGTAGTCCAAGAGACTCTCAAGAGTCTTCTCCAACACCACAGTTCAAGAAGCTATCATTCTTTGGCACTCAGCTTCTTCACACGTCCAACTCTCACATCCTCATGACCATGGAACAAAAACCGATAGCTTGACTAGATGGACCCCAAATTGTTGCAACAGTAATGTCTCTGCTTTTAATAAAGCTACTCTATGTTGGTCAATAGTATATTATACTACAACAGAGAGAGTCAAGTGTCTTTTAATTTCCATGGCTGCAAGTCATTAATATGCAGTTGATTTTGGAGCCCAAAATTAAAAGTGGACATGTTCCCATCTAGTCCCATGACATGATTGGGACCCAGATTGCCATGACTTCTTAGTTTTCTGATATTGACGCTTTAAGCCACTTTTTCACTCCTTCTTTCACCTTCTCATCACAGAAGAGTTCTTTTATCATTCTTCACTTCTTCTGCCATACAGGGTGGTGTCATCTGCCTATCTGAGGGTTATTGTATTTCTCCCGGCAATCTTGATTCCAGCTTGTGCTTCTTCAGCCCAGTGTTCTATTTGATTTTTTTGTACTCTGCATATCAAGTTAAATAAGCAGAGGTGACATATTCCCAAGGTTTTTTTTTCTGATTATATTACTTGTATTATGGACATACTCCTCTCCCTATCTAGCAACCAGTCTGTTGTTCCGTGCTCCAGTTCTAACTGTTGCTTCTTGACGTGCATATAGGTTTCTCAAGAGTCAGGTCAGGTGGTCTGGTATTCCCATCTCTTTAAGAATTTTCCACAGTTTATTGTGATCCACACAGTCAAAGGCTTTGGCATAGTCAATAAACCAGAAATGGATGTTTTTCTGGAACTCTCTTGCTTTTTCAATGATCCAGCAGATGTTGGCAATTTGATCTCTGGTTCCTCTGCCTTTTCTAAAACCAGCTTGGACATCTGGAAGTTCATGGTTAATGTATTGCTGAAGCCTGGCTTGGAGAATTTTGAGCATTACTTTACTAGCATGTGAGATGAGTGGAACTGGGCGGTAGTTTGAGTATTCTTTGGCATTGCCTTTCTTTGGGATTGGAATGAAAACTAACCTTTCCCAGTCCTGTGGCCACTGATGAGTTTTCCAAATTTGCTGGCATATTGAGTGCAGCACTTTCACAGCATCATCTCTCAGGATTTGAAATAGCTCAGCTGGAATTCCATCATCCACACTAGCTTTGTTCGTAGTGATGCTTTCTAAGGCCCACTTGACTTCACATTCCAGGCTGTCTGGCTCTAGGTGAGTGATCACACCATCATGATTATCTGAGTCGTGACCATCTTTTTTGTACAGTTCTGTGTATTCTTGCCACCTCTTCTTAATCTCTTCTGCTTCTGTTAGGTCCATACCATTTCTGTCCTTTAGCAAACCCATCTTTGCATGAAATGTTCCCTTGGTATCTAATTTTCTTGAAGAGATCTCTAGTCTTTCCCATTCTGTTGTTTTCCTCTATTTCTTTGCATTGATCTCTGAGGAAGGCTTTCTTATCTCTCCTTGCTGTTCTTTGGAACTCTGCATTCAAATGGGAATATCTTTCCTTTTCTCTTTTGCTTTTCACTTCTCTTCTTTTCACAGCTATTTGTAAGATAATGGTAACCTCCTTCAAAAGATCCCATGCATGTACTGCTACACTCACTGCCCCCAACCCTGCAGCAGGCCACCACCGACCTACACCTCCACTGGAGACTCCTGGACACTCCCAGGCAAGTCTGGGTCAGTCTCTTGTGGGGTCACTGCTCCTTTCTCTTGAGTCCTGGTGCACAAGGTTCTGTTTGTGCCCTCCAAGTGTCTATTTCCCAGTCCTGTGTAAGTTCTGGCAGCTCTATGGTGGGGTTAATGGCAATCTCCTCCATAAGGGTTATGCCGTACCCAAGTCTGCTGCTCCCAGAGCCCCTGTCCCTGTGGCAGTCCGCTGCTGACCCGTCCCTCCACAGGAGACACTCAAACACAGTTCTGTCTCAGTCTGTGGGGTTCCTGGGTCCCTGGGTCCTGGTGCACACAAGGTTTGTTTGAGCCCTCTTAGTATCTCTGGTGGGAATTGGGTTTGATTCTAAATGTGAATTCGCCCCTCCTACCATCTTGCTGGGTCTTCTCCTTTGCCCTTGAACGTGGGGTATCTCCTCATGGCTGCTCCAGCAAAGCGCAGCCACCACTTCTGACCTTGGATGTGGGTATCTCCTCTCGGCCTCTCTCCACTCCAGCGTGGTGCTGCCATTTCTATAGCACATCTTATGCATTTCTATAAAGGACAGAAATGGTATGGACCTAACAGAAGCAGAAGATATTAAGAAAGGGTGCCAAGAATACAGAGGAGAACTGTACAAAAAAGATCTTCACGACCCAGATAATCACAATGGTATGATCACTCACCTAGAGCCAGACATCCTAGAATGTGTAGTCAAGTGGGCCTTAGGAAGCATCAGTACGAACAAAGCTAGTGTGGATGATGGAATTCCAGTTAAGCTATTTCAAATCCTCAAAGATGATGCTGTGAAAGTGCTGCATTCAACATGCCAGCAAATTTGGAAAACTTTGCAGTGGTGACTGGACTGGAAAAGGTCAGTTTTCATTCGAATCCAAAAGAAAGGCAATGCCAAAGATTGCTCAAACTACCGCCCAGTTCCACTCATCTCACACTACCATAGTAATGCTCAAAATTCTCTAAGCCAGGCTTCAACAATATGTGAACCGTGAACTTCCCAATGTCCAAGCTGGTTTTGGAAAAGGCAGAGGAATCAGAGATCAAATTGCCAACATCCACTGGATCACTGAAAAAGCAAGAGAGTTCCAGAAAAACATCTATTTCTGGTTTATTGACTATGCCAAAGCCTTTGACTGTGTGGATCACAATAAACTGTGGAAAATTCTTAAAGAGATGGGAATACCAGACCACCTGACCTGACTCTTGAGAAACCTATATGCAGGTCAAGAAGCAACAGTTAGAGCTGGACATGGAACAACAGACTGGTTCCAAATAGGAAAAGGAGTATGTCAAGGCTGCATATTGTCACCCTGCTTATTTAACTTATATGCAGAGTACATCATGAGAAATGCTGGACTGGATGAATCACAAGCTGGAATCAAGATTGCCAGGAGAAATATCAATAACTTCAGATACGCAGATGCTACCATCCTTATGGCAAAAAGCAAAGAGGAACTAAAGATCCTCTTGATGAGTAAGACAAGAATGAAAAAGTTGGCTTAAAGCTCAACATTCAGATCATGGCATCCAGTCCCTTCAGTTCATGGCAAATAAGATGGGGAAAAAGTGGCAGACTTTATTTTTTTGGGCTCCAAAATCACTGCAGCCATGAAATTAAAAGACGCTTGATCCTTGGAAGGAAAGTTATGACCAACCTAGGTAGCATATTAAAAAGCAGAGACATTACTTTGCCAACAAAGTCCTTCTAGTCAAGGCTGTGGTTTTTCCAGTGGTCGTGTATGGATGTGAGAGTTGGACTGTGAAGAAAGATGAGCGCCAAAGAATTGATGCTTTTGAACTGTGGTGTTGGAGAAGTCTCTTGAGAGTCCCTTGGACTGCAAGGAGATCCAAACAGTCCATCCTAAAGGAGATCAGCCCTGAGTGTTCATTGAAACTCCAATGGATTAAAACTCCAATCCTTTGGCCACCTGATGCGAAGCACTAACTCATTGGAAAAGACCCTGATGTTGGGAAAGATTGAGGGCAGGAGGAGAAGGGGACGACCGAGGATGAGATGGTTGGATGGCATTACCAACTCAACAGACATAAATTTGGGTAACCTCTGGGAGATGGTGATGGACAAGGATGCCTGGCATGCTACAGTCCATGGGGTTGCAAAGAGTTGGACATGACTGAGTGACTGAACTGATTCAAAATGTGTAGTTATCCCTCAGTACCCATAGGATACCACTACACTAGTTTGGTATACAGTAGTGGTATACCATGCATACCACTATACTAGTTTGGGATACCAAAACAATAGTTTGAGGACCTACCATAGGTAACAGAAAACTGTGGATGCTTCCACCTTTGTTGTTCCTTTTCAAGACTGCTTTAGCTTTTGTAGTCTTTTATGATTCAAAATTGTTAGGATTATTTATTCTTTCTGTGAATAAAGTCTCTTGCATAGAATGGCATGGTGTAGCTTGTCCTCCATTTGCTGGTTACAAATCCACAGGGCCAGCTGTATAAAGAACTACAACTCAGTAACAAAAACACACAATTTGACTTTTAAAATGGGCAGAGGATCTGAATAGACATTTTTCCAAAGACATACCAGTGGCCAACATGTCCATGAAAAGGTGCTCAACATCACTGATCATCAGGGAAATCAAATCAGAACCACAGTTTGCTCTTACCACACACCTGTTAGAATGGCTATTACCATAAAGAAAAGAAATGCTAAATGTTGGTAACGATGGGGAGAAAGAGGAACCCTTGTAACCTGTTGCTGAGATTGTAAATTGGTGCTGCCACCATGGAAAACAACATGAATTTCCCAAAAAACTAGAAGTAGATCTGCCATATAATTCAGCATTTCCACTTCTAGGTATGTGAAGAAAATGACAACACTTTTTGGAAATGATGTATGTACCCCTCTGTTCACTGCAGTATTACTTATGGTAGCCAAGTTACGAAAACCAGCAGTGAAGTTCAGGGGAGGGGAAGCACTATGGTAATGCAGTGGCACTTTAAATATAAATTTCCTCCAGATATGGAGTGAGCCTCAGATGTGGACAGAGAGTTTCAGAATGGCTTTCCCAAGCAGGCTGGGTAACAAAGGACCTTGAAGGCCAGGCACATAATTTTGTGTTATTACTGCAGGTTTTTTTCAAGTGAACATTTTATTGAAGTTTAACTTAAGTACACAAACAGTACATAAATAAATTATACACACTTAGCACAAATATGAAACTTACTGAATGTTAAAAAGTGAAAATACTGATACATGTGATACTCAGGTCAAGAAATAGAACATTTCCAAGTCCCCAGAAACTGTCATCCCCCTTTCCAGTCTTAAGTGATCGAATTCCACCCACACACACACAGAGTGATCATTATCATGACTTCCATCTTCATTGATTAATTTTTAGTCTTTTCAAGCTTCTTTGTTTTCTCAACATCAGTTGTTCATAGTATACTGTTTTGTGTCTGCCTTCATTTATTCAGTGGTATGTTTTTGAAACTCATCTGTAGTATTGTGTGCAGCAGTATTTTTATTCTCATTTCTCTGTGGCAGCTCATTGTATGAGTATGTTGGAATTTATCAGCCAATCTACAATGGCTGGTTTTTGGGTTGCTTCCTAAAGTAGAAGTTCTGCTATTAACAGTCTTTATATGTCTTCTGGTGAATATATTCACCAGACTTTATATATACATATAAAGGTACATTCTGTCAGAGACACACCTAAAACCTGAACTTTTGGGTCACAGAGTACACGTGTGATTATTTTTAGTTGCCAAGTATCAAAATGTTGCACTCAGGAGTCTCCAGTCATCTGATGAAAGCAGCAGTCATTCTGTCATTGACTTTTTTGTAACTTCATAGCCATATACCACATTGTAGACCATTGTACTGTTTTTGAATAAAAAACTGAGAGATAAATGCTAGTTTATGTATTGAATATATATAGGAAGTTGAATAAAAATGGCTTCCTTTGTGGCTCAGACAGTAAAGAATCCACCTGCAATGTGGGAGACCTGGGTTCAATCCCTGGGATGGGAAAATCTCCTGGAAAAGGAAATGGAAACCCACTCCAATATTTTTGCCTGGAGAATTCTATGGACAGAGAGGAGCCTGGCAGGCTACAGTCCTTGGGGTCGCAAGGAGTCGGACAAGACTGAGTGACTAACACAACACTTTGAATAAAAATATACCAGTCAGTATTCAGCCAGCATTTCTTGATCAGCCACTATAGGCTAGAAGTGTTATAGCAAGCCACATCAGTTATTTGTATAAGTTGTTTCCATGTTAGGATGTAGAGTGTAAGGGGTAAGAGCAAAAAGAGGCTCTGACACTTGGAGATTGAGGCAGGAACAAAGATCATGGGGAATGTGGAATACCATGCTTTTGGTTTTTGTTTTTTTTCTTTAAATGTAACTTACAGTCATTAAAGGGTGATTAACATTGGGTATTTTTCGCTTAAAGTTTATCTTGTTCTCAAAGGGCAAAGACAAGTATGATGGAATCTACATATTTCATACATATGAAACCTATTTCTGTATTTTAAGGTCCATGTTGCTTAGCAGTATACTCCTTTTAACTTCACCTTACTTTTCTTTCCATTTCCCTTCTCAGGCTCAAACACATATGAAGAGGCAGCTGCATATATCCAGTGTCAGTTTGAAGACCTCAATAAGAGAAAGGACACAAAGGAAATATACACCCACTTCACATGTGCCACGGATACCAAGAATGTGCAGTTTGTCTTTGATGCCGTAACAGATGTCATCATAAAAAATAATCTAAAAGATTGTGGTCTCTTCTGAGTTTTGGCAGTAAATGGTAAAATGCATTTTCAAACCAAATGAGTACTTACATGTGGATCTCTCTAGACTAGAGTCTTGCAGCAACACAGAATGTAGTTAGTATATAGCAAGTGCATCTGGGACCTGACCAAAGCTGTTCTATTTTGTTTTTTTAACTAAAAGTAATGGAAAGACCTTTCTTAAATGTGAGAGGTGGCCCTGCATTGTGAAACTAAGGGCAGTGTTAAAGCTGGGCTCTAGTGTACTGATGACTTCTACATACGTGTAAATATGCAAATGTATGTATACATGTATTTATGACTTTAGTTTTCCACATTACTTTTAGGTATTTAGTAAGCGGCAACTTATAATTTTAGTGTGATGGCTTTGGAAATAACAGAAATATTAAGTACTTTGTACTGAATGACAGACTATAGTCATGTTTGCCAGTTCTAAACAGCTTTATTTATGTTCCTGTCCTGTAAATTTTTAAGTATGATGATTAATATTAGGACACATTGCAGCTCTTGTCTTGATTATATGTATACTTGTAATCATAAATGTTATTTGTACAAACATTGCACAGACTATTTTAATAACATGATTTGTTCTTTAAATTTATGTGTTTTATTGAACTGTTCTTGAAGAAGATGACTATACCTGCCTTTGAATCAGTTAAACATTGTATGCGTTTCAGTTTTTCTTTTTTAAGAGTGCATGCTGATCTGATTCTACATTAGATTTGGTTTAAAAACTGTAAAATTGCAGGTTTCTGAGGATATACGTTTAGACTTATAAACACTTAATTTTTATTCAGTTGGTTTGTTTTCACTTTGAATTTTAATATTTGGATGGTTTTCATGCATTGCCTTAAAGGTGATGCCAAATTAATTTTTATACACTTCAAATAACTACATTTTTATTTATAACTAAGTTTAGGTGGGTGAGAGAGCATTTTTGTGGGTAAAAAATAAGTCAGCATAATGAATTTTGAGACATTCATCTGTGTATTTCCTTTGGGAAATCCCTTGTACGTACCATACATGACAGCTCCTTGTTCGGAAGGTAACAGGAAAGACCTCTGAAGATTCTGCTGCTGATAAAATGCAAGCTTTAAAATCACATGTGTAAGTAACTAGTTTCAAATTTAATTATCACACTATATTAAAATTACTTTTTTCCCTGAGATTATTCAAGTTTCCTCCACTTGCTTGAGTTTGTATTATTTCTTTAAACTGTGCTGTTATCTCTGAGAATGAAATGGGCAATTACACTTAGAAAAATGAGTAATCGTATTTAATTAAGTCAGCAATTGTATGTATTCTCAAGTAAGTATTACATTTTCGCTAGATATTAAACTTTTGATAGTCCCTTTTGTTTTAATTATTCACAGTATCTATGACCTTGTTTTCAGCGAAGTGAACAGCATTCCATACCCTACTTCTCTTTTTTACTCATCTTGAAAAAGTTATTTAGTGTTTCAGTAAGCTTTGTGGGTAAGTAGTTTCTAAGTTTAGTTGTGTGTTATCATTTTGTTGAGGTCTATTTGTTGCAGTGTGTGTGTTTGTGTGTGTGTATGTAACCAGAAACTACATTTACATCTGTTTCATTTGGGGGGGGGGGGTCTTTTTTGTAATGTAAAGAAATTCAAAGTTATCAAAATTCTTTAAATAAATGTGTTAGTTTAGATTCTTTATGTGCCTTTCATGAAAGATATGTTTTCATTAATTTTATGGATGGAAGACCTGTTGTATTCATCTTATGAAGCTATGTATGAAATTCAACTGTCCTGTGAATCGATTTGAATCATGAGAAATAACAGTTTAAAAAGCCACAAAAGAAGCACATATTGGTGACCACCATTGATGAATTCCTGACTTTATTCTGTGTAATTGTGTTACTAATAAAATCTAATAAATTCGAATTTTTAAAATTTTACAAACCTGTTGGCTAAATACCTGTTTTTGTATTAGCATTTATCAGTCTGTAGTTCATTTCTTCTTTGCCTTTGTGTTTGCAATTTAATCTATTCCTGAAGCTTGAGTTTTCCCTGCCCTAAATTTTCTCATGAGATGTGGTGCCACATTTGGAATTTCCTGCTCCAACTCAGTACGCCCAAACCAAATTCATCATCATTTTCCCTGTCAACCAGTTCTCACCCTCTTTCTTGGCCACTGAACCGCCATTCACGTAATCCCTCAGTGGGGAATTTGTCAGCCATTAGGAACTCTTCTTAGCCCTCATCTCCATTTCTGATAAGCCACTATTTGAGTACAAGTCTCCTTCCCAGTGCCTTACATGTGGTTTTTGTTTTATTTCTCTTTCCCATTCCCACTGCCATCTACTGAATTCAGGTCTTTGTTTAACTTCCAATTAAAATGGCTTATTAATTAAATTCCCCACTTACTTCCAGTTTCTCTTTTCTTCAGAGCTGGTTACTTATCCTAATCTAGAACTGTGCCTGTGTTACTTTCTGTGCATTAGCTCTGACTTGTCAGTAAAATGAAATCTACTTAGCCTTCCATTCATGCTCTTCATCAAATGAGCCCACTTCACTACGTCCCCTCCCCCTGCCACCTTCCACACATTCTAACAGCGCTTTGTGCATAGCCCGGGCTTTCCTTCAAGCACTGTACTACATCCTACCTGCAAGTGCTTAAAACAATGCCTGGGACACAGGACATGTTCCTTTATGTCTGTTAATGTTATTTTTATTTATTAGCACTTTTTTTGGTGGTCTCTTTTTTAGACCAACTGGCATCTTGTCTTCCATCTGCCCTACTTGAAACTGCATGGTTCTCATAGGGCTGCCAATCGCAGTTCTCACCTCCCTGGCCAGAGGCTCAGGTCTGATCAGCCCTCATCCCCGTCACTGGGAAGCAGCTCAACTGAGCCAGTCATAGTGCCAGTTCTCATTTCTCAATTTCCTAAAGCTCTTCTGGCTTCTAAAGTCCCTTTCATTTCATTAGTTCAGTATCCTTTTAAAAAACAACACTGTTTCATTCATTCAGGTTCAGACTTTTACCCCCCAAAAAAATGCTTAGTAAAATACACATGGTCTTACTAAATGGCAGCAGTAACTGCGATAGATCAAAAGTCTCAGAGAGGTTAATCAACAACCAAGACCAACATTTCAAACCTGTGACTTCTGACTTCACTTCTGTTTAATGCTATCTTATATCCAGAAAATGTCTAAGTATTCTTTTAACCACCCCCATTGTCACCTTCTGAGTTTATCTGAATCATATTTTTAGACTAAAAGTACATAAGATAGAGATTATGGAGCATGAGGTATCCCGCTTTGTTCTAACTATACTAGAAAGCTATAGTAGAGCAGTGTTCTATTGGCATAAAAACGTGCACATAGATCTGAGAAAAAGAATAGAGAGCCTAAAAATAAACCCAGACATATATGGTCAATTTATGAGAATAGAGCCAAGAATATACAACAGAGAAAGAACATCTTCAATAAATGATGTTGGGAGAACTGGACAATATGCAAGAGAATGGAACTGGATAATTATCTTATACCACACACACAAAAAAAACCCAAAATGGATTAAGGGCCTGGGTTGATTAAGACCTGAAACCATGAAACTCCCAGAAGACAGAGGCAGTAATAAGCTCCTCGACACTGGTCTTGGTGATAATCTTTTAGATTTGACAGAAGGCGACAGAAAAAGTGGGACTACATCAAACTAAGCTGCTTCTGCACAGGAAAGGAATCCATCAACAAACTGAAACAGCAACCTGTGGGATGGGAGAAAACACTGCAAATCATATCTTGTAATCCAATAGTTAATATCCAAATATACAACTCAAAAAAAAAAAAAAAAAAAACCTGATTTTAAAATGGCCTGAGAATATAAAGACTTTTTTGTTTTTTTTTTCCAAAAAAAGACATGGATAGCCAATAGGTTCACAGTAAGTTGCCCAGCCTCATTAAATATCTGGGAATTACAAATCGAAATCACAGTGAGCTATCACTTCACTTCTGTTAGGATGACTATTATCAAAAGACAAGAAATAACAAATATTGTAAGGATGTGTTGAATCAGGAACCCTCGTGCCCCGTTGGTTGGGACATACACTGGGGCTGTCACTATGGCAAAAAGGATGGAGGTTCCCCAAGATATTAAAAGTGGAATGACCATACGATTCAGAAATTCTACTTCAGGGTATTTATCCAAAAAGAGAGTGAAAACACTGACTCAAAAAGACATGCACCCCCATTTTCAAGGCAGCACTATTTACAGCAGCCAAGATAGGGAAACAGCCTAAGTGTCTATGCACAGATGAATGGATAAAGAAAATGCAATACACACACAGACACACACATAGGAATATCAGCCGTAAAACAAGATCTTGCCAAAACAACATGGATGGACCCTGAGGAGGACATTATGCTAGATGAAGTAAGTCTGAGACTGACAAATATATGTAGAATCAAGAAAATTCAGCTCATAGATGCAGAGAACAGATCAGTGGTTGCCAGAGGTGGTATGTGGGTATGGATGAAATGGGTGAAGAGAGTCAATAATAAAAAATTCCAGCTATGAAATAAGTCATGGGGATATAATGTACACTTCATGGAAAATAGATGGGGAAACAGTGGAAGCTGTGTCAGACTTTATTTTGGGGGGCTCCAAAATCACTGCAGATGGTGATTGGAGCCATGAAATAAAAAGATGCTTACTCCTTGGAAGGAAAGTTATCACCAACCTAGATAGCATATTAAAAAGCAGAGACATTACTTTGCCAACAAAGGTCTGTCTGGTCAAGGCTATGGTTTTTTCCAGTGGTCAGGTACGGATGTGAGAATTGGACTGTGAAGAAAGCTGAGCACTGAAGAATTGATGCTTTTGAACTGTGGTGTTGGAGAAGACTCTTGAGAGTCCCTTGGACTGCAAGGACATCCAACCAGTCCATCCTAAAGGAGATCAGTCCTGGGTGTTCATTGGAAGGACTGATGCTGAAGCTGAAACTCCAATACTTTGGCCACCTCATGTGAAGAGTTGACTCATTGGAAAAGTCCCTGATGCTGGGAGGGATTGGGGGAAGGAGGAAAAGGGGACGACAGAGGATGAGATGGCTGGATGCCATCACCGACTCTATGGACATGAGTTTGAGTAAACTTCAGGAGTTGGTGATGGACAGGGAGGCCTGGCGTGCTGCGATTCACGGGGTCGTGAAGAGTTGGACACGACTGAGCGACTGAACAGAACTAAATGGTGAGTATAGTTAAAAACACAGTGTAGCCTATTTGGGGGATACAAAGAGTAAATTTTTAAAGTTCTCATTACAAGAAAAAAAAATTTAACCGTGTGGTGATGGATGTTAACTAGACTTATTTTGACTATTTTGCCATATATATATAAACTCATTAGTGTACACACGAAATAATGTTATATGTCAAATATATCTCAAAAATGCATAAAAGCTTAAAAATACATATAATTATATCTTGTATCAAAGCTATTTATGATAATACCCACTAGATGTGAAGGTTCTTAAGGACCCAAACAGTTATGGACATTTTTTATTGTTAACAGAATCGCCCATGGTGCCTTGTGTAAAGGATTTAATGATGTAATCTGTATTATAGATGTTAGCATTGCCATTGCTCAGTGTGTTATTTTAGAGAAAAGTTGAAAGTGGTGGGGGTGGCCTGGCACTGGTGTTATCTGAATGCAAATCCTGGCTCTATCTCTTATTAACTGGGTAAATTGGGGCAAGTTATTTAATTTCACTCAGTCTCCTTTTTATCTGGAAAAATATAGGGATTAAATTAAATTCACAATGCATGTTATATACTTAGAAGTGAGTCTGGCATGTGGTAAGCACCTGATAAGTTGTACTGCTACTTGACTATAAAGACTTTAATTTGGGGGTGCCTTTAAAACCCTAATCAGTGCTTAAACAATAGTTGCTGATACTATCTTTGAATAAAATGTCTCAAAACAAATATCATAGTTCATCTTTATAGGTGAAACTTCTGAGTCTCACATTGATGATGATATTGGAAAATGTCAGAAGAAAAAAAATGCATTTCCTCATTTTCAGGACACTTCTGTTATTTTTATTCTTTATTATTACATTATTTAATGTAACCAAAAATATGGACTTTTATTTTATTTTTAGGAGTATATCTACCTAAAGAAACAAAAGACCTATGCATAGAAAACTATAAAACACTGATGAAAGAAATCAAAGAGGGCACAAACAGATGGAGAAATATTCCGTGTTCATGGATTGGAAGAATCAATATTGTCAAAATGGCTATACTACCAAAAGCAATCCATAGATTCAATTCAATCCCTATCAAGCTACCAACGGTATTTTTCACAGAACTAGAACAAATAATTTCACAATTTGTATGGAAATACAAAAAACCTCGAATAGCCTAAGTAATCCTGAGAAAGAAGAATGGAACTGGAGGAATCACCTGCCTGACTTCAGGCTCTACTACAAAGCCACAGTCATCAAGACAGTACGGTACTGGCACAAAGACGAAATATAGATCAATGAACAGAATAGAAGCCCAGAGATAAATCCACAAACCTATGGACATCTTATCTTTGACGAAGGAGGCAAGGATATACAATGGAAAAAAAGGACAACCTCTTTAACAAGTGGTGCTGGGAAAACTGGTCAACCACTTGTAAAAGAATGAAACTAGAACACTTTCTAACACCATACACAAAAATAAACTCAAAATGGATTAAAGATCTAAATGTAAGACCAGAAACTATAAAACTCCTAGAGGAGACATAGGCAAAACACTCTCCGACATAAATCACAGCAAGATCCTCTATGACCCACCTCCCAGAATATTGGAAATAAAAGCAAACATAAACAAATGGACCTAATGAAACTTAAAAGCTTTTGCACAACAAAGGAAAATTAAGCAAGGTGAAAAGACAGCCCTCAGATTGGGGAGAAAATAATAGCAAATGAAGCAACAGACAAAGGATTATCTCAAAAATATACAAGCAACTCCTGCAGCTCAATTCCAGAAAAATAAATGACCCAATTCAAAAAAATGGGCCAAAGAACTAAACAGACATTTCTCCAAAGAAGACATACAGATGGCTAACAAACAGATGAAAAGATGCTCAACATCACTCATTATCAGAGAAATGCAAATCAAAACCACAATGAGGTACCATTAAACGCCAGTCAGGATGGCTGCTATCCAAAAGTCTACAAGCAATAAATGCTGGAGAGGGTGTGGAGAAAAGGGAACCCTCTTACACTCTTGGTGGGAATGCAAACTAGTACAGCCGCTATGGAAAACAGTGTGGAGATTTCTTAAAAAACTGGAAATAGAACTGCCATATGACCCAGCAATCCCAATTCTGGGCATACACACTGAGGAAACCAGATCTGAAAGAGACACGTGCACCCCAATGTTCATCGCAGCACTGTTTATAATAGCCAGGACATGGAAGCAACCTAGATGCCCATCAGCAGACGAATGGATAAGGAAGCTGTGGTACATATACACCATGGAATATTACTCAGCCGTTAAAAAGAATTCATTTGAATCAGTTCTAATGAGATGGATGAAACTGGAGCCCATTATACAGAGTGAAGTAAGCCAGAAAGATAAAGAACATTACAGCATACTAACACATATATATGGAATTTAGAAAGACGGTAACGATAACCCTATATGCAAAACAGAAAAAGAGACACAGATGTACAGAACAGACTTTTGGACTCTGTGGGAGAAGGCGAGGGTGGGATGTTTCGAGAGAACAGCATTGAAACATGTATATTATCTAGGGTGAAACAGATCACCAGCCTAGGTTGGATGCATGAGACAAGTGCTCGGGCCTGGTGCACTGGGAAGACCCAGGGGGATTGGGTGGAGAGGGAGGTGGGAGGGGGGATTGGGATGGGGAATACATGTAACTCCATGGCTGATTCATGTCAGTGTATGACAAAACCCACTACAATATTGTAAAGTAATTAGCCTCCAACTAATAAAAAAAAAAGTTTGGAAAATTTTCTCTTGTAATTGCTTCTGGAAACCTATATCTTAATAATTAAAATGTCTTTGTATCAAGAGCTTTATATTTTACTACTCCATTGGCCTGTTTCCTGGGCATTTTCCCCTTAACCAATAACTGCTTTGCTTTGGTGTCTGTTGTGATGTGTTCTATTATTTACTTGGATTTTTCAGTTACTTTCAAAGTTATGAAACACATTTCCTCAAGTCCAGAAACACCCAAATATGCACAGGCAGGAATCTGTTGTAATCATACAGGCCAGGGCTGAGGAGACCTGACCTAGGACAGCCCTCTGCTGTGTGTGCTTAGTCGTTCAGTTGTGTCTGACTCTTTGCAACCCCATGGACTGAAGCCCACCAGGCTCCTCTGTCCATGGGGATTCTCCAGGCAAGAATACTGGAGTGGGTTGACATGCCCTCCCTCCAGGGAATCTTCCCAAACCAGGGATCGAAACCAGATCTCCCACATTGCACGCAAATTCTTTACCACCTACATCACTAGGGAAGCTCAAGAATACTGGAGTGGATAGCCTATCCCTTCCTACCACATTATAACTTTCGAGCACCATATACAAGTTCAAATATCTCTAACTCTGACTTACTGGCCATCTTCTTGGGGTTCCATACTGAATGGAAACATTGCCATTGCCAAAGAATAGTTGTTCAAAGCAAGAATGCATTGTAAATGATCAAAAACTAGACACTAGTATTAGCAAACCATGCAGAGACGATAAACCAAAGCAGATTTTAACTATTAAATACTACTTTAGAAAGCAAGTGCCACTGTTAGCAAAAGAAGGTACCATATCCTTCTGAATTGCACAGTGCCTCACTGAAAATGCATGGAGTAGGACTCTTGAGAAACTAAGAACCCAAACAAATTCCTTTTCCAAGAGAGATGTACAATTTTGCATTTTTAACTTAATTGATATATTTGTACAATTTCTTTGTAAAGCTAGTCTTACAAATAAGCCGTCATGAAGATTGGATATTACCTGGAATTTTCTGTTATGTCTTCTTGAATTTTCATTATTTTCTGTGAAAATAATTTCAGCTTTGATCCTTTTGTTACTTTTAAAAATCAAAAATGAGTAAGGTCAAAGCTACTTCTAAACAATTCTGTCTTTAATTTTCATCAAATGAAATCATAGTGGGTTGTGGCTCAAAAGAGTGATATAGAAAAAGACCCTAAACTCACCTCCTCCCAGACACACTGCATTTACAGCTACAGGTGGAACAACTGCTTCTGAAGAAAGACCAAAAACTAGCTGAGCAACTCCTCTGCACAGGGCAAATGAGAAAAAGCCACATCGAAGCAGGTAAGAGACTGAACACAATCTCATCATAAAACCCACCATCGGCACAGCAACTCAAAACCAGGAAAGAATTCAAAACCCCCACTTCTCCTTGGGGAGGAAAGAGTTTGAACCCCACATTGGACACCCCAGCTCTTAAGGCCTGCACCTAAGGGATGAGCACCCCAAACATTTGGTTTTGAAAGCTAGCAGGCTCATGTCCATGAGCCTCTCAAGATTACAGCAAACAGAACCACTTCTCAGAGGGATGGAGCACTGACCCAGCCATGCCAGGGACCAGCTAAGATGCAGTCAACCAAAAGCACCCAACTCTGTGAAGGAGGCTTACCCGTTTATCTCACAGCCTGGGCCTGAGAGGCGGGCATCTAATACAACACATCTAGGGCCCCCTGACAACTCTCCAGGGACAGAGGACAGCAGGCCGCTCTGCCGTGCTCCAGGTCATAGGTATCTCCTGAAAAGGACTTTCACTCTCATCTGGTGCCCCAACTTTTGCAGCTGCTGCCCAAGGACACCTCTAGAAGGCCTGGCTCTGGTACCAGTGAGGCTGAAACTCACAGTTCCTCCGGGACTGTCACCAACAGAAAGAGTTCTTAATGAGGGCTCAGTGAGAGACAGGAGACTGTGGTGCCCCGTTTTTCTGTGAAAGCGATGCATCAGCTCATCTTCAGGGGCAGGCTGCTTATTAAACACACATCTAAGGGCCACCCAATCCTCTCCAGGGATGTCAGAGGCTGACACCATCTTCTCATGCTCCCTCTGCTGCGCTCTGAGTGATGGTACCTGCCAGAGGGGAGCCTGTACCTCTGTCTCATGGCTCATTTTTTTTCTGTCAACCAGGGGATATCCCTTCATCTTCTGTCCCTGGTGGCCAATGGGGCTTTCATTCATGTGTGTCATGGGACTGTAACAAATGGAGAGGCAGTTCTGAGCTGGTTACCACCCCTGGGGAACAGTGCAGACGGTAGACTGAAGTACATACACCGCGGTCCATATGGGAAAAGAGGCCTGTTTGCTTGTCTTGGAACTGCAGCCTAAGGGGTGGGCTTCTGACATGAAACAGGGCTAGAGGTCAATGGGGAGCGTGGCCAGGGGAACACCACCTGTGTGCTCCCCTCTCCTCGCTCCAGGTTGCTCGTACCTCCTGGGAAGGGGCTCGGGCGCTCATCTGATGCCCTAATGTTTGCAACCACTGACTAGAAGATGCCCTCAGATCACCTGGCTCCGATGCCAGTAGGATTTATGCTTGTTATCCCATGGGACTATATGTATTTTTTATACTTTAAAAGCTGTTGGCTACTAAAACTAATAAGCAAATTCAGTAAAGTTGCAGGATATAAATTGTCAATATACAAAAATCTGGTGCCTTTCTATCACTAATAACAAACAATCAGAAATTAACAATCCATTACAAATGCATCAAAATGAATAAAACCACCTAGGAATCAATTTAACCCAAAAAGGTGTACACTAAAAACTATGACACTGATAAAAGAGACTGAAGAAGACACAAATAAATGGAAAGATATTCCGTGCTCATGGATTAGACTTAATATTGTTAAAATATCCATACAAGTCAAAGCAATCTAAAGATTCAATACAATCCCTATCAGAATTTCTTCTCTCTCAGACCCCACCTCTGATCTGTCTGACCAATGACATTTTTCATAAAAATAGAACAAACAGTCCTAAATTTTATGTGGAACCACAAAAACCTCTGAAAGCTAAAGCTATATTGAGTAAGAACAAACCTAAAGGCACACTCCCTGATTTCAAACTGTATCAAAAAGTCATAGTAATCAAAAAAGTTATGATATTGGCATAAAAACAGACATATATATCTGAGGAATAATAGAGTTCAGAAATAAATCCACATATGCATGGTCAATTAATTTACCACAGAGGATACCAGAACATACAGTGTTGAGAAAACTGGACAGCCATATGCAAAAGAATGAAACTGGACTGCTATCTTATACCACACAAAAGACTTAAATACAAACTGACTGAAGACTTGAATTTAGTACTGAAGCCATAAAACTCTTAGAAGAGGAAAACATATGCAGTAAGCTACTTGACATCTGTCTTGGTGATGATTTTTAGATATGACACCAAACACAAAGCAAAAATAGACAAATGGAACTATATCAAACTAAAAAAAGATTCTGTAAGGCAAAGGAAACCATCAGCAACCTGAAAAGGAAACCTATGGAAAGGGAGAAAATTTCTCAAGCCATATATCTGATAAGGGGAGGGGTTAATACCTAAACATATCAAGACCAAATGTATAAAGAATTCATTACAACACATTAGCAAAAAATACAGTCTGAGTTAAAGATGGACAAAGGATCTGAACAGACATTTTTCAGAAGACATACAGATGAAAAACAGGTCCATCAAGTTCACTAATTATCAGGGAAATGAAAATGAAGAGCAGAATGAGCTATCATCTCATACCTGTTAGAATGGGTTTTATAAAGAAGACAAGAAATCATGAGCATTGGTAAGGGCATGGAGAAAAGGGAATCCTTGTGCACTATTGATAGAAATGCAAATAAGTACAGCCACCATGGGAAATAGTATTGAGGTTTTTCAAAAATTAAACACCAAATGACCCAGAAATTCCACTTCCGGGAATATATCCTGAGGAAACAAAAATACTGTGTGGAAGAGTTATCTGTGTCTTCATATTCATAGCAGCATTATTAAAACAGCCAAGACATGAAAGCAACCTAAGTGTCGGCTGATGGGTAAATGGATATGGAAAATGTGGTATCATATATATGCATGTGTATGATATCATGTATAAATTTGTATATCAATATGAAATGTCATTTTAATATATATACATATATATAAAACATCACATACACACACAATGGAAAATTATTCAGTCAAATAAAATAAAAGAAATCCTGCCATTTGCAACAACATGGATGGACCTTAAGGATATTATAATAGTGAAAGATGTCAGATAAAACTACCACCATATGATCCCACTATATATGGAACATAAAAACAACAACAAAAACCCAGCTCATTGGTACAGACAACAGATTGGTGCTTGCCAGGGGCTGGGGAGTGGGAAGGTGGGGGAAACATGTGAAGGTGGTCAAAAGGGACACTGCTAGTTACAAGAAAGGTCATGAGGATATAATTTAATGTACAGCATGGTAACTATAGTCAATAATACTGTATTATATATTTGAAAGGTGCTAAGAAAATAAATTTTAAAAGCATCACAAGAAAATAATTTTTGTAGCTATGTGTGGTGATGGACCTTAACTAGGCTTACTGTCATGATCGCTTTATAATGTACACAAATGCCAAATCATTAAGTTGTACTCCTGAAATATGTCAATTATATCTCAATAAAAACTAAATAGAATAAGCAATAGATATGTGACATCTTTCCAGCTTTAAAATTCTATTTGTCTTTGAATAAAAATGTACTCAAGGGAAAAAAAATAGTGAATTGTAAATTCTGTAGCTTGTGGAATGTGGACCATCCCAGCAGCAAATTCTTTTATCAAATTTGTGCTGCACATTGTGCCACATGCCAATAGAATATAATGTTTCTCTTTTTAAAGTGTTTTTAAACATAAGTAATTTGTTAATATAAGTGACCACTTCACATAGCAATCTACTTCACAAGGCATTTAACTTCGAATAAGAGAATCTCTTTTGCAAGGTTGGGTATACATTTTATGCCATTCCTAAATTCTCTATTTTAGATTACCAACTAGTTTTAACTGTGTATCTATTTCTTCAGAAAGAAACTCATCCTACTGTCTAATGATTAAAGAGTTCTTCTGGCTGAAGGTAGAGAGGGAAGAAAGCATGGAAGCAGTATAAGGCACCCTTTCTTCTCTCTCAGACCCCACCTCTGATCTCTTGCACCTAAAGCTTCTAAGTGCAGATTTAAAATAACATAGCTCTTTGTCTATTTTATTTATAACAGACAGGGAACTATATTTGGTATCTTGTAATAACCTATAATGGAAAAGAATCTGAAAAAGGATATAGCAAGCTGGATAGATAGATGTGTGTGTGTATAACTGAATCACTTTGTGGTACACTTAAAAGTAACACAACATTGTAAATCAATTATACTTCAAAAATATGCATATATGAATTTATATATAAAGAAAACCAACATAGTTCTAAATTGAGTCCTTTGAAAAATTTTACTAATGGGATTCATTCAACACCATAAGCTCAGCATAATATTCAAATATATTTCAGATAATCTGTCCCTTTTAATATCACAACTATACATAGAAAATGCATATGTACTATATTTCCTAGGTGTCTACTATGTGCCAGAATTTATCTCAGTGACTTACTAATTCCCTGAATTAGTCATCAGAGCAGCCCTTCAATGCCACTGGTCACTTTCACTTTTCGGATATGGAGACCAATTAAGAAAGGTCCAGTGTCTGGTATAATGCTGAATCCCTGGACACCAGCAGAGTGGGAGGGAGTACAACCCAGGGCTGAGTCATTTGTTAGCCATGTCTTCAGAATCTAGTCACATCAAAAGGTTATTCCCTAAGAGTGCTGCATGATGTCAGGCAGTGTATCCCAAATGGAGTTGCCTAAGCAGATATGATCTTAATGACCCAAATAACCACAATGGTGTGATAACTCACCTAGAGCCAGACATCTTGGAGTGTGAAGTCAAGTGGATCTTAGGAAGTATCACTACGAACAAAGCTAGTGGAGGTGATGGAATTCCAGCTGAACTATTTCAAATCCTAAAAGACGATGCTGTGAAAATACTGCACTCAATATGCCAGCTAATTTGGAAAACTCAGCAGTGGCCACAGGACTGGAAAAGGTCAGTTTTCATTCTAATCCCAAAATAGGGCAATACCAAAGAATGTTCAAACTACCACACAACTTCACTCATTCCACATGCTAGCAAAGTAATGCTCAAAAGCATCCAAGCTAGGCTTCAACAGTACGTGAACAGAGAACTTTCAGAAGTACAAACTGGATTTAGAAAAGACAGAGGAACCAGAGATCAAATTGCCAAGATCTTTTGACCAGAGATCAAAAGCAAGATGATTCCAGATAAACATCTACTTCTGCTTATTGACTATGATAAAGCCTTTGTGTGGATCACAACAAACTGTGGAAAATTCTTAAAGATATGGGAATACCAGACCACCTTACTTGCCTCCTGAGAAACCTGTATACAAGTCAAGAAGCAACAGTTAAAACTGGACATGAACAATGGACTGGTTCCAAATTGGGAAAGAAGTATGTCAAGGTTGCATATTGTCACTCTGCTTATTTAACTTACATGCAGAGTATATCATGTGAAATGCTGGGCTGGATGAAGCACAAGCTGGTATCAGGATTGCTAGGAGAAATATCAACAACCTCAGATATGCAGATGACACCATCCTTATGGCAGAAAGCAAAGAGGAACTAAAGAGCCTCTTGATGAAGGTGAAAGAGGAGAGTGAAAAAGTTGGGTTAAACTCAAGAGTAAAGAAAACTAAGATCATGGCATCCAGTCCCATCACTTCATGGCAAATAGATGGAGAAATAATGGAAACAGGGTCAGCCTTTATTTTCTTGGGCTCCAAAATCACTGCAGATGGTGACTGCAGCCATAAAATTAAAAGACACTTGCTGCTTGGAAGAAAAGTTATGACAAACATAGACAGTGCATTAAAAAGCAGAGAGATCACTTTGCCAACAATGGTCTGTATAGACAAAGCTATGATTTTTCCAGTAGTCATGTATGGATGTGAGAGTTGGACCATAATGAAAGCTGAGCACTGAAGAATTGATGCTTTTGAACCGTGGTGTTGGTTGGACTTGAGAGTCCCTCGGACAGCAAGGAGAGCGAATCAGTCAATGTTAAAGGAGATCAATCCTGAATATTCATTGGAAGGACTGATGCTGAAGCTGAATTTCCAATGCCATAGGACCTGTTGTGAAGAGCCAACTCATTGGAAAAGACCCTGATGCTGGGAAAGATTGAAGGCAGGAGGAGAAGGGGACGACAGAGGGTGAGATGGCTGGATGGCATCACCAATTCAACGGACCTGAGTATGAGCAAGCTCCAGGAGACAGTGAAGGACAGGGAAGCCTGGTGTACTGCAGCCCATGGGGTCACAAAGAATTTGACACGACTGAGCGACTGAACAACAACAGCAAAGCAGATGGGAAGTGTGTCTGGTGTACACAGCCTGTCAATGGCCTTGAAAAGTCCTGCAATAAAGAAGCTCCCGTGTGTGTTAACCTGCTGTTTCAAAGCCTAGAGCTGTGCTAACACATCAGCCACCACCGACGTACTACTCTAGGAGACCAGAAATGTAGCTGGTCCATACTGAGGTGTGACATGAGGGAAAAAGACACAGAGGCTTCTAAGAATGTACCTGGTAATTCAGTATTTTGGATATACTGTGTTAAATGAAATATATCTTTAAAATTCCACCTATTCCTTCTTACATGGTTTACCTGCCTGGTGGGAAATATAAACTATTCAAGCATCTTGTATTATCTTTCTACTTGGAAAGTGAAACACTGTTTATTTTTCCTTCCACACACCTCTATTTGCACTCTATGGAACAATTTCCAAGCTTAGGAGAACCAGATACCATGGATAAAAAGCTAAGACTTGAAGATTATTCTAGTTAGAAAATACGAAGGTTTCGTTTGACGCAATATGGCCTTTACTATGGAGAAAGGTGGTTCTCTCATTGTCACTTCTAATATGTCAACTCTAATAGAAGAGAGCAATACACATTTTAAATCCATACTCTAGAAATGGATTTTTCAAATAGCTGTATGTTTAGTTCCAATACATGGAACAGGAATAGACCCATCAGGGCACTGGACAACTACTAAATTCTGGTTTACAAACCCATGTCTTTAGCATTCTTAAGCCAAATCACAACATTAGTGGTTATTTTTTTTAACTTTGTTATTGTGTTGTGTTTTGTTTTTTAATGTGTTTCAATTCCCCCTGGCCAAATTCCTTTCTTCCTCCATACCTCCCACAGGACTGGGCTGAGTACAGTCATGCATTATAAAAGCTTCTGAACTTTTTTTCAGAAAGAGTAGCTCCCTGGAGGTGTGGAGGAGGACAGGAATCTGATATTCTAAAGGGCTTAAACCAGGATAGGATGTCAAATATTCCAAGCCCTTAGATGCATGCTTTTCTTTTCATAAAAACAGAAAACAGCAATAAAATCATATCTGTTAAGTTTTAATAAAATCACATCTGTTTATCTGTATAAGTGAAGCTTTCTCGATTCTTAAACTTCCCTCAGGATTTGAGTTCATTAGTTTAATAGTATCAGTCTGAGAAAGGTTATTTTATATATATGCGTATTTTAGCTGTGCTTTAGAATTACATTTAGAATTTACATTTAGAATTATAATTAGAATATACATACACAAATCATTCCATGAGAAATATGTTTTCTCAGTATAATGTGTACCAAATAAAACTATATTGGGATATATGAATAATTTTACTTGTAAATAGTTGAAATTATCAAGACATATTTCAGAAGTATGTCTAATTTGGGTTTTTTTTAAAGTTTGGAATAGCCCTAAATAATTACACAGCTTCCCTGGTGGCTTAGTGGTAAAGAATCCAATTGCCAATGCAGGAGACACAGGTTTGATTCCTGGGTCGGGAAGATCCCCGGGTCCTAGAGTAGGAAATGACAACCCACTCCAGTATTCTTGATTGGAAAATTCCATGGGCAGAAGAGCCTGGCAGGCTACAGTCAGTCCATGGGGCCGCAAAAAGTCAGACAAGTCTGAGCAACTGAGCACACAAAATGATTAAAGCTGATTTAAGTTGCTCTAATAATTGTAAGAATAAAAAGAATAGGTATTATATACACTTAATTATCCTAGAGTTAAATGATGATGTATCCATTAAAGGCATTAACATTCAAGTAAACTTATATTCCTTTTTTATATATCAAACAATCTAATGTTTGAATCAAAGAATCCATCTTTAGAAAATCAAATCATGCTCATATATAAGTCCTATCTTCATTCTGGTAATTCTGTTTCCACTCTTCATATCACTAAATCAGTAGATTGCATTTATCTTTACTTAAATACGTCATGATTCACACTGGAAACAGTATTTTCCCTAAAAAGCAGCATAAATCCTCTACTGAATCTTAAAGAGTACAACTTTATTTTTTAGGCCTGTGATTTTTCTTGGCATTAGTATGTGGATAATCAAAATCAATGGCTATTCTGTTTATGAACCAGTAGAAGACTTCACACACTTGGCTGGCAGTTACAGTTGAGAGCTCTTTCTCAACATGACTCACCTAAAATTTGGCTCGTATAAGCCATATACAAGTTCCATATTTTCCAACTAAATGTTACCTCTTTTCCTTGAACCTTTGGCAAAAATGTTCTTTCTGTTTAGTGATTGTCAAGGACAGCTGAGAAGCATTTGACCTGTTACCAGATTCGTTTATAGACACTATGGTTATTTGCTAATCAGAAAACAATTCAAAATGCAGGAGTGCTGTCACCAAGACATCGATATACCTGATCCTGATTTTGCTCCCCAACAGGAGAAAAACAACCGACAACTATTCATGGACAAGACACCACTAAGAAGATCCTGGAATGCAGGGGTGAGACTGAAGCATGCCCTTCTTGCATCACAGAGACCAGGACAGACTGCATTCGAAGGGTAAGAGGAGCCACTAGATGCTGACTGCACCACCCCTCCCCTAGGCTGGCCAACTCCCCTGACTCTACGGTTCTTCCCTGGAGGAAAAGAGCCCAGGATGGATGTCCTCCAAAACTGTGGTTTATTTCTTGGGAGCTCCAACTCCGGTCTCACCCCACGGAAATAACCTGGGGGACCTTTGGGGCTTGACCACTTGGAATCTGACTGTCATGGAGAAGGAAGGAGGGGTTTGCAACAAGGCAGCCCTCAGGTCTTGATAGGCTGACTCCCTACATCCAACACTCAAGAAGACACAAGCAGCAGCTTTGCTCATCTGCAGAACCAAGATGGTGGTACAGTCACTCCAGGGAACTTGGTGGGATTGCGGGTCTGACTGATTCGGGTGTTCAAATAAGGACCTTGCTGGCTCTTGATCCTGGTTTGTGCCTATCTAGGTTGGCAGTGGGGAATGGAGGTCTGAGTCCTAACCCAATGAACTACTAAATATAGCTCCCAATCCTACCTGCCCAGAAAGCCTAGCTATAAGTAATTTGTGCAGCCCAGCAATACTTGAATACTCTCAAGCAATACTTGAGAGTCTGGCAGGCAGAGCCAACCATTCACAAAGCAAAGCCAGTGGCCTGGTTTGGGCAGAAAACTTGGTACATGGGTCAGCTTGAGTCAAGACCACAAACAAAGAGCCTTTCCAGCCTTGGAGCTGATTTTCCCACTCAAGCTGGGAAGGGAAACTAAATCATGGCCTCACCCATTGCTGAAGATAGCTTTCAGCCCATCTGATCATCAGGCTTAACTAGAGCACACAGAACACTGCACAGCCCATCCAAAATCCCTGCTTACAGTGGCACCTGAACAGAGCGTCCAGCCCAGGGCGTTCTCCCTTTGCAGAGAAAAACTGCTGATTCCATCTGGCCAGGGAACTCAGTGCATAGTCTTGCTTTACTCGGCTCCCCAAACAACGAGCCACCCAGGCTCACGGCCCCTTCTGCTCTCCCGCCAGGGCAGGGAAGCTTATTCATACTCCTGCCTACTACTGAGTGTAGTACCCAGTCTCAACCATCTAGTAAGCCTGACCAGAGAACCCATGCAACTGCAGAACCCATTGTACAGTCTTGCTTGGGCAGGCAACCACATCAATAGTAAATCAGAAAACTGACTTCTCAGACAATAGCACCACCCCCAACCACACAGCTTGGGCAGTGGCCTCACCCCAAAACAGACCCTAACAGCAAGCTGCATCTGCCCAAGGATGTTACAAGTGGACACAATCAGAAGCTCAAGCTGAGCTGACTGGTGAAAAACTATCTCTGCCAAAGTGAAGCTGTAAACAATCTGGAAGAAGAGAATACTTCCTCAAATGTGCTGACACCAATATAAGTAATCAAGAATCACAAAAAATCAGGTAAACATGACACCAGAGGAAACTAATAAAGCTCCAATAACCAACTCCAAAGAATAGAGATCTATGAACTGTAACATGAAAAATTCAGAATATTTCTCCTAAAGAAGTTTAGTGAACTACAGGAACACACAGACAACTAACCAAAACTAAGGGGGGAAAGTGCATGAACAAAAGAAGTCCAACAAATATTGTTGTTCAGTTGCTCAGTCATGTCTGACTCTTTGCAACCCCATTGACTGGAGCATGCCAGTCTTCCCTCTCCTTCACTATCTCCCAGAATTTGCTCAAATTCATGTTCATTGAGTTGATAATGCCATCCAACCACCTTACCCTCTGTTCCCCCTTCTCCTCTTGCCCTCAAAATGAATAGAAACCATCCAAAAATCCAACCAGAGATCTGAGAGCTGAAAAATACAATGACTGATCTGAAGAATTAAATAGAGTTTCAAAAGCAGACTTTCCATGAAGAAGAAATATGTAATATGGTAGTGGTTGTGTATAATTCATTTACAACTCAAAGTTAAAAAACAAGTGTAGCAAAATAACTATAATTATAATAATGTATTATTGGGTAAACAATTTTAAAATATGTAAACTGTAACATCAATAACATAAAATGTGATGGGAGGGGGAGAAATAAAAGTATAAAGCTTAGGAATGTCATCAAAGTTGGGTTGTTAACAGCTTAAAATTGGGTGTTGTAACTCTGAAATATTTATGTAAGCTCCATGGTAACCACAAGGGAAAAATATCTGTAGTAATTACATAAAAGAACATGCTAAAGTCGTCAAAGCATACTGATACTGAAAGACATGAAATACAAAAAAAGACAGCAGGATAAGAAACAAGAAAAATGAATCTATAAAACATTCTGAAAAAATTTAACAAAACTACAATAGTAAGTCCTTGGTGGGTTCTTTACCACTAGCGCCACCTGGGAAGCTGAGTAAGTCCTCACCTATTAATGAGTACTTTAAAGGTACATGGAACTTTTGAATGGATTAAAAAAAAAAAAAGATCCAACCATATGCTGCCTACAAGAGACTCACTTTAGACTTAAAGACACAGACAGATTGAGAGTGAAGGGATAAAGAAAGACATTTCAAGCAAACGGAAACCATCCCCCCCCCCCCCCAAATGCAGTAGTTGCTATACTTATGTCAGAAAAAGTGAAAGTGAAGTCGCTCAGCCATATCTGACTCTTTGTAGCCTACCAGGCTCCTCTGTCCATGGGATTTCCCAGGCAAGAATACTGGAGTGGATTGCCATTTCCTTCTCCAGGAGATCTCCCTGACCCAGGGATTGAACCCAGGTCTCCTGCACTGTAGGCAGACACTTCACCATCTGAGCCACCAGCAGGAAGGTTATGTCAGAAAAGATAGACTTTAAACTGAAAATGGTAAAAAGACACAAAGAAGATCATTATATAATGATAAAGGGGACAATCAAGAAGATTTGAAATATTTATTTACGCAGCATCAGAGCACCTAAATAAAGCAGAAATGAACAGAGCTAAAGGAGAAATAAACACTAATACAATAATAGTTGGGGACTTAGATACCCAATTCTCAGCAATGAATAGAACATTCAGACAGAATCAATAGAGAAATAACAGATTTAAACAACACTATAGACGAAATGGATCTAACAGACATATATTCTACCAACAACAGCAGAATATACATTATGCTTAAGTACACATGGAGCATTATGTATTACAGATCACAATGTTAGGTCACAAAACAAGTCTTAGTAAATTCAAGAAGACTGAAATCACACCAGGTATCTACTTTGACTACCATGGTATGAAATTAGAATTCAGTAACAGGAGGAAAACTAGAAAACTCACAAATACATGGAAATTAAATAACACTCTCCTGAACAACCAATTAAAGAAGAAATTAAAAAGGCAATTAAAAAGCATCTTGAGATAAATGAAATTGAAAACACAACATACCAAAACTTATGGGATGCAGAAAAAGCAGTTCTAAGAGGGAAGGTCATAGCAATAATCACTTACATTAAGAAAAAAGAAAGATCCAAAATAAACAACATAACTGTATGTCTCAAAGAACTAGGAAAAAAATAAATGACCCAAAGTCACCAGAAGGAAGAAAATTAAAAATCTGGGCAGAAATAAGTGAAATCAGAATAGGAAAACAACATAAAAAGATTAACATAACTAAGAGTTGGTTCTTTGGACTTCTCTGGTGGTCCAGAGGTTAAGAATACACTTGCCAATGGAAGGGACACAGATTCAATCCCTACTTTGGGATCATTCCACAGGCCACAAAGCAATTAAGCCCATGTGCCACAACTATTGAGCCCACTCTACAGCCTACAAAACACAACTATTGAGCCCGTGCAGGCAAGAGTCTGTGCTCTGCAACAGGAGAAGCCACCACAGTGAGAAGCCCGTGCAACAACTAGAGAGTAGCCCCACTCGCCACAGCTAGAGAAAGCTTGCACGCAGCAATGAAGACCCAGCAAAACAAGTAAAATTATCTTTTAAAAATCTTCCAATAAACAAAAGCCCCGGGCCAGATGGCATCAAAGGCAAATTCGATCAAATGTTTAGAGAATAGGTAACATCTATCCTGCTAAAATTCTTCCCAAAAATTGCTGAGGGAGAAACAATCACAGGCCAGTATCACTGACCAACATAGATGAGAAAATCCTCAACAAAATACTAGCACAGAATCCAACAACACATCAAAAGAGTCATACACCATGGTCAAGTGGGGTTTATCTCAGGGATGCAAGTATTCTTTGATATACACAAATTGACCAATGTGATACACAATATTAACAAACTGAAAGATAAAAACCATATGATAATCTCAATAGATGCAGAAAAAGCATTTGACAAAATTCAACACCCATTTATGGGGAAAAAAAAAAAAACTCTCCATAAAGTGGGCATAGAAGGAACCTACCTCAACATAATAAAGGCCATATATGACAAACCCACAGCAAACATTCTCAAACATGGTGAAAAACTGAAAGCATTTCCTTAATATCAGGAACAAGAAAAGGGTGCTCACTCCTGGCACTATCATTCAACATAGTTTTAGAAGTCCTAGCCATGGCAATCAGAGAAGAAATAAAAGGAATCCAGATTGAAAAAGAAGTAAAACTGCTACTGCTTGCAGATGACATGATACTATACATAAGAAATCCTAAAGATGCCACCAGAAAACTACTAGAGCTAATCAATGAATTTAGTAAAGTCACAGTATACAAAATGAGTATACATAAATCTCTTATACACTAACAATGAAAAATCAAAGGAGAAATTAAGGAAACAATCCCATTCACCATAGCTACAAAAAGAATAAAATATCCAGGAATAAACCTACCTAAAGAGACAAAAAGACCTGTATGCAGAAAACTATAAGACCCTGATGAAAAAAATCAAAGATGACACAAACAGATAGAGAGATATACCATGTTCTTGGATTGGAAGAATCAACATTGTGAAAATGACTGTACTATCCAAAGCAATCTACATATTCTATGCAATACCTATCAAATTACCAACAGTATTTTTCACAGAAATTTGTTCTAGAACTAGAACTAGAACAATCACAATTTGTATGGAAACATGAAAGACTCCAAATGGCCAAAGCAATCTTGAGGAAGAAAAACAGTCACAAATCACCTCCCTGATTTCAGACTATAACACAGAGATACAGCAATCAAAGACAGTATGGGACAGCATACTAGCACAAAACAGAACACAGATTAATGTAGCAGAGAGAAACCCAGATAAACCCACACTCCTACAGTCAAAGACAAAGGAGGCAAGAATATACAATGGTGAAAAGACAGCCTTTTCAATAGTGGTGCTGGGAAAACTGGACAGCTACATGTAAAAGAATGATATGAGAATAATTCCTAACACCATATACAAAAATAAGTTCAAAATGGATTCAAGACCTAAATGTAAGGCCAACCACTATAAACTCTTACAGGGAAACACAGGCAGGATATTCTTTGACATAAACCACAGTAAGATCCTTTTTGACCCACCTCCTAAAGTAATGAAATAAAGTAACAGAAATAAACAAATGTGTCCTAATTAAACTTAAGAGCTTCTGCACAGCAAAGGAAACCATAAATAAGATGAAAAGACAACTCAGAATTGGAGAAAATATCTGCAAATGAGACAATTGCTAAAGAATTAATTTCCAAAATATACAAGCAGCTCATGCAGCTCAATACAAAAAAAAACTCAATCAAAAAATGGGCAGACTAACATATCATGTCATCTGCAAACAGTAGCAGTTTTACTTCTTTTTCAATCTGGATTCCTTTTATTTCTTCTCTGATTGCCATGGCTAGGACTTCTAAAACTATGTTGAATGGTAGTGCCAGGAGTGAGCACCCTTTTCTTGTTCCTGATATTAAGGAAATGCTTTCAGTTTTTCACCATGTTTGAGAATGTTTGCTGTGGGTTTGTCATATATGGCCTTTATTATGTTGAGGTAGGTTCCTTCTATGCCCACTTCAAAGAAGACATGCAGATAGCCAACAAACACATGAAAAGATGTTCAACATTATTCATTATTAGAAAAATACAAATCAAAACTACAATGAGATATTATCTCACATAGGTCAGAATGGCCATCATCAAAAAATCTACAAACAGTAAGTGCTGGAAAGGGTGTGGAGAAAAGGAAACTCTCTTATAATGTTGGTGGAAAGGTACATTGATACTATCACTACAATGAACAGTATGGAGGACTCCAGAGAATACCAGAGAGAGATGAGAAAGCCTTCTTAAGTGTACAATGCAAAGAATTAGGAGAAAAAAAGAATGGGAAAGACTAGAGATCTTGTCAAGCAAACTGGAGATAACAAGGGAACATTACATGCAAAGATGGCACAATAAAGGACAGAAATGGTAAGGACCTAACAGAAGCAGAAGAGATTAAGAAGAGGTGGCACGAATACACAGAAGAACTATACCAAAAAAAGGTCTTAATGACCCAAATAACAACAATGGTGTGGTCACTCATCTAGAGCCAGACATCCTGGAGTGTGAAGTCAAGTGGACCTTAGAAAGCATCACTACAAACAAAGCTAGTGGAAGTGATGGCATTCCAGCTGAGTTATCCCAAATCCTAAAATATGATGCTGTTAAAGTGCTACAGTCAATATTCCAGCAAATTTGGAAAACTCAGCAGTGGCCACAGGACTGGAAAAGGTCAGTTTTCATTCCAATCCCAAAGAAAGGCAATGCCAAAGAATGTTCAAACTAATGTACAATTAGGCTCATTTCACATGCTAGCAAGGTAATGCTCAAAATCCTTCAAACTAGACTTTAGCACTACTTGAACTTCCAAATGTACAATCTGGGTGTAGAAAAGGCAGAGGAACCAGAGATCAAATTGCCAACATTTGTTGGATCATAGAGGAAGCAAGGGAATTAAAAAAAAAGAAAAACCCATCTACTTCTGCTTCATTGACTTCATTGATGCTAAAGCCTCTGACTGTATGCATCACAATAAACTGTGGAAAATTCTTAGAGTTGAGAATACCAGGCCACCTTATCTGTCCTGAGAAGCTTATATACAGGACAAGAAGCAACAGTTAGAACCAGAAATGGAACAACTGACTGGTTCAAAATTGGGAAAGGAGTATATCAAGGCTGTATATTGTCACCCTGCTTATTTAACTTCTATGCAGAGTACATCATGTAAAATCCTGGACTGGATGAATCACAAGCTGGAATCAAGATTTCTGGGAAAGATATGAACAACCTCAGATATGTAGATGACACCATCCTTATAGCAGAAAGCGAAGAACTAAAGAGCCTCTTGATGAAAGTGAAAGAGGAGAGTGAAAAAGCTGGTTTAAAATTCAACATTCAAAAAACTAGGATCATGGCATCTGATCCCATCACTTCATGGCAAAGAAGAGGACAGGACAAACTGAGACAGTAGCACTGACATATCCACTACCATGCATAAAATCGATAGCTAGTGAGAAGCTGCTGTATGACACAGGCAGCCCAGCCAGGTGTGCTGTGCTGACCTCAAGGGGTGGGATGGTGGGTGGGAAGGAGACCCAAGAGGGAGGACATATACATATACAGATGGCAGATTTCAGGGCTTCCCAGATGGTGCTAGTGGTAAAGACCCCGCTTGCCAATGCTGGAGATGTAAGAGATGCAGGTTCAATCCCTGGGTTGCAAAGATCCCCTGAAGGAGGGCACAGCAACCCACTCCAGTATTCCTGCCTAGAGAATCACGGACAGGGGAGCCTGGCAGGCTACAAGCCTTAGGGTCGCAAAGAGTAAGACACCACTGAAGTAACTTAGCAAACATGTGTAGCTGATTCACACTGTTGTACAGCAGAAACTAACACAACATTTAAAGCAATTATACTCCAATTTAATTAAAAAGAAATGCAAAGGAACAAGCAAAATTGTTTCTATTTGTTTCTACATGGTTTTATATATAGAAAATGCTAAAGTCAGTGCTAAAAAGATTTGTTAGATCTAGTGAAGCTGCAAAATACAGAAAATAAACATTAGGAGCATTTCTACACAGTAACAATGAATTATTTGAAAAAGAAATAAAATGATCACATTTATAATAACATGTCATAAAATGCTTAGAACCAACAAATTCAGTAATGTTGCAGAAAATAAGCATACATAAATTAGGAGCATTTCTATGCAGTAATGCGAATTATCTGAAAAAAGAAATAAAATGATCACATTTACAATAGCATTAATCAATAAAATACTCAGGAATAAATTTAACCAAGGAGGGTAAATATTTCTATACTGAAAACTGCAAAACACCAATGAAAGAAAGACACAAATAAATAGAAAAGTATTTTCAGTGTTTTCACTGATGGGAAAATACTGTTAAAATGTTCATACTACCGAAAGCCACCTATTTGTTGTTGTTATTGAGTCCCTAAGTCATGTCTGACTCTGTGACCCCATGGACTGCAGCATGTCAGGTTTCACTGTCCTTCACCATCTCTTGGAATTTGCTCAAATTCATGTTCATTGAATTGATGATGCCATCCAACCATCTCATCCTCTGCCTGCCCCTTCTCCTTCTGCCTTCAATCTTTCCCAGCATCAGGGTCTTTTCCAATGAATCAGCTCTTCGCCATCCATTAATTCAATGTAATTCCTATCAAGACTCTGATAGCATTTTTTTAAACAGAAGTATAAAAAACAATCCTAACATTTATATGGAACCATAAAAGAACCCAAATAGCCAAATCAATACTGAGAAAGAAGAAGAGAGTGTAAGACATCACACTTCCTGGTTTCAAGCTATATGATAAAGCCATACTAATCAAAATAAGGTACTGACCAAGCAGGACTGGCTAATGTATAGCAAAGCAAACTCTGTTCACTGTTATGTAACAACCTAGATGGGAAAGGAATTTGAAGATGAATAGATTCAAGTATATGTATAAGTGAATCACTTTGCTGTACGCCTGAAACTAACGTAACATTGTTAATCAGCTATACTTCAATATAAAATTTAAAAGTTAAAAAAAAATATGGTACTAGCATAAAAACAGACACACAGATCAGTGGAACAGAATAAACCCATGCATATACGTTAAACTGGGTTTCCCAATTGGTAAAGAAACCACCTGCACTCCAGGAAACCCAGGTTTGATCCCTGGGTTGGGAAAATTCCCTTGAGAAGGAAGTGGCTGCCCACACCAGGATTCTTGCCTGAACAATTCCATGGACAGAGAAGCCTGGTGGACTACAGTAGCCCATGGTGTTGCAGACAGTAGGACACGACTGAGCAACTAATGCTTTCACTTTCATACAGTAAACTAACATTTGACAAGGGTGCCAAAAAAACTCTACAGAGAAAAGACAGTCTCTTCAATAAACAGAGCTTAGAAAATCGAATATTCATATGTAAAGCAATGAAAATAGATCACCTATCTTACAGCACTCACAAAACTAACTCAAAATGCATTACAGACTTAAATGTATGACTGGAAAGAACAAAACTCCTAGAAGAAAATATAGGCAATGGGAATTGGCCTTAGAAATAATTTTTTTTTTTTGTATGATACCTAAAGCACAGCAACAAAATCACAAATAAACAAATAGGGCTATAACAAGCTGAAAAGTTTCTGCACAGCAAAGCTGTCAACAAAATGAAGACAACCTATAGAATGGGAAAAAACTATTTGTAAGCCATATGACAGATAAGAGACTAACAAAAAAATATATATAAAGAATTCATACAACTCAATAGCAAAAAACCAAACAATCCAATTTAAAAATGGACAAAGAACCTGATAGACATTTTCCCAAAAAAGATGTACAAATACGAAAAGGTGCTTACATCAATAATCAGCAGGGAAATGCAAATCAAAAATCTCAATGAGATAACATCTGAAGATTGTTACAATGGCTAGCTTCAAAAGACAAAAGATAAATGCTAGAGAAGATGTGGAGAAGAGTCCTATGTACTGATGGTGTGATTATAAACTGGTGCAGCCAATATGGAAAACAGTATGGATGTTCTTCAAAAAATTAAAAATTTAACTACCATGACATGCCACACCAAGTTACTTCAGTCATGTCCGATTTTTGCGACCCCATGGATGGTAGCTTGCCAGGTTTCTCTGTCCATGGGATTCTCCAGGTAAGAATATTGGAGTGAGTAGCCATTCCCTTCTCCAGAGGACCAATTCCACTTGTACGAACATATTTTCATGAAATGAAAACACTATGTGGAAGAGATATCACTTGCACTCTCAAGCTCATATCAAGCATTCTTGACCATAGGTTGGAAGGAAGTAACCTAATTGTCCATTGATGGCTAAATGGATAAAGAAAATGAGATACATAAACACAAAATAGATATTAATCAACCATGAAAGAACGCAATCCTGCAATTTGAGGCCTTTGAGGTTAATTAGGATAAGTAAGTTAAACAGAGGAAGACAAATTCTATATAATCTCAGTTATTTGGGGAAACTAAAAACAAACAAACAACCCCCACAAACCCTAACCAAAGTCATGGAAAAAAAGATCAGATTTACAGTTACCAGAAATGGGGGGAACAGGGTGGATAGAGGTGATCAACAGGTATAAACTTGCAGTTACAAGATGAATAAATAAAAACCATCACACACAACTTGGTAACTGCAATCAACACTGCTGTGAAGTATATTTGATAGTTACTAAGAGAGTAGATTCTAAGAGTTCTCATCACAAGCAAAAACATGTTCTTTTTGTTGTTGTTTCAATATGAGAAGATGGATGTTATCTAAAATTATTGTAGTGATCATTTCACAATATATGTAAGTCAAATCATTATTCTGTATACCTCAAACTCAGACAGAACTGTACATCAATTATATATACCTCAACAAAACTGTAAAATAAATAAAAATGTATTTGTTCCCTCCAATAACTCTTATTTCCCTGGATTAATTCTAATAAGTTTAATTTTTCAGAAGACCAGGGACAACATTCTGTGTGGAAACCTGTTTTGTTTCTTAATATCTGCAACAGACATAACACTAATTATTAAGTGAAACTGTTTATTTCCTAAATCTTTTCCTCTATTAAAATTTAGGATTAGGGGTGTAAGCATGTGAATCCAGGATCCCTTACTTTTCAAATGACTACTTTACACATTCTCTGTGAAAAGTCTTATTTGAGGGCAATGGTAATAAAGAAGTCAAACTGTCTGAAACTGAATCCTGGCCCCACTGCTTCCTACTATGTGACCCTGAGCATGTGAGCCTCTCTAAGCCTCAAATAATTTTTGTCTAAAACCAGGATAACATAATGTCATCTTCCTATAACTGTTGCAAGGATTCAGTGAGTCTTTATACATAATATGACTGTGTCTGACATATAGTAAATGTAACAGAAGATTCAGCTATTGTAATGTGATGATAGCGATGGTGATGATGCTGCTGCTGCTGGCAATGACATTAGATGTAATACGGAGAAAAGAGGTGAAGAGGAAAGCTTGTCTTACCTCTGGCGGAAGAAGGAAGGAGATGGGGGGAAAAGACAAGTTAAGTATTTATTCGTATTTCAAAAACAAAACAAAATTGAGTACTGTAGTAGATATGTAAGTAGGGGGACCATCTACCCCAACAGTGTTCCAGTTTGTCTCTGTTGTGGCATAATTATTAACTTCATTCCACTGCACCTTCAGAACTGACCTATGGTCACTGTAAATAAAGACAGCCTGCTATGAGAGGCTAGGAGATAGACTTAAGGACTCAAAGAGGAAAAGACTTCTGACCTGACTCATAAAAGGAATGGTTAGGAAAGGAAAGCCATTTCTGTAAAACAGAAATGGGCAGGGGAAGACGGACTATTCCTCGAGTTTTCAGCAAAGCAGAAAGGATAAAAATTCTATAAGATCTTTTTCAATCCACCTCCTAGAGTAGTAAAAATAAAAACACAAATAAACAATTGGGACCTAATTAAACTAAAAGATTTTGCTCAGCAAAGGAAACCAAAAAAAAATAAAAAGACAACCCTCAGAATGGCAGAAAATATTTGCAAATGAAGCAACCAACAAGGGATTAATCTCCAAAATACACAAACAGCTCATGTAACTCAGTATCAGAAAGCAAACAACTGAATCAAAAAATGGGCAAAGATCTGAAAGAAGACATACAGATGGCTAAGAAGCACAGGAGGAGTGAGCCAGCAAGGGAACCTGTTGTTTGCTCTAGCTCCCCCGATCACTGCAGCAGGGGCCCCATAAAGCCTTGCCTGAATTTCCTATCTGGCTTCTGGTCAATTTCTACTGATGAAGGAGGAACAAGAGCCCTGGTCGGTAACAAACTTAGCAGTGCCTGATGTAGGCCTTGTCCTGTTTAGGGAAAATCTGGACACCTCTGGAATCACTGAAGGCAGCTTCCCTGTGGGTGACAAGCGGCCACCTGAGCCTCTTGTTTCCAAGTTAAGTCTGCCTTTCTGGCCCCTGGGGACTCACAACCCTCATTCAGGCAATGCTTTCTTTCACTCTCCCCTTTGTCCATCTTCCCTCACCACTTTCTCTTGCCCCTTCGCCCCCTTCCCTCCCCTAAAATCTCTACTTCTCCTCTGTCCTCTTCTCCTTCTGTCCTATCCTAAGAGAGCGGATGCTGGGCACCTACAGCCCCATTCCTCTCAGCCTGTGACACCTGCCCCCTCTGGCCGGCAATGGCTCACACTGACAGGTGACAGGAAGGTGGGAGAGGCTCGCCTCACACCATGGCATACCTTGGTCCAGCGGGTTCTCCCTGGCCAAGCATTTGTGAGAATGATAGAGGTTCAAAGTATTAGGCAGGAAGTTAGCCATGAGCAACGAAAGCTGGCCCTGTTGACTGAATGTCCAATAGCTGCCTAATTTTGCCAAGCTGTTCGCCAACTCTGCCCCAAACATGCCCCCATCAGTACTCCAAAATGGTCAGAGGCCCAGGAAAATTTCCCACTGGCCAACTGGAAGGACTTTCCCCACTCTGGCACATGGACTCACTTCATGCTATCGTGGTGGTCACGGGCTCATTAAATGTTCATGAATATTCTGTGAGTACATACATCCAATTATAACAGACTGAATTATGGGAAGGACATGCACACTGTCTCGTTATATAACCTGCAGCTGTCAATTAAGACTGTCAAACCATAGCCTCCTGGGTAATGGAAAAACTTTACCTTAAAAACTCTACACCCCCGTCCTTTGGGGCCATTGCACTCCCTGGCCTGGCCCACCTCTCTCCTGAGGTGATCCCTCTGTTCTGTCCTTATTTTCAATAAACTCTCTTACGACAGGTAGGACCTCAGATTCATCTCTATGTCCTTACCAAGAACTGAGGACCAGGGAAGGAGGGGTTTCCAGAGTCTCTTCTGCTAACAAAACCTCGTATGGTGTAGTGGCTGGAAGTACGATCATCTCAGTATTCTCACCGTAATTTTCCCTGCCAGTAAGAAAAGTCCTACTGGGAATGGGCTGAAGTGGCAGACTCTGTATACTGGTGTTCACGTGGGTGAGAGTCCCACCGGTGAGTAGGGGGTCCACAGACAACGGACGACTGTCTGGTTTCCAGGCTTGATCACCCCTGTGGGTATCCACTGGTCCCTTCTGGAAGCACACAGGTTGGTGCCTGAATAGAGACCCACAGAGGGGCGGGCTGGAACAGCGATCTCTTTCTTTCTGTCTCTTTTGTGTCCCTCCTCCTTTTACCTCTCCCTTGGTCCTCATTCCTGCACTCCTGCCTCCATTATCTTGGAAATTTCTTGTTTGCGTCTTTTAAGTTTTGTGGTTGGCATCTTCATGCTGTAGTTTTGTGTGGCCAACTGCTCCTGCAAGTCTCTGCCAACACTGTGGGCACAACAGAGCACTTCAGTCTTGAAATGCACAGCCCACACTGCCTGAGACTCCAGCCTTGGGCTACTGAGTGGAGTGGGATCTTAAAGAAAAGGCAGGAGCTTGAACACTTCCCTCCTCTGCTCTTGTAGCATGACTATTCTGCCTGGGCTCTCGGGACAGCCTGATTCATCTCCAGTCCCCCAGACTGAGGAAAAATAAAAAAGAGGACCATTTTGAATTCAACCAGGAAAGCTTGATAGCATATTGGAATATTAATTGCTAAACAGGTCTCAGTTTACTTACTTTTGTCTTCATGGGAGAGAGAAATTAAGTTGTTTGGTGCCGTCTTGATATGTTCTCTTACCAGTTTACAGAATGTTAATGTGGAAAGCAGTTCATGAAAAGTAGGATGCGTGCTTTCAGAAAAGAAGGTATGAAGAGTAGAAATACAGTTTGTTGAAAGGAATAGGGGTGATTTTGTCTCAGTGCTGGCTATTTCTGAATGTGGAATGAATAAGGGACAAAGTATGGCTATAGGAAGTTGCAGAAGGTTTGTAGAAGATGAACATTGAGGAAAGAATTTTGTATGTGCTAATATTTTCTATGGTTGGATTAAATTTAACTAGGTAAATGGAGTTTATTAAGAGTAGGCTGATGCAAGACTGGATTTGATTTCTCTCTTGTAAGAGAACAAGTTTTCCTGGAATGCTGCTTTTGACAGCTGATCGTATGAGTTCCTATGTCTTTTAGTGATCTGAATATCATGCTTAGTCTGGCCCTCTGCTGCACCCCAGATGAAAAGGAAGTTATACTGAGAAAGGGCAGGGAACAAGCAGATGGCCTACCGGCCACCAATCCATACCACATTTATCAGCTGGGTGGAGGTGCAACGCCAGAACAAGACCTACACTGGAACTATGAAGATCGAGTAAGCCAGTTAGGATGAGATATGATATTACTTGTCATCAGAAGGAATGAAAAGGCATATGATGAAGCCTATATATTGTGATGAGATTTGTGAGGTTACACAGGAAAAAGATGAAAACCTAGCAGGCTTCCTGAGCTGGGTGACAGAGGCCTTCAGGAAGGATACTGATATACACCCTGAGTCCACAGAAGGGAGGGCACTGCTGGCCATGCATTTTATCGCCCAGGTTACTCCTGATATCTGGAGAAAATTTAAAAAGCTTGAGGCTGGACCCCAAATCCCACAGTCAACCTTGGTAGAGGAGGCCTTCAAGGTCTCTAACAATCAAGATTTAACGGCGGAGACCAATGAGGATAGGAGGCTAGTGAAGAGAATGCAGCTTTTGGCTGCTCTGATTCATGCACTACCTTAAGTGAACCCTGGAGAGCTGAGACAGGACAGTCCACCAAGAAGCCACCTGGGCCTGAACCAGTGTGCCTTTTGTCAGAGAGAGGGGCACTGGAAGGGGAAACGCCCTGAGCACCCTCCTGTGGGATGCCCAAGAGATAACCTCAACATGCCCTAGTTCCTTGCAAATCTCTCAGATGAGGGATTCCCCTGACTGATAGGGTCTGAGTGCCTGCCCAGCTCCAGATTCATCATCATTACTCCAGTGGAGCCTCAGGTCACCCTAGATGGAGCAAGTAGAAAAACTGAATTTTTTGTATACCTTGGAGCCACCTGCTCTCCTCTGGCTTAGCCAACTAGCCCCCTTCTCCAACCATGACTGTATTATGACAAGAGTTGATGAACAGTCAAAGGTAAAGTGATCTAGGTCTCCCCTTGCTTGCAGAATTGGGTCCATCATTATTCCTCACTCCTTTTTGTGTATGCCAGAAGGCTCTGTTCCCCTCCTTGGAAGATATTTGCTAAATAAGTTAGAAACTAGTATACTCTTAGGAAATCCAAGGGGGTAAAGAATCTGAACAATGTATCTATTGTAACCTAAAAGATCCACTGGTTGGCCCTCAAAATACTCCCTAAGATAAAAGTGAAAGTGGTAGTCACTCAGTCATGTTCGACTCTTTGCGACCTCATGGACTACAGCCTGCCAGGCCCCTCTTGGGGATCTCCCAACCCAGGGCTTGAACCTATAGGCTGATCAAATTACAGGTAGATTCTTTACCATCTGAGCCCTTAGGGAAGATATCCCTAAGATATCCTCCAAGAAATTAGAGAACAGGTAGATCCTACAGTTTTGGACACCTTGGTGCCAGGAAAGGCAAAACATCCTTCCCCGATAAAACTACAGCCAAGGCCTGGGAAAAATACCCCTGGAAAAGATGATATCCTTTAAAGCCCGAGGCCCTGACGGGTATCAAACCATGGCTCAGCAAATTTCAAAAACACTGACTCATTAGGCCCTGTCAATTCCCTTGCAACACCCCAATTCTTCCCGTGCGGAAGCCTAGTGGGGAGAATCAGTTTGTGTAAGACTTAGAAGCCATGAATGAGGCAGTCATTCCTATTCACCCACTTGTGCTAAACCCATATACCCTCCTCACCCAAGTGCCAGGGAGCGCCCAGTAGTTCTGTTTTGGACCTCAGAGATGCATTTTTCTGTATTCCCCTACATCCAGGTTCTCAATAGCTTTTGGCCTTTGAGTGGAGGGACCCTGACAGCCTGGAGGCTCCCCAGTATATTCCAGGACAGTGCTTTCACAGGGTTTTCAGGACAGCACCCACTTTTCTGGAAATGCGTTAACAAGGGAACTGAGGGAATTGAGCCTGGAGAAAGGAAGTCTGCTACAATATGTTGATAGACTATTGATAAGAAGACCAACTAAGATTCAGACCAAAATACTGCTAGAGTCCTCAATTTTCTATACAAAAGGGGATATAAAGGCTCTCTAACCACGGCTCAGCCCTCACAGCAACGGATTCAATATTTAGGATTTGTTTTGACCCTAGGGGCACGAACCCTGGCCATAGATAGAAAAACAGTAGTTAGTGTATTACCAACTCCAACCACAAAGAGGCACCTCCAAGACTTTCTTGGGTTTCTTGGGATGGCTGGGTTCTGTTGCATCTAGATTCCAAATTACAGCCTTATAGCAAAACCCTCTATGAGGCTCTCAAGGGAGGAGAAAAAAAAATCCTGTCAATGGAATAAGGACACCAGTGGGACTTCAAGACTCTAAAGACTAAATTGAGTAGACACCAGCACTGGGGCTTCCAAATCTGGGCAAGCCCTTTACCCTATTCATTCACGAGCAGCCAGGAACAGCAGTAGGAGTCCTGACCCAAAAGTTGGCCTACTTTTCAAAACAACTGAACTTAGTGGCCCAGATGGCCAAGCTGCCCATAGGCAGTCACAGCCACAGCCCTGATGGTAATGAGGCTTCCAAGCTGACCCTGGGACAACACTTAGTTGCATAAAACCTTCATCAGGTACAGTCGGTGCTGGAAGTCAAAGGGCGTCATTGGTTGACTGGAGGAAGGTTAACAAGCTAGCAGGCCCTCCTAACGGACTATCCTGACATTACCTTAAAGGTGTGCCAAACCCAGCAACCCTCCTTCCAGTGGTCAAGAGTAGAGACTTACTGCATCAGTATATAGAGACCACAGAACAAACTTATCTTCCAGATGAACCTCCTGACAGCCCCGAGATGGAATGGTTCACTTATGGGAGCAGTTTTGTAGAAATGGGAACCCGAAAGGCAGGGTATGCCATAGTTAGTCTAGACGAAGTCTAGAAGCCAAGGCCCTGCCACCCCAGACATTGGCCCAGAAGCCTGAACTAATGGTATTAGTGAGAGTTTTGCCATTAGGGAAAGATAGGAAATTAAATATTTTTACTGACTAAATGTGGGTTCTAGTGTTACATGCTCATGCTGCAATATGGAAAGATAGACAAATGTGAACTGCTAGAAATTCCCTCCTGAAATATAAAGATTTGATTCTGGCTCTTTTAGAAGCAGAACAGTCTCCCACCAGGGAGCAGTAATCCACTGTAGAGGCCAGAGAGAGGGATCTTTTATGAGCCAAGGGATCAGGAAAGCTGATTAAACCGCAAAACAAGCAGCTTGACTGCAGGAACCTAAACAAGTCATAGCTCTAGTGGTTGGCCTCCCTGAACTCCCTAGTCTTCCCCAGTATTCCCCACAGGAACAAGAAAATGCTGAAAATGGGGCTATGAGAAGGGAAGCACAGGCTGGTATAAAAAGCAGGATGAACAATGAAACTCACTAAGAGCTTACATGATGCCGCCTGCTATGGGAGGGATGCACTATGGTACTCGATGCTAAAGGCCATTTCCCGCCCCCCCCCCCCCACACCCAGGGAAGGGGGTTAAAAGAACAGTAAAACAAGTAACACACACCTGTGATTTCTGTGCCTATAATTATACCGCAGACTCATCTAATTTCACCTTCATTACTCAGGTCAATTCAATGCCAAGGGACATATCCAGGGGAAGATAGTCAGGTTTCACTCAAATGCCCCCATGATCAGAAAAAAATATCTTCTGGTGTTTGTCCATACTTTCACAGGATGGGGTGAAACCTTCCCCACCAGATCTGAAACAGCTATGGACATCTGTAAATCCCTTTTAAAAGGAGTAATTCCTTATTTGGACTTCCAATGTCCATCCAGAGCAATAATGGGCCCTCTTTGATAGCCAAAGTCAGATAAGGGCTTACAACAGCCCTAGGGATAGACTACAAGTGACACATCTCTTGGCAACGCCTGTCTTCAGGGAAGGTAGACAAAAGGAACCATACTTGAAAGAAAACTTTAGCAAAGCTCTGCCAAGAAACTCATGAACCTAGGCCAACTTGTTTCTTCTTGTACTCCACAGGGTCTGTGTAGCCCCCAGGAGTGGTCTGAGACTTAGCGCACTTGAAATGACCTATGGGAGGCCTTCTCTTACTACTGACATTCTACAGGATGAGGAAGTGAGCCAGGCCCTGAGACATATTAACCGAGCACAAGTTCAGAAGGCAATCCAGGACTATGCCCACAAGGCACTGCCAGTTCCCACTAAAAACTAGAGGAAGGAGCAGTTCCTTCACAAATAAACCCTAGGACCAAGTTCTTCTTAAAAGCTGGAAAGAGGGGATCCCCAAAGACCAATTATTGCTAAAGAGAAGGGTCCCTATAAAGTGATTTTAACCAATCTCACTGCTGTCAAGCTGTTAGGAATATCTAGTTGGGTACATCTGTCCTAACAGGCAAGATGGCGGAGTAGAAGGACGTGCATTCCTCTTATCCTTTGAGAACGCCAAAATCGCAACTAGCTGCTGAACAACCAATGACAGGAGAATGTTGGAACCCACCAAAAAAAGATACCGATGTCCAAGGGAAAAGGGGAGCCAGAACAAGACAGTAGAGGGGTGCAATGGCGTTTAATATCAAATGTCATAGCTGCCGGAGACATTTAGAGGGTGCAAACAAAACCTTGTGCACACCAGGACCCAGGGAAAGGAGCAGGGACCTCCACAACAGACTGAGCCAGACCTTGTTTGAGTGTTTGAGTGTCTCCTGTGGAGGCACAGGTCAGTAGTGACCTGCCACAGGGACACAGGCTCTCGCTGCAGCAGACCTGGCAAATGTGGTGTGTGGCATAAGTCCTCTTGGAAGAGGTCGCCATTAGCTCCACTATAGAGATGCAGAGCAGGCAACCCACAAACTGAAGAACAATTATAACAAAGAAGTTCTCACACTGTTGCAAAAGTTCTGGGTCCCACAATAGATTTACCAACCTGGGATCCGGCAAAGGGACTGAGAACCCCAAGGGAATTTGACTTTGAATACCAGTGGGACTTGATTACAGAACTTCCACAGGACTGGGGAAACAGAGACTCTTGGAGGGCACAAACAAAATCTTGTGTGCACCAGAGAAAGGAGCAGTGACCCAAAAGAGACTGAGCCAGACTTGCCTGTGAGTGTTTGGGAGTCTTCAGTGGAGACGTGGGTAGACATTGGCCTGCCTCGGGGTCAGGGACACTGACTGCAACAGTCCTAGGAGGTGTGGATGCTGGCATAAGTCCTTGTGGAGAGGATCACCATTACCCCAACAATAGTTTCACCTCAGGCAAACAAAAGGGAAGGAACACAGCCCCACACATCAGCAGAAAACTGGATTAAAAATTTACTGAGCATGGCCTTGCCCATCAGAGCAAGACCCAGTTTTCCCCACAGCCAGTCCCTCCCATCAGGAAGCTTTCATCAGTCTCTTATCCTCACCCATCACAGGGCAGTCAGACTGAAAACCACAATCACAGAAAACTACCCAAACAGATCACATGGATCACAGACTTGTCAAACTCAATGAAACTATGAGCCGTGTCATGTAGGGCCACCCTAGACAGACGGGTCATGGTGGAGAGTTCTGAAAAAACGTGGTCCACTGGAGAAGGGAATGCCAAGCCACTTCAGCACTCTTGCTCTGAGAATCCCATGGACAGTATGAAAAGGCAAAAAGATATGACACTGAAAGATGAACTCCCCAGGTTGGAAGGTGCTCAATATGCTGGAGAAGAGTGGAGAAGACTGGAGAAATAGCTCCAGAAGGAATGAAGAGGCTGAGCCAAAGAGGAAACAATGCCAAGTTGTGGTGGTGAAAGTAAAGTCTGATGCTATAAAGAACAATACTGAATAGGAACCGGGAATGTTAGGTCCATGAATCAAGGCAAACTGGAAGTGGTCAAACAGGAGATGGCAAGACTGAACAACAACATTCTAGAAATCAGGGAACTAAAATGGATGGGAATGGGCAAATAATTCAGACGACCATTATATATACTACAGTGGGTAAATATCCTTTAGAAGAAATGGAGTAGTCCTCATAGTCAACAAGAGTTCAAAATGCAGTATTTGGGTGCAATCTCAAAAATCACAGAATGATCTCTGTTCCTTTCCAAGGCAAATCATTCAATATCATAGTAATCCAAGTCTGTGTCCCTCCATTAAAGACAAAGAAGCTTAAAGTTGAACATCTCTATGAAGATCTACAAGACCTTCTGGAACTAACAACAAAAAAGATGTCCTTTTCATTACAGGGGACTGGAATGCAAAAGTAGAAGTCAAGAAACATCTAGAGTAACAGGCAAGTTTGGCTTGGAGTACAAAATGAAGCAGGGCAAAGGCTAACAGAGTCTTGCCAAGAGAACACAATGGTCATGGCCAATGCCCTCTTCCAACAACTCAAGGGACAACTCTACACATGGACATCACCAGATGGTGAATACTGAAACCAGACTGATCATATTCTCTGCAACTGAAGATGGAGAAGCTAAATATAGTCAGTAAAAATAAGACCTGAAGCTGATTGTGGCTCAGATCATGAATTCCTGATTGCAAAATTTAGACATAAATTGAAGAAAGTAGGGAAAACCACTAGACCATTCAGACCATTCAAGTATTCAGACCATTCAAGTATTCAGACCATTCAAAAATGGTCAGACCATTCAAGTATGACCTAAATCAAGCCCCTGATGATTATACAGTGAAAATGGCAACTAGATTCAAGGGATTAGATGTGATAGACAGAGTGCTTGAAAAAGTATGGGCAGAGGTTCATAATATTATACAGGAAGCAGTGATCAAAATCATCCCCAAGAAAAAGAAATGTAAAAGGGCAAAATGGTTGTCTGAGGAGGCCTTACAAATAGCTGAGAAAAGAAGAGAAGTAAAAGGCAAAGGAGAAAAGGAAAGATACACCCATCTGAATGCAGAGTCCCAAAAAAATAGCAGGAGAGATAAGAAAGCCTTCCTAAGTGAGCAATGCAAAGAAATAGAGGAGAACAATATGAATGGGAAAGACTAGAGATCTCTTCAAGAAAATTAGAGATACCAAGGGAACATTTCATGCAAAAATGGCACAATAAAGGACAGAAACAGTATGGACCTAACAGAAGCAGAAGATATTAAGAAGAGGTGGCAAGAATACACAGAACTATACAAAAAAGATCTTCGTGACCCAGATAACCACAATGGTGTGATCACTTACTGCGAACCAGACATCCTGGAGTGAGAAGTCAAGTGGGCCTTAGGAAACATCACTACGAATAAAGCTAGTGGAGGTGATGGAATTCCAGCTGAGCTATTTCAAGTGCTAAAAGATGATGCTGTGAAAGTGCTGCACTCAATGTGCCAGCAAACTTGGAAAACTCAGCAGTGGCCACAGAACTGGAAAAGGCAAGTTTTCATTCCAATTCCAAAGAAGGGCAATGCCAAAGAATGTTCAAACTACTGCAAAATTGTACTCATTTCACATGCTAGCAAGGTAATGCTCAAAATCCTCCAAGCTAGGCTTCAACAGTATGTGAACCGAGAATTTCCAGATGTACAAGTTAGATTTAGAAAAAAACAGGGGAACCAGAGATCAAATTGTCGACATCCATTGGATCATAGAAAAAGCAAGAGAATTCCAGAGAAACATCTACTTCTGCTTCATTGACAACAGTAAAGCCTTTGATTATGTGGATCACAACAAATTGTGGAAAATTCTTAAAGAGATGGGAATACCAGACCACCTTACCTGACTGCTGAGAAACCTATATGCAGGTCAAGAAGCGACAGCTAGAACTGGACATGGAAGAATGGACTGGTTCAAAATTAGAAAAGGAGTATGTCAAGGCTATATATTGTCACCCTGCTTATTTAACTTATGTGCGGAGTACACCATGTGAAATGCTGGGCTGGATGAAACACAAGCTGGAATCAAGATTGCAGGGAGAAACATCAATAACCTCAGATATGCAGATGATACCACCTTTATGGCAGAAAGTGAAAAGGAACTAAAGAGCCTCTTGATGAAGGTGAAAGAGGAGTGACAAAACTGGCTTAAAACTCAACATTCAAAAAACTAAAATCATGGCAACCAGTCCCATCACTTCAAGGCACAGTGGGGAAACAATGGAAACAGTGACAGACTTTATTTTCTTGGGCTCCAAAATTGCTGTGGACAATGACTACAGCCAAGAAATTAAAAGATGCTTGCTCCTTGGAAAAGTTATGACAAACCTAGACAGAGGATTAAAAAGCAGAGGCATTACTTTGCTGACAATGGTCCATATAGTCAAAGGTAAGCTTCCCTGGTGGCTCAGTGGTAAAGAATCCACGTATAATGCAGGAGATGTAAGAGACACAGGTTCAATCTCTAGGTCAGGAAGATCCCTTGGGGGAGGGCATGGCAATCCACTGCAGTATTCTTGCCTAGAGAATCCCATGGACAGAGGAGCCTGGCAGACTAAAGTCCATAGGGTCACAGAGAGTTGGACACAACTGAAGTGAATGAGCACACACGTGATTTTTCCAGGAGTTGTGTACTCCTGAGAGTTGGATCATAAAGAAGGCTGAGTGTTGAAGAACTGATGATTTAGAACTGTGGTGTTGGAGAAGACTCTTGAGAGTCCCTTGGACTGCAGGGAGATCAAACCAGTCAATACTAAAGGATATCAATCCTGAATATTCATTGGAAGGACTGATGTTGAAGCTCCAATACTTTGGCCACCTGATGTGAAGAGCTGACTCATTGGAAAAGACCCTGATGCTGGGTAAGACTGAAGGCAGAGGAGAAGGGGACAACAGAGGATGAGATGGTTGGCAGCATCACCATCTCAAAGGACATGAGTTTGAGCAAGCTCCAGGAGATGATGAAGGATAGGGAAACCTGGTGTGCTGCAGTCCATGGGGTTGCAAAGAATTGGACATGACCAAGCAACTGAAGAGCAAAATTTGCCCAGACTAAATAAAGCTTTTACCTCTAGAAACCTCATAGGTCACAACAAAAGAACAAAACATGAGATACCTATTCAAAAGACAGGCACCATCAACAGGTAAGTATTGGGGGAGGATTATCTGAAATCTTAATGAGACTTGGAACCATTCTTATATCTTTGGCTGATGTGTCTCTTGATAATCATCTGACCCTTGAGTTCCTTCTGGCAGAACAAGATAGTTTGTGGGACAACTAACACTTCTTGCTGCACCTGGATCAATGTGACAGGACATGTTAAAGTTATTATTAAGGAAATATAGACCCAGAAAGAGTGGCTTCATAATTTTGGCAGGGTTGATATTGCCTCCCTTGTCCAGTCAACAGTTAAGGAAGCCCAAAGTTAACCTGATTGCTTCCCTTTCTAGGCCTTTAATGGCTATTGTTGCTCCTCTCCTTTTTTGCTCTTGTTTAACCTTTTGGTTAAGTTTGTGTTTTCTAGGCTTCAACTGTTTGAAGTAAGGGTCATAATGACTCAAGGAATTCAGCCCATTATAGTGGAAAGTGGCCCAGGTCTCTATAGGTCCTCATACAATCAGCAAGGGACTTCTATACCTCTAGAGTGGGCTAGGGTCTATGGCCCCTGTCCAGCAGGAAGAAGTTTCAGAAGAGGCCTTTGGCCCCTTACCCCTTAAGAATAAGAGTGCAGAGTCTCTCAGGGGGGAAGGAGACAGGATGGGACATGGGACCCTTTGTTGCAAGTGTGGCAATGCTTGCACCTGGACACAACTCTCCTCAAACAAAAAAATACAAAGAAACCGCATGCATGAGAAGTTGAGGCAAATTCTGGTCAAAAGATACAAAGAAACCAAAAGTCCAACTGCCACTTTTGAAGAGCCCAGAGCAAAAGCAGGGTACTGGGGATGCCCACTACACACAATGCCACAAGGAGTGGGCAAACAACTACGCCAACCCTCCAGCCTGCCCCCTAGAAACACTCCTACCCTCACCCCATATAAGGAACACGCTCATCTACCCCTCAGGGAGCGAGTCGACAAGGGGATCTGTTGTTTGCTCTCACCCTCCCTCGGCTGTAGCAGGGGCCTTGCCTGAAAACAAACAAACAACACATGAAAAGATGCTCAACATCACTCATTATTAGAGAAATATAAATCAAAACTACAACGAAGTATCACTTCACACCTGTCAGAATGGCCATCATTAATCAGTCTACAAACAACAAATGCTGGAAAGGGTGTGAAGAAAAAGGGAACTCTCCCATATTGTTGGTGGGAAAGTAATTCGGTACAAACACTATGGAGAACAGTATGGAGGCTCCTTAATAAACTAAGAGAGGAGCTGCCATAGGGCTTCCCAGGTTGCTCAGTGGAAAAGAATTTGCCTGCCAGTGCAGGAGATTTGGGATCAACCCCTGGGTCACAAAGATTCCCTGGAGAAGGAAATGACAACCCACTCCAATATTCTTGCCTAGAAAAATCCCATGGACAGAGGAGCCTGGCAGGCTACAGTACATGGGGTCGCAAAAGAGTCAGACACAGCTTAGTGACTAAACAACAACAAAGCTACCATATGGCCCAGTAATCCCACTCCCAGGCATATATCCAGAGAAAACCATAATTCAAAAAGATACATGCACCCAAATGTTCATTGCAGCACTATTTACAATATCTAGGACATGGAAGCAACCAAAATGTCCATCCATAGAGGAACAAATAAAGAAGATGTTGGGGGGGGGGTGTATATATAAAATGGAATATTATTCAGACATTAAAAGAATGAAATAATTCCATTTGCTGCAACATGGATGGACCTACATACTGCCATACTGAGTGAATTCAGACAGAGAAAAACAAATATCATATGATATCACTTATATGTGGAATCTAGATAAAGGGTACAAAGTGGGGGTAAATTGGGAGATTGGGATTGCCATATATACACTACTATATATATATATGCACATATATATATATACACATATAAAAAACACATAACTAACAAGAAACTTCTGTTATAGCCCAGGGAACTCTACTCAATACTCTGTAATGGCCTATATAGGAAAAAAATCTAAAAAAAGAGTAAATACATGTATCACTGATTCACTTTGCTGTTTACCTGAAACTAATACAACATTGTAAATCAACTGTATCCAATAATTTTTAAAAATCCCAGATGAAACTGTATTGGTTTCATCTTTCTACCGTAGCAAATCATTACCAAATTAGTGCCTTCAAACAACACAAATATATACTGTTAAAGTTCAAGACATCAAAAGTCTAAAATGGGTCCACAGGACTACATATCATCAGGAGGCTCTGGGAAGACTGTTTCCTTGCCTTTTCCAGCTTCTGGAGGTTGCCTGCATTTCTTGCCCCATGGCCCCTTCCTCTAAGTTCAAGACCTGCAACCTAATCTCTTCTCTCTGAATTCAGTTTCCATCCTTACATTTTCTAAATATAAACGTTCTGACCCTCCTGCCTCTCTCTTTTAAGGACCTTTGTGATTACATGGGGTGGGGGTGGGGCCCATCTGGCTAATACTGGATCATCTCTCACATTTTAGGATCCTTAAAGTAATCACATCTGCAAGTTCTTTTTATCATGTAAAATAACAGATCCACTGGCTCCAAGGCTGAGAACACAGGAGCCATCATTTGCTGTTTTCACTGCTCTGGTGTCAAGAGCATAGTAAGTGGTTGTGGTTTAGTTGCTAAGTCATGTCCAACTCTTGTGACCCCATCGACTGTAGCCTGCCAGGTCCCTCTGTTCATGAGATTTCCCAGGCAAGAATACTGGAGTGGGTCGCCATTTCCTTTTCTAAAGGATCTTCCCGACCTGGGGATTGAACCTGGATCTCCTGCATTGCAGGTGGTCTCCTGAATTGCAGGTGGATTCTTTACCTACTGAGCCACCAGGGAAGCCTCTCAAGAGCATAGTACTTGGAAACAAATATAATTAAAGATGAAAGATTCGATATTTTAACAATCTCAGGCACATGGCTAAGTCCACTAACTCTAATTTTCAAAACCAGAATCAGGAACTCATTTATTGAGAAAACAGGGCTCCAGACTTCAGTGTGACTTTGAGATATATGCTTTGACTAAGAGAACACCAGTGTAGGAAATCTTCATTATTTGAGTATAACTGACAAAGAAAAAGATATTAAAGTGAAAGCCTTTAAGATATTGTTTTTGTAAGATTATGAATTTTCCCCATAAGAAATAGTGATAAATAAGGCTGGCTGGATGTTTTCTTGACAGATGAGATGGAAAATTCTAAAACTATACATGTTTAACAAAATTTAGATTATATTTCAATTGTGTTCTAGTTTGTTGAACAAAGAGTAAAGCAAAAGAGTTGACTCTTGATATAGCATCTTTTGCAAAAAATGAGAGAGTTAGAGTATGACTGCCTTTCTATTTGGCTTTTATGGATAATCTTAAAAAATCCTTTTTAAAATATATTTGACAGTATACTGAAATTTTTAAGCATCTCTTAATAATTCATGTCTGAATAATCTATTTTGTTACTCTTATATTTTCCTGTATTTGCTAACAATTCTTATTCTGCCAGATTTTCATTTCTTTACAAGGATTTGTTTACATTATTTTTCCAACATTATTTTCATCAATTGCATTAAGTCTCAGACTCAATGACATTGGTATTTTTATTTCACAGTTTGAATCATATTGCATAGAACATCAGGTCATAAAATACAAATATGAAATTAAAAGCTTGAATGGGTAAGGATATTGCTATCATTGGTGATCAATGTAGTCCTACTAACAGAAGAAGGATGTTTGGGCAGTGACTAACTCAATCAAAAGTTCTAAATGAAATTTTCATCATATGATAACTTTTCCCTCCCTAAGAAATATTTTACTAAGGGAAACTCAAATACATAATTAACACACAGGCTTTACCTGCATAAAGTTGCAATAATTTGTAAAAATATACCTGGGACTAAAAATGACATTCAGGTTGCCTTTGAAACTTTTGCTCCTTATTTTATTATTATATTAAGTGCATTTAATAGAGGGATGGTTAATTTCTAATAATTTTTTCTTACAACTATGTTCCATAAGATCGCTAATTGTGTCTAAGTAAAAGTTTACTATTGTGTCCCTACCACTTAGATTCAAACAGAGTAGGAACCATTCAGTATTGGAGGAGAAAGCATGATATAACATTTTTAAAAGGTGATTATGTACTTCACTAAATTGCAGTAATTTCCATAAAGAATTTGTATTATCGATATCAACAAAGAATCCGTTGTAGAAAGTAGGACAATCCAATTCAAACATTTAAGATTAATGTGTAATCCAGAAAACATATGTTTAACTCCTTTTCTGCAAGAACATTCTTGGTCATAATTCAAACAGTATTTTCCATAATTTTTCCACTGAATATTGTATTATCCAAGACAGACATTTAGAAAACAGGGAAATTTCCTATCAAACAAATTTGGAAATAAACAATATACTATAATCTTCCTCTTAAGTGTCAAGAACTCTGATAAATCCTGCTAGAAAACAAAACACTTTTTTATAATAACTGCTATATTTTATAAGGGAAGTTCAGCAAATACCTGAAAAGATAAAATGAGTACATTTAGAACTTTAAAAAAAATTATTTCCTTCTCTTTTTCTCTTCCTTTGTACTTGACCTTTCTCTATTACTTTGAGCTTTGAGATGTGGCAAATAGAGAATGAAAGGTAAAAAAAAAAAAAAAAAAGGAAGTAGGTGAAAAAAGGAAGAGAGAAGGATAAAAGCTGGAAGAGTAGAAATGTTCAACAAATACAGAGCTGATGGGTAAGCCTCTTACTATACTGTATAAAGTCAAAATATTTTTGGAGCATCCAATATGCCTGTCTTTGGTCACAGCATTCTCCATTCCCTCGAGTATGAACTAGGATTCTGAAGTTTGTGTTTATTACCCCCTTGTGTTTGTGAATTTACTGCAAATGTACATATCCTTTAACTGCACATTGTTCGGTTTTTCATATTTTTGAAAGATGTATATGGCCTCAAACTGCATGTGTTCTTCTATGACTTACCTTTGTAATTGTTCAACCTTATCTGTGAGATTTATCCATGTTGACATGTGCAGCTCTTGTTCATTTATTTTCACGGCTGAATTTTAATCCCTTCCTTGACCATATTACAATTTTTGTAGTTATGCTCCATTACTGAACATCTTGACCATTTCCCCTGCTTTTGCCAACACTGTCATGAACATGCTCTTCTTGAGTATATACTTAGAAAATGGAATTGCTGAGTACAAGCAAATTCCTGAACTTTGCTAGATGCAAAATTATTTTGCAAGGTGGGTGTAGCAATTTGTACTCCTACCACAATTCTATAAAGCTAACAGATTATTCACATCCTCAGAAACACTCGGTATTGTTAAACTTGAATTTGCAGCAGGGCAGCAAAGTTTATTTCACAATCAGCTGCTGGGAGGTGGAGTTTGTGGACTTTTGAGTACTCCCACTAAGAATATCTCTGCACTCTTGCTCGCTTGTGAGTCAGCATGAATTCAGACCCAGCCACTGTGGTAGAGTGTCCTGTTTTAGGAAACAATGTCTGACAAAATATTTATCTAAGATTTGTATCCTTGATTCTCAAAGATGGTCCCTCCTCTATTCTGATCAGATATCAGGACTAACAAGGGCACCCCTGCAGGAGAGGAGAAACACCTTTGTATCCTTGATTCTCAAAGATGGTCCCTCCTCTATTCTGATCAGATATCAGGACTAACAAGGACACCCCTGCAGGAGAGGAGACTGGGTGAAATGCCTGTGACCAAACCAGTGGTAGATGTGGATTAATCTGACTGTATAATCTTCTCTTGTCTAGTGTCTGGAAGCTGAACTAATCTTTGTATTGGGTAAGTCCCTTGGTTCTCAGACAAATTAGTCAGTGGTTGGGGCAGGAATGCAGGGGGATATCTTAAAAAAAGAAATAGAGGACCTTATGCTATATAAGGAAATGTGAAAACTCAAATGACTAACTGGAAAAGAAGAAGTGTGATTTTACCTAGATTGCAAGCAAGTCAAATAAGTATAATACCCCCTCTTCTTACCTCCTATTTCCTACTAAACCAAATGTAAACTTCTCTGAAAATCTGGACCATAACCTAGTCTTCTTGTAATTAGCCAGTCTTATTTCTCACCACCTTGTCCAAAGTTTCACCTTGTGTAATCAGTTTGGTATTCTCAAACCTTACGAATACACCAGTTTCACTGTCAATATTTTCCTCTTGCTGGAATTACCTTTCTTCACACTTCTTTCTCAATATAAGTAGTTTGAAATTACACTTAAAACTGTATCTTAAATCACAATAGCAGTAACTCTCCACTACCCTTGCTTATAGAAATTTCAGTATTTGTAAGAATATCACTTTTCTAGAAATTTCCAACATTGGCTTGCAGTGAATTATGAAATATTTGTCATTGTTCTTACCCTTCACACCCCAAGGGAGGAATACTTCAAATAAAGCTCCTAGAAGTCAAATTCCATTTCTATACCCCCATCTTCCATCAGCTGACCATGGTCCATGTGCCACCATGGTCCATGACTGATAACTGTTTTTCCCAGTGGTGCAAATGGACAGAAAACGCCGCTGCTAACTTTGCTGGAAGCCCTAGCAACTCTTCGTGGCTGTGGCTCATCTAAACATCAATCAGCTCTTCCTGGATCCCTCATGTCATGCTCCTCAAGATCCTGATGAAAACAGCTGCCAACGGCCTCACCCATTTCTTGTCTCCTTCTTGTAAAAAGAAGGATGGTCTTAGGACAGAGACAAGATATGAACTCATATCTTCTTACAGAAACACCAAAATCACAACTAACTGCTGAAAACCATCAACAACAACAAAAAGGCTGGAACTCACTAAAAGATATATTCTACATCCAAAGACAAAGAAGAACGAGATGGTAGGAGAGGACCAAACTCTATAAAATAAAATCAAATACCTGCTGGGTGGGAGACCCACGAACTGGAAAATAAATACCTCAAAAATCTCAAATAAACATCCTAATGTTACACCTAAATCAACTAGAGAAAGAAAAAACAAAAGTAAAAAGCTAGTAGAAGGAAAGAGACCACATGAACTGGAAAATAAATTCCTCAAAAATCTCAAACAAACATCCTAATGTTACACCTAAAGCAACTAGAGAAAGGAAAAACAAAAGTAAAAGCTAGAAGAAGGAAAGAGACCACAAGATCAGAGCAGAAATAAAAGAACCTGAGATGAAAGAAACAATAGAAAAGATCAATGAAATTAAAGTTGATTCTTCGTAAAGATAAACAAAATGGATAAACCTTTAGGCAGACTCATCAAGAAAGAGAAGGAAAGGTCTCATATCAATAAAATTTAAAAAGAAGTCACGGGCTTCCCTGGTGGCTCAGTGGTAAAGAATCCTCTTGCTAATGAAGGAGACACAGGTTCAATTCCTGATCTAGGAAGATCCCACAAGTTGCACAGCAACCAAGCCTGTGCAACACAACTATCAAGCCTGTACTCTAGAGCCCAGGGACCACAAAAACTGAAGCCTGCATGCTCTAGAGACTGCTGTGCAATAAGGGAAGCCACCACAATGAGAAGCCTACACACCTCAACTAGAGAGTAGCACCCACTCCCACAACTAAAGAAAAGCCCACACAGCAGCAAAGACCCAAGACAGTCAAAAATAAAATTATTAAAAAATTTTACAAAAAAAGAAGTTACAAAGAACACCATGAAAATACAAAGGATCTTACGAGACCACTACAAGCAACTATACACCAATAAAATGGATAACCTAGAAGAAATGGACAAATTCCTAGAAAGGTACAATCTCCCAAGGCTGAACCAGAAAGAGAAAATATTAACAGACCAACCACAAGTACTGACACTGAAACTGTGATTTTAAAACTTCTGACAAACTAAAGTATGGGATGAGATGGCTTTACAGGTAAATTCTATTAAACATTTAGAGAAAAGTCAACACTCATCCTTCTGAAACTGTTCTAAAAAATTGCAGAGGAAGGAAAAATCCCAAATTCAGTCTATGAGTGAATCATTTTATTCTATAGAATCATTCTTGAGATTAATACTTTGTCTGTTGCTTCGTTTGCTATTATTTTCTCCCAATCTGAGGGCTGTCTTTTCACCTTGCTTACATTTTCCTTTGTTGTGCAAAAGCTTTTAAGTTTCATTAGGTCCCATTTGTTTATTTTTGCTTTTATTTCCAATATTCTGGGAGGTGGGTCATAGAGGATCCTGCTGTGATTTATGTCGGAGAGTGTTTTGCCTATGTCCTCCTCTAGGAGTTTTATAGTCTCTGGTCTTACATTTAGATCTTTAATCCATTTTGAGTTTATTTTTGTGTATGGTGTTAGAAAGTGTTCTAGTTTCATTCTTTTGCAAGTGGTTGACCAGTTTTCCCAGCAAGGCGCACACTTGTTAAAGAGGTTGTCTTTTTTCCATTGTAATCTTCTTGCCTCCTTTGTCGAAGATAAGGTGTCCATGGTTACGTGATTTATCTCTGGGCTTCTATTCTGTTCCATTGGATCTATATTTCTGTCTTTTGTCCAGTACCATACTGTCTTGAGACCTGTGGCTTTTGTAGTAGAGCCTGAAGTCAGGCAGGTTTGGATTCTCCTAGTTCCATTCTTCTTTCTCAAAGATTTACTTTTGGCTTATTCGAGGTTTTTTTGTAATTCCCCATAACAAAATAGTGGAGAAATTAATTTGTCTAGTGTTCGGTGAAAATACCTATTGGTAGCTTTAATAGGGACTTGCCATTGGATTTCTATAGATTGCTTTGGGT